>NW_021620995.1:4457913-4562086 GCF_004785775.1 Grammomys surdaster
GAGAGAGAGAGAGAGAGAGAGAGAGAGAGAGAGATACTATTTAGGCTTATAGTTTAGATCTCAGAAGAAAAAACTTTCTTAGCAGAAGTGTGATTCTGCTTTGGTCTGATTTGTCAGCTGAGACTCCATGCTCCTGGATAATCTCAGAACCATGGAGAAAGTCACCACACCCTTACTGAATTTTCAAATAATTTCTTTAGTAATAATGAAGTTTCAATCTTCCCATTACTCCACTATTCATTTGTCTAGAAAGATACTTTTTATAAACAAAGATATTTTTAAATATGTATATGAAATATATAAACAGTTGCAAACATGCCATACTACTAATAATCTTTTGTCCATTACTCTCCTATAGATATGCACCTGTGCCTTTTCACGGTGTTTATGAGTGCTTTTCCATGAGCTTTGGGCCATGTAACTTCTTCTTCCACTGTCTAACTTACTAACGAACTGCTTCATGCCATGCTGTTTTCCTTTATGTATTTTCATATGCTAATTTATAAAAAGATTTAATACACTTCTTGCTTACTTGATAAATCTTTTAAAACTCAACACTGAGTTACCTATTTCATTTAAGATTTGCCTAACTCTAGTAGGAATGGCGGGGACACCTCTGTAAAAGCCAGGAGGCCATGAAGCTGCAAAGCATTTCCTGCAGGAGGACCTAAGTGAGGATAGCCTGAGAGACCAAGGAGTGCTGGTGCAGAAAATACCAGCCAATCAGGAACTGCTGTTTAGAAGAGATGCTTTCTTGAGACTAATGGGACCTGGGTGGAGGGTATTAAAGGAGCTTGCAGCAGTGTTCAGAGCATGTGCTGCAAGTTCGCTGCAGTGTTAATTTACCTGCTCCTGGAGTCTGTGTCATTGACTCTGCATACCTCACCTCCAACCCCCAAGGCAGGTAGGGCCAGGTGGCAAGTAGACCAAGGCAACACCTGACTTCCTGGAGACAAACAGTTAAATATGTTTTCTTCTATGTAATGCTATGAACCCACCTCTACCGTTCATTGAACATTTTGAATGAAGGTATTTTTGTGATTTATCTGCTCCTTAGCTGAACTCTAGATATTTAGAGAGGCTGTCTTTGTTATATGCTTTTGTAATGCTTTGTTATGTGCTGTGTTATATGAAGTACATGATGTTTACATTCTGAGAGAAGCATTTGAGGAGTGAGCAGATAAATAGTTGCATGACCAGAGAAAATGTGTGCCTAAGTTCTTATTTAAGTCATTGGCTTCTAGAAAGGAAACTTTATCTTTTGAACACACAAACACACACACACACACACGCACGCACGCACGCACACACGCACGATATATATATACATATATATCGTGCGTGTGTGTGTGTGTGTGTGTGTGTGTGCCTGTGCGTGCGTGTGTGTGTGTGCTTTATTTTTTGTTTTTACCTTAGAAGTAATGAGAAATCTATTTTGTGAGATCTCTGAGTAGAGAGACTTGTTGGAAATGCACTGCTTCAAAAGCAGAGTACATTTGCTGAGAATTCGGAGACTCCGTGAAGATTATTATTTCCAGTTACAATATCTTTTTCTTTTCTTGGAGAAAATTTTGCTCAAAACTATTCATCTATTTGTATCTGGACACGAGTCTGGTTATAATCACAGCCTCACCTGCACCAGGACATGTTGATTTTTGGAGGATGTCATAAAATTACAAATTGACTAGGAGGTGGGTCCTTAAGAAGTAGGCACATGTCCAGCAGTAGATGATCAATAGAAGATGAACTCAGTGGCATCTTTGGAAGTTACTTGTCTCATTGCGTCAGGGCTTTGTGTTTTTAAAATTTTTAATCTCATTTTTTCTCTTACTTTGTTTGTATATATATTTTAATTTTTAATCTTCTTTTACCCTACAAGTCCTTTGTATATTGATTATGGCAAGCAGCTGGTATTTTACATAATGCTGAGTGTTGTTTTACTTACCCATGCTTTCTGATTCACTGTATTTGGTACTTGAAGCCACATAATGTATCACATACATATGCAATAAATTTTACTATGTGTAGTAGAAAAGATAAAAAATATCCTGAAGCTGAGACTGTGGACCTCAAACATCATCTCTGTACTTAAGATAGCATTATAATTCTATATAATTCTAAATAATCACCCTAGAAGAACCTAGCTTTAAGTTTCTAGTTGATTCAGTCTTGTCTTAAACACCCTACGCACCTTAAAATATAGAAAGGAGACTTACACTGGCTTCAATTGGGACATAGTAACTCAGGGATGATTACTATGTGCACAGAGAACACAGCCCACCTGTGCCTATTAGTTGTCTCTGGTTATTCCCAGCATTCTGTCTTCCTGTTTGTCAGCTTATATTCAGAATTCTCTTTAGTACAAACCTTCAAGCAGCTACCACCTAATGTTCTCTGGTGAAAAATAGTGGGACATCATTTTGGTTATCCTAGGAGAAACTAATGGTATGACCTTTAGTGATGAGTTACATATTTGTAGTCCTGAAAGTCATATCCTGGAGAGCAGAGCTGTGGATCCTGTCTCCCTGTGGGCTATGGGTTGTGTGACTGTGAGAAGATGTTTTACATCACCTGCAATCCCGGGAGTGGTATGTCTGATTCTATGACCGCTAAGGGAATTTCACTGATGTTTCAACCTACAAAAATTCTTCTGATAGTGATCTCTGCGAGTTTGTTAAGTAAGATTGACAGGTGTAGCTTCTAAAACTTACTTAAATCATGATTTCCCTGAAGATAAACTACTCATGGATTTAATTAAAGCAAGGTAAGATGACAGAAGCTTCTCCTCTGTTATGGAGACCATATAAATACATATCTCAGGGATAGACTTTGTTTTCTTGGATATTTAATTCTTAAACAATGCCACTAATTTTTACAAATTTGGGCACTTCAGTAAAAATAGTTAATTAATTAACTACACTAATATTTAAAGATGTCACTTGGGAGTCATATAGTTTCTCCAAAGAGCTGTCTACAGTGGAAAACTACAGTGGGACATCAGATGAAATCAATAATTGATGTGTTCTGTTGACAACCTCCAATGGGCCTATAAAAGGCATGTAGAGGTTTTGGTGCATGGAATGGATAAGATTGTCATTGTTGTTGTTGTATCAGTTTAGGATGCTGAAGCCTCTTTTTGTTACTGATACTGCATTAAAGATTTTGCCTCTTTGGTTAGTGCTATCTTAACCCCATTAGAGCTTTATAGTTTTGTCCCACTGCTTTTTGAGGTGCTTGCTCTTAAGAAAACCATGTAGATTATGAAATACATTTTATAGTTGATTTTACACAAGGGTTATCTTTGAATTCTAAACCTACCTATAGTTGTCATTATTTCTACTAATGGCAGCATTAGACTGCAAAGGGGTTATTTTTAATGGATTTAATGGAGCCTTTTTAAGAGTTAGTAATGTAGAGTCCTAAGTGTCCTCCTCTCTGCTAGGCTGTGAAGGTCTTTACTGAGAATTAACTCAGTAGCCTATCAAAGGATTTAGAATTTTGTACTTGTTGACACTATTGAATATAGTGACTTGTATTCCTATTAGTAGAGATCCCCTGAAAAGCTGGTGCCTAGGTAGGATTTGTTAGGAATGCTGTTTCATAGAGAAAGTACATGTGAAGTAGATGGAAAGAAAGCTTGTATAGCCTCGTGAACCCATAGAACGTGATGCAGACCAGGCTTTCCTGAATGAGATAAGGAAAGCAGGTGCCGTCATCTCATGCTGTGGCCCTGTTCTAAACCAGTTCAGCAAGGATGAATGGGACTACACAAATCAATATGCCTTATAAAGGAAGCTCCGAGTCAGTAGAATCAGCCAGCATCTCCTTTAGATGCTGGCTTCTTTCTCATTGGCTAGGAACATCACTGAGAAGTTAACACAAAGGCTGATGATGGTTTCCGACTTAACAAACAAGATTATTTGTCAACTACACACTGTATAGTGGGAAGTCCAAAGGGAACACTAGCATGAGGGATAACTACTATACTTCTGAAGGAGAATAACAACCAACTCTTTTTACCAAAGAACATTAAGTTGTGCACATTTTTAACTCATGCTAATGAATTGGGAATACATGAAATGTATTAATCATTGTATAGCAAGTGCTTAAGTATGTTTAATCCTCTTTAATGTCCAGATAAATATAAATATGCCTACAATAATGACAAATACTTGAAGCTAGGGTATGTTAAATAATGATGTCCAGAGCATGAAATTATTAACGGGTTGGAATGCAAATAGATATTTTCACACTCCAAATTTCTAGTTTTGTTAAAAACTATATTATCCTGATATGGTCTGAAGTGATAGTGAGATATAGCTAGGTTAAATGACAGATCAGAAATAATAGATGTGGCCTATCTATCAAAACACTGGCAAAAATCAAGTAGCACTGATACTGCCTTGACTAGTTAATCCTGTCCTCCTTGGATATTTCTGCCTCTGGTCTCACCTTTTGTAATACCTTTGTAAGAATAGTGTTTCTGGAAATACAGGCTTCGTCTTACTGAGAAGATGATTTCTGCAAGTTATTGTGACAAGGCTAGTGTGCACATATTTCCTGTTGAAAGTTCTTTTATTTCTGACTGCCTTTTGTGCACAGGCAGGAACAGATATAATTATTAATATTTGTTCTTTGTTTAAAGCACAGTGTTCTAACTGTGTAAATATAATAAAGCAGTTGAAAGCAGTTTTAGCTTTTTGAAGTGGATTGCATATTTCTAATTTTATTAAAATTAAACTATGATTATGATTGATTTATGTCCCACAAGCAGAAGACAAAGGGCACAGAAACAGTTTATCACAAAAATAATTACTTTATTTGCACTCAAACCATTTCTAGGATTTAGTTGATTATTCATAAGCTCTCTGCTTATTATTCAAGTATAACAAGTAGTTATTTTAATAGGTATTCAAAGTTTTAGTAATATTACTTTTCATATATTTCTAGAGCTATCATTCTCTTACATTAGTTTAAAGAATAAAAGGTCTCTTTTCTAAATAGTCATATTTAAAGGTTATCTTTCATTAGTCAGTGGATTCCTGTTTACACATAGATCTGTCTTGTTTCTTCCAAAGTGATTCAAAATCATCCCACCGGAAATAAAGATAACGGGAAACGAGTACTGTTCCTGCTTAAACAAAAAGAAAATGCTTTGAAAACGTGGATGAAACTAGAAGGCACTGTGCTAAATAAAATAAGACAAAAAGATAGAAGCCTTCATATGCTAATTCATATGGAACCTGAAACAAATGAATTCAGATGCAGAACTTGAAGCTCTCAATTTTAGCTAGCGTGATCAGTGAGCCCGTGGGATCCTGTCTCCACCCCACTGTAGAGGTACTTAAAATGCCTGCCTCCGTGGATGATTTTTCTTGACTTGGGTACCAGGGTTTCAAACTCATCTAGGTCCTCATTTGTACAGCAAGCATTTACATGCAGAAACATTTTCTTAGTTGCTGAGTCACTATTGCTGAAACATTATGAATAAAACAACTTGTGGCACTAAGGTGTTATTGCGCTTACTCTTCCCTATCCCTCTTCCCTATCACTGTTCATTATCCAAGGAACTAAGGACAAGAACTCAAACAGGGCAGGAAACTGGAGGCAGAATTTGATGCAGAAACCAAGGGAGGGATGTTGCTTACGGGCTTGCTTTGCATGGCCTGCTCAACCAGGTTTCCTGTAGTACCCAGGACCACCAGCCAGGGATGGTACCACCACAATCAATCACTAATTACAAAAATGTCCTAGAGCTGGCCCTTATACAGACATATTCTCAATTGAGGATTCTTCCTCTCTAGTTACTCTAGTTTGTGTTAATTTGACATAAAACCATTCACTACTATTTCCCCGTTCACTGGAGTTTCTTTATATTGTTGATTTTTTGTTTCTAAAATGTCCATCTCTTTGATAGAGGCTTAATCTTTTGCTTCATCAATTGTTGATGACTGTTGATAACATTCAGATTATATTATGAGTTTATGTACTATTTAAATTTTGTTATACTTCATTAGATATTTAGAACTGACTCAACTGACTCAACCCTTGTGACTGGTGTATTTGTCTTTTCAACCAACAGAACCATGAATGAAGCTATACTTGACCATAGACTGATTATTTAGACAGTTTTCTTGTTTTCTTACTGACCTGTTCTAAATGGGAACAGGACTGATCAGTCTTTTCAGTTCTTGGTAAATTTCCTACCCTCTCAAATACTTTTTGATTTATTCATGCTAGCTTTATCTTTTCTGTTTATGCAGAGAGAAGCATTGCTCAACATTTTTAATGTACATGATTAATAGAAGAAATGTAAATGTACCAGACATGCACAGATGTGATTTTCTTCTATTACAATAAAATTCATCCTAACTTACTCATCTTTTCTACAACTGCATGCCTGTGTGATTTATACTAACTTTTCTCGTTTGAGCACACCCATATCCTAATGTCATTTTGTACCTTTATTTTGTCCCAGAATATATTTAGATGTACTAACATTCATGGCTGATTTTTCTGGAAGAATCTGTTTTAAAATTAATTCACATTCCTTTTAGACATGACCCAAGCCTATTTTCAAGCACTATTAGGATATTATAAACCCATCCTAAGGCTAGTTACTCTCTAAAGAATTGTGACTTAGTAAAGAGTATTGTTAAAGATCAGTCCTGCAAAATAAAAAAAAAACATTTATATGTGTAAAGAATCAAGAGATCTAAAAGTTAGATTGCTGACATTGTTGAAACACTTTTCAATATTGTAGTTTGCCTATGGATATTGATCTTTCTCACTTAACTTGTTAACATATGCTATATGCTATTTTCTACTATGTTGCTTCTTGTTCTCTTGTATGCGGCACTTACATTTTATTACACTTTTCTAATTTATTACAGAAGAGGAAATCTACAGTTATTCCAGCATCATTGCTTCACATACTCCTCACAAGTTTTTGTCACAGATATTAAAAAGCAGATAAAATTTGTTGCCTTGGAGTTGTAATGTTAAAGAAAGATTAGAAAACTCATTCTCGAAATGTTGCCAAGTTGGTAGATAACTTCATTGATAGTACTCTATACTGTAAAGCCAGTGATGTAGGAACTGTACAAAATACAGAAAAGCTTAAAAGCACACTACACAGACCTAAAGAAGCTAAACAAGAAGGAAGGCGCAAACTAGGATGCTTGAGTCTGACTTAGAAGGGAGGGATAAAATAGTATTAAGAAGCAGATAGAGAGAGGGATCTGGGTGAGAGAGGATATCACAAGGGGAATGGGGGGGGTTCAGGATCAGGTATGGGAGGGACAAGAGGCATGGGAAGATGGCCATAAAAATGTGTGGAAATATGCAATGGACTTGGTGTGGAGGTAGGGCACATCTCCAGGAAGACCCAGATCTGAGATAAGGGAGGTGCCCAAGAAACAATGGGGGTTCCTTATGCTGTGACTCACAAAGCATTGGGGATATGTAACCTGAAGAGGTCACCTCCTGTAGTCATGAAGGATTCTCAATGGACCAATAGGGATGCCAAGCCATCCATAATACTTTCAATCCAAAATTGATCCTGTCTACAAGAATGCAGGGATTAGGCATGGAGAAGATACTGAGGGAACAAGTAATCAATAGGCAGCCCAATTGGAGACCCATCCCATGTTCAAGCACCATCCCTTACACTATTAATGATACTCTGTTATGCTTGCAGACTCAGACAGATGCAGACATCCACATCCAAACAGTGGATGGAGACTGGAGACTCTTTTTTTTTAACATTTTTTATTGGATATTTTATTTACATTTCAGATGTTATCCCCTTTCCCCACCCCCACCCCCCACAGGAACCCCCATCCCATCCTCCCTCCTCCTCCTTCTATGAGGATGTGCCCCCACCCACCTACCCACCCACTCCCACCTCACCAGTCTCGAATTCCCCCACACTGGGGCACCCAGCTTTCATGGACCAAGGACCCCCTCTCCCACCTATGCTTGACAAGACCATCCTCACCTACATATAGGGCTGGAGCCATGGGTCCCTCCCTATGTGCTCCCAGGCTGGTGGTTTAGACCCTGGGAGCTTTGGTTGGTTGGTATTGTTGCTTACCCCATGGGTCCGCAAACCCTTTCAGCTCCTCCAGTCTTCTCTCTAACTCCTCCATTGGGAACCCCTTGAGCAGTTAAATGGTTAGCTGTGAGCATCCGCCTCTGTACATGTCAGGCTCTGGCAGACCTCTAAGGAGACAGCTATATCAGGCTCCTGTCAGCCTGATATAGGCTTCCTGACATCCACATCAGCATCTTCCTTTGGTGATTGCACATGGGATGGATATCCAGGTGGAACAGTCTCAAGATGACACCTTTTTCAGTTTCTGTCCCACATTTTGTCTCCATATTTGTTCCCGTGAGTATTTTGTTACTCCTTCTATGAAGGACCGAAGCACCCACACTTTTTGGTCTTTCTTTCTTCATGAGCTTCATGTGGCCTGTGAGTTGTATCTTGGGTATTGTGAGCTTTCGGGCTAATATACAATTATCAGTGAGTGCATACAGTGTATGTTCTTTTGTGATTGGTTTACCTCACTCAGGATGATATTATCTAGTTCCATTCATTTGCCTAAGAATTTCTCAAATTCCTGGTTTTTAATAGCTGTGTAATACTCCATTGTGTAAATGTACCACATTTTCTGTATCCATTCCTCTGTTGAAGGATATCTGGTTTCTTTCCAGCTTCTGGCTATTATAAGTAAGGCTGCTGTGAACATAGTGGAGCATATGTCCTTGTTATATGTTGGAGCATCTTCTGGGCATATGCCCAGGAATGGTATAGCTGGGTCCTCAGGTAATGCTGTATCCAATTTTCTGAGGAACAGCCAGACTGATTTCCAGAGTGGTTGTACCAGCTTGCAATCTTACCAACAATAAAGTGTTCCTCTTTCTCCACATCCTTGCAAGTATCTGCTATCACCTGCGTTTTTGACCTTAGCCATTCTGACTGGTGTGAGGTAGAATCTCAGGGTTGTTTTGATGTGCATTTCCCTGATGACTAAGGATGTTGAACATTTATTTAGGTGCTTCTCTGCCATCTGGTATTCCTCAGTTCAGAATTCTTTGTTTAACTCTGTACCTCATTTTTTAATAGGGTTATTTGGTTGTCTGGAGTCCAATTTCTTGAGTTCTTTATATATATTGGATATTAGCTCTCTATTGGATACAGAATTGGTAAAGATCTTTTCCCAATCTGTTAGTTGCTATTTTGTTCTATTGACCATTTCCCTTGCCTTACAGAAGCTTTGCAATTTTATGAGGTCCTATTTGTCAATTCTTGATCTTAGAGCATAAACCACTGGTGTATGAAACATTTTTCTCTGAATGATTTTATATAAGCCAGTACATGAACAAGTCAACTTCTTATGCAATGTTGTAAATCAACGTTAGAAAGTGATTATTTCCTGTTGAGAAATAGAGAGGGAAGAAATCATTTGGTATATCATGGAAATTGACCAGTAATTGAACTATTTGTTACTAAAATTCTAGTAAAAAATATCACTCAATTTCTAGTATTTTTGTTAAATGATTATGATAGAATTCATATTTGCATCTGTTGTATTGCTAGTTCCTCAATCTAGAACTAACCTTAATACTTGCATGAAATTATAATAGTATAAAAGCAAAAAGAAGGAAAAAGGCTGGGACAAGGGGTTTATGGGGGTTGGAAATGTGGAAAGGGATAACATCCGAAATGTAAATAAATAAAATATTCAATAAAAATAAATAGATAAAAAGAAAAAGTACTACAAAATTATTTTTTTTGTTTTCTAGATTAGAATTATATCACTCCCCCTTTCCTCCTTCTAAACCCTACCTTATTTATGAGCATTTTATTTTGTTTTCTAATTATTTCATTTATTTACATCCCAAATGTTCCCCCTGTCCCCTTCTAGAGTTCTTTACTCCCTCCTCCTCCTCTTTGCCTCTGAAAGGGTGCTTCCACACCAGGTATCCTCCTTCCCTGGGACATGTAGAAATGATTTTAAAACTTTGTTGTATTAACAACTTGTATGCTTATTCAATTTACAGAATTTCAAAACTGGATCATTTGCTTCTAGTGTCTCATTTTTCAGATGACAAATGAAGGAGAAAAACTAGATTCTGACAGGTTAAGGGTCTTCTTCAACAGGTTAAAGGTCATTTTTAACAGCTTAAATATTAATGACACAGTGGCATCTAGTTTATATGACTCTTAGCTTGATCACTAGTAGAATATCACACCACAGAAGCGGGAATGACAGCTAAGTACAGAAGTCTCAAAGGAAGAAGAGGATTTTTCTGCTTTGTATCTTTGATTCATTGAGGATGACTCAAACAAAAGAGATCAGCCATGAAGAGCAAGGACTCTGGAGATGGAAAGAACTTGGTTCCGGGCTGTGTGAGCAAAAACTTTAGTCTTTGAATGCTATCATCCACTTTGCAACCTGGGGAAATAATCTCATCCAGAACTTTGCCAAAAAATCTGTGCAATTGTTTAACAAAACTCCATTTTGCATGTCATTGTGCCAACAACTGCAAGTTAATTGTTCTGAAATTCAAATGATGCACAATCTTTGTATAGCTCTATCACAACTTCTACAATATATTATTTTGTTTAAAGAAGCTAAACATCTATGGTTCAATATAAAGGTACTAAAAAGAGACATAGGATGTTTTAGGATTGGCACGTTAACTCTGTCCTGAATGGTGATGTTATAGGGGATCATGCTAAAATTGACATGTCTAAGCTAGAATATCATTCCTTATGAGCAATCAGATATGTTGATGAAACACAGTCTCTGTAGGCAAGTAAATTTATCTGAAAATTAATTCATGAAATATGCAAGGTGATGTGATGTTTTTATTAAACCAGGATAATCATCCTTTGAAGTGTAAGGTTTCAATAGATGCAAAGATTGCAAAAAATTATTTTGAGGTTTCAGTTCAACATACCATACTATTAGTTAGATTAAAAGTGAAAAAAATCATTTTCTTATTTTAGAACAGCTTACCTCATTATTATGTGTCATTACCAGAGTCACTCAGTACGTGTTCAAATATTTAAAAATATCTGCAGCACACCTGTTAGTATATAATTGTCCTTGATTCTAATAGCAAACTTATCAGAATTTTTCTTTGAAGATGTCCACATTATTGTCACAATCGTCTTGCTATTTATGTAACATACATAAAGATATGCTTAATTTAGATATTTTAACACCTTGAAGTAGAGGAAACTTGTAAGTTGGATGTATCCATTTTTTTTTCCTTCAGTATTGACTACATTACAGGCCATGCAACTCCTTTTTCCTCTATGAGATTACAGCACATCTTAAGGAAATATAGTTTTGGTTGGATCAAAGTAGATGATTAACATGTTGGGATGAGGGGTGCTGTTATTCTCATTTTGTAATTGCTTCATGTAAAATGATTTATTGTAGTCAACACGGTACTTCCACGTGTTTCCCACTGACTCCAGGTTTTTTTTTGGTATGTGTCACCTCTGAGTGGGATGATGGTAGTGTGAAGTGGAGCTGGGAGTGAGCCAGGCAAGAGGCAGAAGTGAAGCAGGAATCAGGGGCTGGTCTGCTATGGTTTGAATGAAAGTTGCCCCCAGAGGTGCATAAGGAGTGGCACTATTAATAGGTGTGGCCTTAATGGAGTAGGTGTGGCATTGTTGGTGAAAATGTGTTACTAGTGCAGGCTTTGAGGTTTCAGATTGGAATAAGGCAATCTTCCTTTCCAGAGTTTCTAGATATGCACCTTAATAAATGTACTTTCACCATAACAACTGCACTGTCACTGCGACAGATATACTGTTATGTGAACATTCAGTTTCCCAAGTAGACTTGAGTTCAAACTGGTCAATAATGAAGTTTATTGACATGAGAAATCTTTTTTGTTTGTTTGTTTTATTAACATAAGACTGAGTAAACATTTATTTTTATATACTCAGGAGCTTTACATTTTTGTATCAAATCTTATTTATTTACTTATTTATTTATTTATTTATTTATTTGCTTGGCTAACTATTAACATTTTTATATTTTTCTTTCTTTTTTTATTTTTATGTTTTAAATTAACTTATTTTTAAATGAAAATAAATTCCTCTCTCATATAATATATCCCAAATACAGTTTCCTCTTCCTCCACAGTTTTTCAGCTCCCTCCATCTCTTAGACACTCCCCCTTTCCTCTTCACCAAAGAGCAAGCTTCCAAGAGACAACCAGATACGACAAAACAAGATGCAATAAGACAAGGCAAAAGCCTTAATATTCAGGCTGGACAAGGCGACCCAATAGGAGGAAATGAGGCTAAGTGCAGGCAACAGAATCAAAGATATATCAGCTCCCACTCTCAGGAGTCCTACAAGAACACTAAGCTATCAGCAATAACATAAGCAGATGATGTGATGCAGACCCATGCAGGTCCTGTGCTTGTTGCTTCAGTCTCTGTGAGCCCACGTGAAACCTGCTTAGTTGGTTAAGTGGGCTATTTTCTCCTGGACTTCTCCATTCCCTTTGACTCCTACAACTTTTTTTTTTTTTAAATTTTTATTGGATGTTTTATTTACATTTCCTATGTTGTCCCCTTACCCCATCCCCCACCCACCCAGGAACTCCCAATCCCCTCACCCCTCCTCCTTCTTCTCTGTGGATGTAACCTCTATCTACCCCACCCACTCCCACCTCCCCACCCTCAAAATTCCCACCCCCTGGGGCATCCAGCCTTCATGTGGTCAAGGTTCTCTTCTTCCACCTATGCCCAGCAGGGCCCTCCACTCTTACATATTCAACTGAAGTGCTGGATCCCTCCTTAAGTGCTCCCAGGCTGGTGGTTTAGACCCTGGGAGCTGTGGTTGGTTGGTATTGTTGCTCTCCTCATGGTGCTGCAAATCCTTTCAGCTCTCCTTCAGTCTTCACTCTAACTCCTCTATTGAGAACCCCATGATCAGTTCAATGGCTAGTTGTGAGCATCTGCCTCTGAGTATGTCAGACTCTTGAAGACCTCTGAGGAGATATCCATATCAGGCTCTTATCAGCATGCACTTCCTGACTTCCACATCAGCATCTATAACTTTTCTAAGCGCTCTTCCATGGGTTTCCCTAATCTAATGGAGACCTCCAATTCAGACTCTCTCCATTATATCTGGCTGTGCATCTCTGCACATGCTCCTATTTCCTGCTAGAGAGAGCTTGCCTGATGACAACTAGACAAGGCATCAATCTATGTATATAGTAGAATATCATTAAAAATCATTTTATTGATTTTTTTTCTGTCACGTTTGGTTCTACCCCAGGTCTCTGGGACATTCAGACTCTTGTTCCAGACCACCCAGGCAGTCAGTTTAGGGCATAGGCTTCCTCTCATGACATGGGACTCAAGTTAAGCCAAACATTGGTTGGCCACTCACACAAGTTCTGTACTATCATTTCCACACTGTATCTTACTGGCAGGACAGATTGGAGGTCAAGAGTTTTGTGGCTGGTTTTGTGTTAAGAGGCTAAAATGTAGGGATGAAGGCTCCATGCAGGCAGCAGCTCAACATCAGTAAGGTATGGTAAGGTATGTAGATGCTGTCATTGGCAATGGGGCCCCACTGTCAGTTGTCAAAGAGCAATCATCTGCCCTAGCATCAACCTGGCTTATTCATGGATCTCCACAGGACCCCCTCTGCCAACAATTCAGCTTAATGCAAGCCCCTTCTACCACTGGGAGCCTTGCCTGGCTATAACAGATGGCCAGTTCAGATTCCCACTCGTCCATTACTGGGAGTGCTCCCTAGGCTCACCTATAGATTCCAGGAGGGTTCCACGGCACTAGGTTTTTACACCTCCAAAGGCCCCCAATTTCAGCTGTCTCTCCCTCAACTCTTTCTGTTCATCCCATCCTCCCATCCTGATTCCCTCCTCTTTCCATTCCTAACTACCCCTCAGTCCATCTGCACAATTCCCTTCCCAGCTGGATTTATGCCTCGTCTGCACAAGAGAGACCTCTTCTTTAGCTAACATTTCTGGGTCTGTTGATTGTTGCTTGTCATTTACTTAGCAGTAATATCCGCTTATAAAGGAATACATACCAGATTTGTTTTTCTGGGTCTGGGTTACCTCACCTGGGATCATATTTTCTAGTTGCATCCATTGGGCTGCAAATTTTGTGATGTCATTTTGTTTAACAGCTGAGTAATATTCCAACAGCACAGAAGACGAAAACTAAAATCATCCCTCAACTGAAAAATAACTTTGGTTTTTGTCTTCTGTAATATGAGTTCTATATTTTACTTAAAATATTTTTATCATGTTTTCCATTTGATGGTATTTCCTACAGGCTGGTAATAGTCATCTCCCATTACTCAGAGTCTGTTGCTAGATAAGGAATGCTGAAAAACCCAGGGAATTTCTTTTAAAGCAAACAGTTATGGAACTTCTTAAACAGTGAGGTCTAAAAGCCAACATTTTATTAGAAACAAACGGGAGACAATCATTTTTGGGAAGCCACTGAATTACAAAGTGTATGTCATTTTTAAATCAGATCTGAGTGGTCACAGCCTCTTTTCTCCCTGGCTTGCTTTGCAGGATACTCTGGAAAGTTTGATGGCATCATTGGAACCAATCCCCAAGTTTGAACTATTCCACTAGTAAAGTCACATTGTTTCATTATTATAAATGCAATATCTATGCCCTGCATCTCTGTATTAGCTTAAATATCAATTTGGGCTTGAGAAGGGAATCATTTGTAAGACCTCAGCTTTATGGATAGATAGATAGAGCAGTGTTTGTAATTGAACATCTGAGGAGACTGAATGGGCTAGAGATGATTTAAAATCGGTAAAGGGAATGGGGACAGATGGCTTCAGCCTCACATTTTATGTGCTTTTAAAGAGAAAAATTGTTCTATGTCTTCATGAGACATTTTTATTCTCTTCTCCAAAAGTACAGAACTGCTTCTTCCAATAATGTCACCCATTCCAGAGAAGCAGCACCTGCTAATGCCTTAGAGATAGAATTAGTTACTTATCTATGGGACAAATACATGCTTGGCAAATTCAAGTTTGACATTCACCCAATGCTTCACTCAAATCTGAATCAGACAGAGAACACTTTACATTTGTGACAATTGAACTCATACCTTATTCTAGGAAACTCAGCAAAAAGCAACATGAAATGCCTGCCTGTCTCTTTTAGGCATGTGATGGGAGTCTCTCCAAGATTTACAGGCTAATTGCCCCTCAGGGGTCACTGGCCTCTGTGTTCATAAACCCGAAGCTTCCGAGCTGCTGTGGAGAGTAATTGCTCTCTTACAGATTTCCCCAAATACCAAGTCTTTGTTCTCTATGTACAATTTATGGTCTTCTTTATCATGTCATCTTATTTTCAAAGATTGAAACCCTATGTTTTTAGCGCCGTTAAAGATGAGGTCTCTTTATTATCTTACCGTTCATGTTAAGAGGATTCATTTGGCAATATTCAACTCTTAAACTAAATTAGTGCAATTTGTTTCAATGCGGCAATTTCATGGTTTGTGAATTTGCTGTTATTTTTAACTTTCATACCTAGTACTCCTTGAAAATACAGAATAAGTAATAACTAACAAAATCTGAGTTGGAACTAAAAGCCTTACTGAGTGGATGTAGAAATGTACATACTTAGATAAAATAGACAATCAATGAGTATGTAAAGCAAAGAAGGTTTTAATGAGGACAAAATGAAGCACTGTAAATAAAAGGGTAAATAAAAGGTAATTCAAGTTGTTTGGTAACACAAACACACAAGGTACTGATGGTTGAAAATTGGCTAATTTCATTCTGGGAATTTCAGCATGGAGGCACCAAATTTTAAAATCCTTTCCAGCCTATTTGTAAGAATATTTTAAAAAAAGATTTATATTTTTTAATTTTTAATGATTTAAACTTTAAAAAATTCGGTATTTATGGTTTTTTTTTGCTTGCATGTATGTCTGTGTACCACATGCATGCATATCTGGTGCCTGTGGAGACATGAAGAGAGCGATAGAACCCCTGTAACTAGAGATACAGATAATTGTGGGCTGCCATGTGGCTGTTGAGAACCAAATACCGCTGTCCTCTGGAAGGGCAGCAGTGCTCTTTAATGCTGAGCCATCTCTCTAGCCTAATTCTAATTTTAATGATTTAATAGTTTAAACTTTAAACTAAAATGGTCATATAGATTTGAAAAATTTTAATTACCAATACATATTCTGTACTTGGTATTTTATACTTAGATTCTTGGTGTGTATGTGTCTGTGTGTGTGTGAGTGTGTGTGTGTAGAAAGAGGGAAAAGAGAGGAATTTTTTTTTAATGCTTTTAGTCATTGACATGAGGGATAATGAATCAAGCTTTCTGAATTAGATAAGTTTATTGATCTTAAAGCAGCTTATGTTATGGCAAATTAACAAAGATAAATCATACAAAAATCTTTCAGAATAGTTTTTTTTTTCAAAATGAATTGAATAAATCACTTGAAAACATCATTAAGTATCTAAAGGATAGAGATGGACAACTTCTACTGACAGGATTCTATTTAAAATGTTTTTCTTTTTAATGATTGTTTTGGTAGTACTCTGGAGAACTCCATCTTAGTTAGTCCTTTCTCTGTCTTCCTTTTGCTGCTGGACCCTGGCTTACTCACCTGTACTTCTGCATCATTCACTCTCCTCCAATCCTCTCTGAGTCAGATGCTCTGGGTTCCTTCACCACACTTCCTGCTGAAGCACACACACAGGTAACTTATTTGTCTCTTCCCTGGGCATTCTCTTCACTTCATTTCTACCCTGTTTCTTCAGTGACTACCTCTGTCCATTTCCACTAATCAAGGCAATGTCCTTTGCTCATTTCTTCCTCTGTCTTTAGGCAATCATATCTGCTATGTTTTATTTTTATAGCAAATATAGCCTGTAAGAAGACCACTTCCTTGCTGGTAATAGTGTATTCTGGTTAGCTTCCCTTCCTGATTGTATACTGAAAACTTCTCCATAGAACCCAATTCTGAGTCAATTTTGGTGTTTCTGAATTTATAAATTTAAAAACAATTTATAAATTGTTTCTTTTCCCAAAATCTATTTCTCCACTTTTTCCTTCTCTTTGACAACGTTATCTTCCTTTTCTTTGGCTCTTCATTCTAAATTGTTTTCTATCTCACAACCAATGGAGCAGTGGGTGAAGCACCATATCTACTCTAGATTCTTTAACTCAGATTTAAAAAAACAGAGCTATCTCAACAAGACAGTCAAAATATTCTCATTCTGTCCACTTTCACAGATATAACTGTGAAACTTAAAAACATAGAATTAAAATAAATTTAGTCATAATATATATAAAATAGAGATCAAAATATTTTATGCTACTGTTAAAGGTAATTGAAAGTCTTGGATTAAATATAGAAATTCTTGCCAAGTTTAGGATATGGCATGCAATAACTTAAGTATAGGTCTTGTTCTTGCTATTTGTCTTAAATATCTTCCATGTCTTACTTCAACCTCTAACTATAGTGTGTGTGTGTGTGTGTATCTGTGTGTGTGTGTTTTTTTTTTGTGTGTGTGTGTGTCTGTCTGTCTGTTTGAGAGAGAGAGAACTATAGTATGTGTGTGTGTATATGTGTGTGTGTGTGTTTGTGTGTGTGTGTGTGTGTCTGTCTGCTTGAGAGAGAGAGACAGAGAGACAGTCAGAGACAAAAGGAGAGAGATAGAGAGACACACAGAGGGAATATGTCTCAACTATATATACCAAGCTACCTAGATTGTCCTTTTTCTACAAAGACAAAACAAGTATTTTTCATATTACCTGGCATATCTAACATCTTGAACAATGCCTGTATATTTAAGTACCTGCTGTATGTGTGTGTAATGAATGTATTTGAACATACATAATAAAATGTATATATGAATACATATGCACATAAATATGCATGTATACATACATAAATACATACATACATACATACATACATACATGCATACATACGTATGAACTAAAAAGAACAAACCTGTTACATCCCTATTATTATGCTAAAACTAGCTTTGGTCTTGACAATCAGATGCTTCTTCAAGTAAACCTTCTTCATCCAAAACAGCATTTATTCCACCTCTATTAAATACTCAAATGTTCTATTTTGGGACTGGATTATAAAAAGATTTAAAAGATGACCTATCCTTTAGTAAGATGATAAAGTACTTAAGGAGTTTGTCTATAATCAAATGCATTCAATAAAATGCTTTGCTGTCAGAGAAGTCCGTGAGTAACAAAACACAGTAGAAAATATGTTGAAATTGTGTTTTTGAAATTAAAAAAATTATTATCAGTATTTGGTAATTAGTTGAACTGCATTATCAGCTTCATATTTTTATTTTATATTTGATCCTACATTAGACAACTGTATATAAATCATTAGAATTATAAATTCTATATCTTGCTCAAGTTACTACTCTAATTTTTCTCTTTGTATAATTTTTCTTTGTTTTTTTCTTTGGTGAGTATATACTTGTACATGTTCATATGTGTGTTCATTTCCATGTGTGTGTGTGTGTAAGAGTGTATCTATAGAGGACAGAAGTCAATACAAGGTGTCTTCCTCAATTGCTTTCTACCTCTCACCTTTTGTTTGAATCTCAGTGAAGGAGAGCTCATCATCTTGGCTAGTCAGAAAGGCATAAAGTTTCTAGGATTCTGTGTGGGCTATGGGGATTAATCTCTGCTTTTTATATTTGCAGTACAAGTAGACTTTACAAATGGAGCTATTTACCCAGCAATTACTAAAATTCTCACATTTAACTTTTACATGCAATGAAATAAAAAGTAATGAACATTTTGTTTTTAATTCTATGTTCAATGTCTACACATGTGTGCATGTGTAGACACAAAGCACAACACACAAGTGAATTCAAGCTAATTTGCATGAATTGATTATCTCTTTCCACAATGTAGTTCCTAGGAATCAAACTTCATATATCAGTTTTGGTATCAGCTGAGCCCTCTTTAGACCACATACTTAACTTTTGACTATAAAAGTATTCTTCTTTTCCTTCCTTCCTTGATTGCTTCCTTCCTCCATTTCATGTTTTTCTACCTCCTGTCTTTCTTTCACTTTTATTTATTTTATATGTATGAATGTCTAACCTGGATTTGTATGTATTGCACCATATGTGTGCCTCATGACCACTGCAATCAGAAGACGGAATAAGACCCATGTGCCTAGAATTTCAGTTGGTGGTGAGCCTCCACGTGAATCCTGGAACCTAGACCTAGGTCCTTTGTCAAAGCAATATATGTTCTTAACCACTAATTCATCACTCCAGCTACAACTTCAGCAGTGTTTTCTGTAGAATATCTTTTCCTAGGTACCTGTTTGAGTCATTCAAAATCTGAGATCCTGTGTTTCTAAGATACACAATAAAATGTTTAGCAAAATCTGAAGATAACATTGATTTTTCTCAGTGTACTATAATATCCAGTTCTTACAGTCTTTTTATGACTAGTACCTGGGGTATTAGTTTTGTTTGAAATAAGATGTCCAAAGAGCATGATCCTATTGAGAGTGAACCTGTTGTCACTTCTATGCTCTCCCAGCCCTAATATAGAAAGCACTGCTTTTGTGTACTGTTAATACTCTTTGATGGCTACTATGGCCATCTCCCTAGGACACTATAGGAAGAAGTTTAACAATCCTGACACTAAAATAGATTAAAGGGTTTATTCTCTTTCATTATGACCACACAAGCATTTTTGAAACTAGTTTTGGACAAGAGAAGATGAGGGTCAGAAGACTGTTTGATATTCCAGAGCATGAGAATAAGACTGTTGGCATGGTTGTTGCTGGGAATAGTCATCACTGGTCATTAGAATCTAGTGGGGCACTGAAATATTTGGTTTTCATCACTCCTTCCATGGGCCTGTTTCTTATTAACATGCTAGGTCTGAGAAGTCTCTGACACGCTGCTTTTTTTTTCCTCATGTGAGACAGCTACAAAATTCTCTAGATCAGGACTTTCAGTAAATCATTGAAGTTAGAATGAGGGTTAGTTATAAACCAGAGGGACCATCAGTCATCTTCCTTTTTTTTTTAACACCATGTCTAGCCATCATTTTATATTTGCTTTTGGTAGCTGGCCTTATAAATCTTAATTAAAGGCTTTCTCAGACACTGAATTTAAGCTATCACCCATTATAGCTTCGTTAAGATGTCCATGTCCATTAAAACCTTATCAAAATGCAGCATCTATTGCCTGTGTAGCTCATGTAGCATTCATCTCTACAAGCATCATTAATGCAGGGAAGGAGGATCTATGCTGGCAGCATGGCACTCTGACTGTTGCTCTTAAGCAACTCTAATTGGATTTCATTTCTATACTGTTTCAGTTGTATTTTCTAGAATTTCAAAACTGGTTGGCTAGCTCATTGCAAATCATGAGGCAGTAAATATCTGTATTTAAAAAAAAATTATCCTCAAACTATTGTTACTGTTAGAAGTAGCCCAAAAATATCATCAACCTGTTGGCATGGTTTCAAATTCAAAAATAAATACACAACAAATTCATAAGCAAAAGTTGGTGTTGATCCTAAAATGTGGTGCTAATATTTCCTTGTAGAAACAGATGCAACTTAATATCAATGTATCTGCCTTGATGGTACTTGGCTGCTTGTTCAGTATTTACTTTCTCTAACTTAAATGATTAGGAAATTAACTTGAGAAGATTGAAGTTTTAGATAAAGATCTATAAGTGTGATTAAGGGAGAGATTTAAAATTAGAGAGCTAAAAATCTTATAGAATATAATTTGTAACTTTACAGCATCAAATATTATTACTGCAATGACACCAATAAATATTGTGGATTTCCACAGTCACTTGGAAGTAAAAGAACCAAAGGGTACTCAGATGTAAACCTATGACACGCTGTAGCACTCAACAATTTAGATACATTTAAGGATTCACAGTTGCTACCTGTTAAGTCACAGTAAGGGTTATAACACTTATTGTTTTTGACCTTCTGTCTTGATAATACTGTTAGATTTTCAGAGACACTAAAGGAAATAGTTTTCAATCTGTGAACAACATAACTAATATGAATGTGTTTTATCTATCTGTAGTCCCTTCTTAAGTATTCAGGAGTGCTTAAGTATTCAGTATTTTTTAGGGTGGTAATATGTATATTAAATTTCATATGTATGCACAGGGGGGAGGCCATCCTTGCAGAAGGATCTGAGAGTTCCAACCTTGAGACAATGTCAATGAGTCAGCAGTCTAGTTTTCTAGTCCATTTAAGACAACAGTGACTGACTGCTGCCCTTTGTCATGGATTTGCTCCTTTTTGCTAGTGCGGGCCTGGTGGAACTGTGGGGAGACACAGATGGGGGCACCAGATGCACATTCTTCTTTTCGAGGCATGGTCTACTACTCACTCATTCTCTTCCACTGTAATGGAACAGATGCAGTAGACCGGGTAGCCTCCGGTCTTGGAGGAAACATTGACTGAGTCAATCGCACTGAGGAGCAGTTCCTTCTGAAAATGGGCAATGGCCTGGGATTAAGGAGATGCTCAAGTATCAGTGGAGGTGTCCTTAGCTGTAGCTCACAGGATTTTGGATATAGAATCTGAAGAGATCACCTCCTGTAGCCAGGTAGGACCTTCAATGGAGTGACAGGGACACCAACCCACTCACAAAACGTTCAACCCCAAATTTATCCTATTTACAAAAAGTACAGGCATGGGGCATGGAGCAGAGACTGAGGGACTGGCCAACCAATAACCTGTCCAATTTGCAATCTATCCCATGGGTAGACACCAATCTGACACTCTTAATGATACTCTGTTATGGTTGCAGACAGGAGTCTAGCAGTGGCAATTTTTGCTTGTTCCAATCAGAAGCTCTTCCTGAATGGGACTTTAGGGTCATGGCACAGGCATGAAAACTAGTGGAGGAATTTTGAAATGCAATTAATTATCTTGGTAGAAAGTTTCTGAAGACACATTGTGAAAAGAAGCCAGTGTCTGAGACAACTCTTTCCATTCCATATTCTGTGGAAAGACTGTGTTCCTCAGGCTAACATATGCATTACTAACTGAACACTCTGTTAACAGTATTTGCCACAAGAGATGCCACAAGAGTATGCAATGAGGTGATTTAAGTATGTAGCAAAAATCTAAATTATATTATTTCCTTTAAATTTTAGAGAAGTTATCACAACAGAATAGGAATTTTTCAGAGGAGTCTACATGTTAGGTGAGAAGTTTATATGGGAAATGGAAACCTGTAAAATATTTTTTATTACCTTTATGTCTTGGATCTCTCTTGGGTGTTGGGAGATAGCTCAGTGGTTTTGAACACAATTGTTGCTCTTACAGAGGATCTGAGTTTGGTTCTCAGAACCCATGAAGTGACTCATAACCATCCAGCTCCCGGAGATCCTGTGTCATCCTTTGAACTCTGTAAGGATCAGGCATGCACATACATAATTATTCATGCAGACAGAACTCTCATGTATATAAGATAAAAACATCTAAAAATACTTGCAACCTATAATACAGTGCTCATTCATTTGTTCTAACCCCTGAATATAGCAGTGAACAAAATTCCTGGAAAAAATTAAAATATGTTCAATGTAAAATTTGATAATTTATTTTTTTAAGAAAAATATTATACAGATGAAAAGAAGATTCTGGTAAAGAGGCCACTGTTTTAGTAGTTAAAGAAACTTTATTTAGAAGATGACATTTTTCTCAATGCCTAGGGTAGATGCCATACCTTCTGGAAGTATTCCACTTTTCTAGAAGACCTCCTAGGCATTGGAGAATATATGCTAAACCAGATTTTTTTTTCAGATCAGCCCTGAGGCCATTAAGGCTGGAGCTCAGGCAGAAGGTTGAGAATAGACCAAGTTGCTGACCAAGGTAAGAAGGTAAGTCCTTGTACAGGACTGTGGAAAACATTTATATAATTTTTGTTTTCTATTCCAAATAAGGTTTAGGAGGCTTAGGAGAATTTAAAACTCAGATCATACAGAATGAATAAATTTAAAAGTAAGAACTTAGAAGAGCTAAACATTTTTGCTCATGAAATAAATCATCCAAGAATATTAACAAAGAGAGGAATGTTTATACTCATATTTTGATTTTTTAGAATTCCTTGAAGTGATGCTTTATTATAAATGTGTTTCAGTATTATTTATTATATAAAACTTGATGACATAAAAATCTCACATTTTACACAGAACTTTGATGCAATAGAGAATAAGAGATTTCTATACAAGGCATTGCTATGATATTTTAATAAGCATGACATGGATTAAAATACAGAATATGCTAAGTGGTGTGAGGCCAGTTACGGGTCTGAAGCAGGTGAAATTTACAGTGTCATCATGAAACATATCTTTCCTCAGGGATGCATAGAACTGGCTTAGCTCCCTTTAGGACAGATATGTAATTATTTGATATACAAAACTGAAAAGTCTTGGCAATCATGCATTTTCTGTTTGAGCACAGAACCTTGGAATAACAGGATTCTGTATTTTTTAGGAATTCATGACTATGAATAAATTTCTTTCCTTCACTGAGCTGCATTTTCCTCTCTTCAGAATGGAAGTAATAGCTGGTCTCAGAGTGATTCAACAAACCACTGAAAGTGGAACTATTGACGCCAGTAAACAAGTTATATATTTAAGTTACACCATTTAAGTTACCTTTAAGTCTTCACCTTCCCCATTTTCTATGATAATCAAGAAATTTATTTCTCAAATAAACTGAAGAGTCTTTTGGTCCAACATAGACCAGAAGCTTAATTCCTAACTAAAGATGATTGACGGCTTTATCAATTTTGAATAATTCCAGGTATTGAGACTTTCATGATATTAATCATCTCACTTTGAGAAAATAGAGGTACTATACAATGTTTTTACTCAGAAGATAAAATTGCATCTCCTGCAGTCAATTGGAAAAAAATTATCATTTAGCCATTACAGCGTAACCAGCTTCAAGAATCCTACAGAAGCTTCTAACAAACATCTACTCCTTCAAAACTAATCTTTGTAAAACATGACTTCAGTTCTCTTTATGTGTTTAGTGATTCTCCTTTGAATGTGCTCCAGCTTAGTTCATTTTTGAAGTGTATGGTTTAGATGTGGTATGATATAGAGGCATACTAGAATGGAATTATTATTTCCCTTGATCTGGACAAAATATTCTATTAATGCAGCCAAGAATTACATTAGCTCTTTTGGCAATCACAGTTCAGTACTGATTTATATCAAGCTCCCTGTCAATTAATCCTTCGGGACTTTTTTATTTATGTTCTTTCTAGGCAATGCCTCTGAATCTGTATTAGTTTAGTTGTTGTTTGGAATAAAGGATAGGATTTTATATTTTCCCCTAATTAAATTCATTTTGCAAGTCCATCTTTCCATCTGCTGGAATTGTGTTGGATGCTGATTACATCATCTTTTAAAAATTAATAGTTCCAAAGAGGAGCTCAAACCAGATAGCAAGGTGTTTTGCAAAAACCATTTGTCATAGGAGTCTATTGCTTTAATAAGGATCATGACGTTTTAAAAGTAACTGTTCCTCTCACTCTCCCAGGTAGCAGTCCATCACTGAAAGAGGTCAGAGAAGGAACTCAAGCAGGTCAAGAGCCTCAAAAGACAAACTGATGCAGAAAACAAGTACAAAGGTTGTTTTTTTACTTTCTCAGCCTACTATCTTGTATAACTCTGGACTTCCTCATCAGCTGGCTAGGTCATGATCTTTTTCACAGCAAATAAAACCTAACTAACACAAATAGTTTTTGCAAAAGCATTATTAGGCTGTTTGAGACACACTTTAGAGCTATTAATTAAAAAAAGAAAATTCAATCAGTATCTAACACAATCTTAACAGATGAAATGATGGCCTTGCAAGATGAATCATTAATCAAAAAAAATGCCCCACAGACTTTTATACTATCAATCTAATTGGAAACATTTCTCTATTGACGATCCTAGTCCCAGATAACTTCAGCTTCTGTCAAGTTGACAAAACATGAAAACAAACTAATAAGCAAGCAAGCAAGCAAGCAAGCAAGCAAGCAACAACAATAAAACCCAACCAATTAACCAAATTAAAAAAAAAAAACAGAATGCCATTTTACAAGTTACTTTCTACAAAAAATATCCCAAGAATTTTGAGTAGCAAACAAACCAAATGTGCAACCTTTCCTCTGTCTCCTTCTACTTGAATTTATTCATTCAATTAGCAGATGAGACTCCTAATATGTGATTCTCAATCACATTCATTTGGAAGACTTCAGTGAATAAAACAGAAAAAAGTTGCCTGGAGAACATGAAGTTTTTCAGAAACTTAAAAGGAAATATATGTTTCAAGTGAACATTGAAAGAAGATATGCTATATCATAAGATTGTGTATTGGCTCTGGTGTCTTGGTATGACTCAGCCAATAAAGTGCTTACCATAAAACCATGAGGTCCTGTGTCTTGATCCCCAGTTGCCACACAACAAAATCCAGGCTGGTCTCATGTACTTTGGAACTCCATTGGTTTTAGGCAAATGGTTGAGTTTCAAGTTCAGGGAGAGACCTAGTCTCAAGAGATTAAATGTGGGAGTGATCAAGCAAAGACACCTAAAGTATACCTCTGGCTTATATACTTACTTACAGGCAGAGATATGCATGTGCACCAGAAGACACACATGTAGACACCTCATTAACAAGTATGTACACCGCAAACACATGCCTCCACACATACAAAACAAAGGTAGGTTGTCCCTGAGACATGATATTTGAGGATGATCTCTATCCTCTACTTTCATGTGCATCTATGTGCGTGTATGCTATATATGATTACACTCTTACAATTATATAATCCATTTATAAGGATTCTTAAGAAATATAGAACCAGCAGGATGTGTGTCTTTAAACACAAGATTATTCTGTGCAGAGTTGATTATTGTCATTAAGACGATAGACAAGTCCCAACATCTGCAGGGTGAGATGGGAAGAGAAGTGACACAAAAGTAAGTTCCAGTATGAAAGATGATTGGATGAAGACTGATTGAAAGTCAGTTTTTCACTGTGAATCCAAAGTCATCAGGGAGCTATGACCTTATTATGAAGGCATCCATACCGGAAGGATTCTCTATTATTATGTGGACTCTATGATGGTTAACTTTGACTGTCAATTTGACTGGATTGAGAAGTGCCTCAGAGATTAAAGCACACCTGTCATTGTGTGAGGTTGTCTTCAGAAAGGTAATCAAGGGAAGATCGACCCTATTTCACAGGCTAGATACTGGTTGAATGAAAGAGTAAAATGAGAGAAAGCCAGCAAACATGACCATGCCATTCTACTTCATTGCACTGAATGTTCAGATACATAGTAAAACAATTTTTTGTGAGAGTGTTTGGGGGTGACATTAGTATTCCAGTGGATAGACTGCACAAATCAGTTTGCGTGCTCTCTCTCTCTCTCTCTCTCTCTCTCTCTCTCTCTCTCTCTCTGTCCCCTCTCTGTCTCTGTCTCTCTTTCTCTCTCTTAACAATCATCTTCTATCTGTTAAAGACTTACAAAAGACTTACTATTCCATAGGAATGGTGTAGCCTAGCATGATAGCACATGCTTTTGACACCAGCACTCATGAGGCTGAGGCAGGCAGATTTCTGTGAGTTTAAGTCCAGCCAGTCAACATAGTGAGTTCCAGGACAGCCGGGGCTATGTGGAGAGAAACTGTCTAAAAATATGATAGTCTTTGTTTCTACAAAGTATCTTTTTCAGAATCCCTGTTTAGTATTACAGTGTAACATCCCGATTGCTGACATGGCATGGAGAGTTTAGGCACTCTTGGGAGTCAAGTCCATTTGCTACTTAGTTTGGAAAGCATCTGAATTCATGTAGTGCTCAGTAAGCTGACTGATTTCCCTGCTAAAGCCCATTTCAAGGCTCTGTGAAAAATTTTCTTTACCTCACATACAAGAGAATCAGCAACAGATTCCTTACTGTCACCTGGCTAAGCCTATCATGATGAAATCCTTATGACGGCTCTTTCAATATTTTTAGCAGTGTTTCCTCTTAAAAAAAAATATTGCAAGATTTGGTAGGGTTTAAGAAAGACTGAAAATAGTTTCTTCCTCCCTGCTGCCAAACTCTACTTTAAACTCATAGCTGGGATAGTTCACTTCATTTATAGTGAACTCAATAATTAACTATCATTTCAGGATAAGACTGACTCAGAATACTGTCAAATAATTCCCTCAAGTAAAAACAGTATTTATCACATGTACTCGTTATGCCAACTCTTGTCAACCCTGGTACCAGCTGCCGGCAGCATTAAAGGTTTAAATGTGAGAGACCTAAAGTGAAATTGAAGCACCCCACTTTTGATAATAAGTCAAATGTGAATTTAATACTTGACTGTGGGGCAGCATATTAGTAAGACTTACCAGTGAAAATGACAGATGTTATGTTTTTGAACAGTGGTGAGAGTTTTATTGGGATTCTTTTTACCTTAAAGGTTGATATCCAATGTTTTTTTGAGAATTACATTTGAGAAAAGATTTTGGAAAAATTATATTGAACTACATTGATGATTGATCAAAAACTGTAAATAAAATTACTTTCTGTATGGAGAGAACAGATATTATTTAATCCTGAATTGTAGATTTTATGTTCCTTTTTATAAGAGGAAATTAAAATATACTATCTAAAAGAATGACACATCTCCAATGTTATACTTTTGAACTGTAATATTAAATGTATCTTGACTGTAGTTTTCATAATTCATTTAAATAAAGCAGAAGAAAAATCCTACTTTTTCTAGATCTAGTACATAAATGCCAAGCATTTGGAGGCAGAAAGAGTGTGTTTGTATTGTCTAGAAAGAAACAAAATGTATATAAAATTGAGCAGTAAAGAAGAAGGAAGGCCTGGTTCTATGCTTTTTGCTTTTGTTTACCTTTTGGCTGCTCTGCACAATCATCAGACTCCATGTTTATAGTCTCTCAAATGGGTGAATTTTATCAGAGTTCCACAAGGCAGAAGAAACTGTCTGTGCTTCTGTGGTGGTTTGAATGAGAATTGCCCCCAAAGGCTCATATGTTTCAATACTTGACCCAGAGTTGGTGGAAGTTTTTGGAAAGGATTTGAAATGGTGGCCTTATTAGAGAGGGTATGTCTCTGAGGGTTGAGCTTTGAAGTTTCAAAAATCCAACACCAGTCCAAGTTATCTATCTTTTTGCATTTGTTTTTTTGGATCAAGATGTGAGCCCTCAGCCATGGCTCTAGTGTGGCATCCCTGCCTGCCTGATACCATACTCCATGTCATGGTGGCCCTTCACACTGACCCTCTATAGCTATGAACCCCAAATTCAGTGCTTTCTTTTATATGTTGCCTAGATTTATTCTATTCCTTTGTCACAGGAATTGAAATCTCAGAGAAGCTTCTATTTTAGGGAAGCATTTGTTAAAATCACTGTATGCCATCTCTGTGCATACAAAGAAAGTGAGGTCTGGCTGTGGAGAGAACTGATAACTTCTGGTGAGATGTAATGTACTGTCATTAGAATTACATAAATTGCTAGATTCCAAGAGGAATTTCCACCTCCTGACCCAACCAAACAAAATAAAATAGTCTCCAAACTATGCCCAGTATTCTCTGGAAGAAATGATTGTTCCTGATAGAGAACCATTAGCTCAAGGGACAGTCAAGGAAAAACAAAGGATTAAGAATAATAACAATGGATACCCAGGTATCCATCCCATGTGCAGTCACCAAAGGTAGATGCTGATGTGGATGTCAGGAAGTACATGGTGACAGGAGCCTGATATAGCTGTCTCCTTAGAGGTCTGCCAGAGTCTGACATATTCAGAGGTGGATGCTCACAGCTAACCACTGAACTGATCAAGGGGTTCCCAAAGGAGGAGTTAGAGAGAAGGAGCTGAAGGAGCTGAAAGAGTTTGTGGCCCCATGAGGAGAACAACAATACCAACCAACCAGAGCTCCTGTGTTCTAAACCACCAGCCCGGGAGCACATAAGGAGGGACCCATGATTCCAGCTGTATATGTAAGGGAGGAGGGCCCTGTCAGGCATAGGTGGAAGAGGAGATCCTTGGTCCCGTGAAGGATGGATGCTGTGTTGGGGGGGAATTCGAGGGTCGGGAGGGAGATGGGAGTCCGGGGTTGGGTAGGGGGAAACCTCATAGAAGCAGGAGGAGGGAGGGATGGGATAGGGAGTTCCTGGGTGGGAGGAAATGGTGTATGGAGATAACATCTGAAATGTAAATAAAATATTCAATAAAAAAAGAAAAGAAAAAAAGAATAATAGCAATGGTGAAGGACGAGGCACAGTGCCTTTCACTTTTAAGATTTTCACAAACTCAGTTTTATTTTGTTTCATAGTGCTTGGCCTTTTAAAGATTACGTTTATATTATACACTTCTTGTACTCGGAGATTTTCCTTTTATTCCCTGCTTTGAAAATGCAAAATGTGTTAGTAAATTGCAGATTTTTGATTCCCAACTAAATTAAAGAAGAAATGACTTTGTGAGGGGAGTGACTCAAAATGTCATTTTCAGATACTTGTCAAGGAACAGCCAAGAGGATGATCAGTTTGAATATTCTATGGAAGAAGAGCAATGGATGGACTTAATAGCAGTCCATCAAAGCAAGGGAAGCATAGATTTCTCTTTATGTTAAGGTCAGACTTTTACATGCTATCTGTCTTAGTTGGGGTTGACTGTGAAGAGACATCATGAGTATGGCAACTTTTACAAAGGAAAACATTTAGTTAGGCTTAGATTACAGTTTCAGAGAGTTAGTCAATTATCATCATTGCGGGGAGCCTAGCAGTTTGCAGACAGACGTGGTGTTGGAAGAGATGAGAGTTCTACATCCTGATTTGAAGGCAGCAGCAGAAAGAAGTGCTGGATTTCACACTTGGTGGAGCTTGAGCAGAGGAGACCTCAAAGTCTGCTCTGACAGTCATATACTTCCTCCAAAAAGTCCCACCTACCCCAACAAGATACATTGCCTATGAGTCTGTGGGTGTCATCGCTATTCAAACCATCATAATGTTGTTCTCAGCACTGGTATTTTGTTAAAGTCACCTTAATTGCTAGCACTGACATGAATATTGAATGACAGAGATTTAACAATACTGGTGGGGGTTTGAGATTTATCACATAAATTTATTAGATATAAAAATTGATCCATTGTTATTTTTCTCAGTTTAAAGAATATACAGGTTCACAAACATCTGTTAGTTAAAAGTAAAATCTTTAAATAGAAGCATAAGAAAAAAGAAAGATAAAAGAATCTTTTTTGTATAATATTTGGTTGCTTTTCAGACGAGCAGTAACAACAATGATAGGAAACATTATTGAATGAGTAGTTATGGTGCTACACTTTATATGTATTGCCATTTAATATGAATGAAATAAATACTTTTATATTTTCAATTAAAATATGAATTTTCAATACAAAGATACAAGTCACATTTTACTTTAAAACAAGGTCTCATGTGCCTCAGGGTGACACTGAACTCACTATGTAGCTAATAGTGAACTTAGATTTCTGATGCTTCTGCATCCAACTGCCAGAATCTTTGTACTGCAGACCTAGGACATTATACCTGGCTTACTCAATGACAGAGATGGAACTCAGGGTTTTGTACATCTTGGCAAGCATTCTGCCAATTAAATTCTGCAGTCTTCTATTCCCCTATTCCTTATATTTTATTTTTTAAACTAAGGAAACATGTAGTGTATCTCTTTAAAAGTTATCACATATATATGTATATATATGTCACATTGAATATTTGAATATTTAGTATATATATATAATATTTTCAATTCTATCATGTTTTGGAAATTATCTTAATTTTATGTGTACTTAAATATTCTCCTGATATGTCTTAAAAATCTTAAAACTTATATTGAAGCAAATTTTTATTGACCACACTCTTCCTTTATTTGACAAATGTTTTCATTTCCTGCTCAGTGTAATTACAACATTAAATGCAACAACAAGCTTACTGTTTTCAAAAACATCCTCAAAAACAGTACCTTAATTGGGCATTATGAAATTATTCATCATCCGTATTCAATATTGGCTTTCAAATTCATTAGCTTTCTCTTCTGTCATAGGTTAGAGCTCAGGGCTAAGATCCTTGAAAGGTCAGCAGGTAGCTTTCAGTGGTAAGGGAGGAGAGAGCCCCCTACCTCTGCCTCTCTGTCTCTCTGTCTCTCTGTCTCTTTCTGTGTGAGTGCGTGTGTATGTGTGTTTGTGTGTGAAGGTGTCCAATGCTTACTCTACTTCCAGAAGGAAGTCTGAGCAGGGCTAAGATGCTTCATCTAGAAATCTAATGAGTGTTAATGAGTGGTATTTTCTTTCTCTTATTAGATATTTTATTCATTTACATTTCAGATGCCATCCCCTTTCCCATTTCCCCTCCCTAGAAACCGCCTATCCCATCCCCCCTCCTCCTTTTTGCTTTTATACCATTTGAATTACATGCAAGTATTAAGGTCAGTTCTAGGTTGAGGGACTAGCAATACAATAGATGCAAATAGTCAAGGAACAAGTAAGACAATAAATACAAATAGTCAAAGAACATGTAAGTCAGTAGACAAAGTTCTGTGAACACTCCCATGATCACTGTTTCTAAGAGCTTATCAGGATGATCAAAATAGGGGATCAGTAGATTTATTAGAGAAATTTAAGAGAATACCTTTCTTATACTGTCTTAACAATATTTCCAGATTTAGTAAATAAAAATATAAGATACCAGAGAAATGTGACTTTCTGACATATAAGAAATTATTCTAGGATAAATATATTTTAAATAATGTAAATCTATGGATTATTATTTGACATAGGAGGATTAATCCAGCAGCCAATCAAGATAAAGTTTTCATGGGGAGGCTTTAAAAAACAATCTAATGATGTATTTGTAATTTCAAAGTCCTGTCTTTAAAGAGACAGCTTCCTTTTTATAGAAACCTTAGACTCCACTAAACCTAGACGTTTCCCGGCAGGGCAGGTGATATGAGGAGACAGAGGGGACAAAGTGAAGGAAGAAGTAAATTTAACAGTCTGGAAGACTGCTGACTCCCTTGTCACATGTGGAAATTATTTTCCAGGAAATAATTAAATAATCGCTGGGCCTTGAGACATTTTTGTAGCTGAAATTGCACTGTCACTATAGGCAAGAAACAGAGAAATAACGTTTTCTACTGTGTTGACAGAGTCCCAGAGTGATTCATACAATACTCAGAAAGATTTGCCTAAACATCTTTCCCCTTGGATATAATCATCAAATCAATGCTCAACAAGTCCCTTTTCACTCACCAAACAAGTTTACCCCTTCAGATGTTGTATACCTTAGCACCTAAAGGAAGCTGTAAAATGAAAATGAGACAGGCAAAAGGAGAGTTGTCCCGTGCAAAATATGTCTGGCTGGATCCTAAGCCTCATCTCCTCTGCAAAGGTTTGTCTCTCTCCTTGATGGAACTGCTGAGTCTTTTGTAATACGCTACAGACATGACTAACTTCCCACACATTGGTCAGAGACCACCACGGGAGAGGTAATCCTCATTTTAGTCATCCCAGGCCTTTTCTCGTTCTTGGAATCACAGTTCGTTGAGTGAAGTGCTATCGATCGGCTTCACAGATCTCCTTGCTTTATGTAGTAGCACATTGTAGTGAAGCTACACTCAGTTTCCCGATGAGCGCTAAGTGTTCCCCATAAGGATGCATTGAACTCTTCGTTCAAGAACTTGATCCTGCAGATATTGGTTGTGTGTCTCCTGAATAGGATTGCTTCAGATATCTACTAACCGTGAATTAATATCTTCAGAAAATACACGCTAGTCATTTAGACTATAAATATGCAGCACATATTCAGCAAGCCAGAACTAGCCCTGGAGTGATTAGTCCTCAAATTTTGGCTTCCTTATTTTATTCTGTTGACATACAAATGTGTGGGAAGGTAGTCATTTCTGTAGTTTATTACAAAAGACTGGGCAGTTCCATCAAGGAAAGAGACAGATCTTCACAGAGAAGAGGCTTAGAAACCAGCCAGACATAATTTTCATGAGGCAACTCTCCTTTGCCTGTCTCATTTTTATTTTATAGTTTCCTTTAGGTGCTATGGTATACAAAGTTTGAAGAGGTAAATTTGTTTGGTGAGTGAAAAAGGACTTGCTGAGTATTATTTTGATGATTACCACTGCTCCATTGGCTTTAGACATGATCATGAATTTGGCATGGCAGTGTGGATGAACTGACAAAGAAGCCAAACTTGATTGTGTGTTTTAGCTAATCTTTCCAGTAATAGTGTGGTTTACCATGTAAAAGATGTACGTACCCAAGAGGCACTTGTTAGAGAAGAAGGGTTGGGCGTACACAAAAAAGAAAGTCATGTGTTTGCTTATAAATCTCTAGCATTTAATTTGTATTTCTTACGTCATTATGATAACACTGATGAGAGGAATGAACAGTAAGACAAATACAACAAAAGCAGGATAAAATAATATAACGCTATTTTCAATAGTGAAGCGCCATACCTTTGATTGAGAGTATTTAGGAGAAACAAAATTTAAGTGAGGCTTTAAACAATTCTAAAGGGCTAAAATGTCTGTGGGGTTAATGCCTGTTCTGAATATCCTGGAGTGTTTATAGGGACTTCAGAATTAGATCGTTTCAAAAGATTATGTTACCACTAGAAACTGGGTACAGTGTGAAACATCTGACACAGTCTCAGCCTCTCCAAAGTTTTTCATTCATGGATAGGGATTGGCAGGAAGCATCAGCACCATACCATCAATGGGGATCTATTACATTTGTCATTCCAGCAAACGGGGCAGCTAAGAGCTTTCTGGACTGATTTCTACTCCATTTGGAGAATCACAGAGCCCATGATTGTTACATCCCATACGTACTCTTTTTTTATCTGTGTAGAGACCTGCTGACACAGTCTTATCATAATTCAGGTCTTGATGGTGCTCCTTGTATAACCAGAACCTGGGAATGTAGTGTATATATGATAGGATGCTAAAACAAGAAACTGAGAATGAGAGGTTAACGGACATGCACAGGTCACATGGCTTCAAAATGAGTCGGGCAAAATTTTTTCTACCTTAAAACTGTTATGGATAGGATCTTTAATAAGAACCAGAATGTATCCAAAATTTTTATGAAATATCTGTAGAGGTAACTCTAAGACATGTAGGATATTTTTAGCACATTCATATGTACATTATACATAATGATAATTTTAGAATTTATGTTTATTTAACAAACTTTAATTTTCTAGAATTCTAGAAAACTATGGGATAGTTTGAACTTATGTAGTTTTCTTTCTAGAATACTAGTCTACATAAGCTTTATAAAATAATTGAAACTGTTGTAGTGTTTCATACATTTTAAAATATTTTTACCATCACGCAGTAAAAGAAATTACTCAACAGTTGACCTGATCAATCTCTTTGCTCCTCTGATCTCCCATCTGCTCTCCTTATTGGCTTGTAGGTGCAGTGTAGAAGTTTCATTCATTACATTCAATAAGTTTTAAATCTTCTTTGACTCACAGATAATATCTCTCCCTATGCAGGCTGGTGTGTGCATTATCTGTTAAAGGGTACCTGTTAAGGGCCTTAAAATTGGAATGTGGAGCCTGAAGCAGGGGGTCCTTTGCAGATAGTATAGAATTTCGAAATTAATTTTCCTTATGATTCAAAAGGCCTTGAATCTCGGCACTTCATTTAGTATTTATTGATCCCCTCAACGTACTATGTATTCAAGAAGCAAGAAGAATTCCATTTTAATGGTTAAATTTTTACTCAATTTAATTTTCCTTCTTTATAGTTGCTGAAGTACTAGTGATGTTTCAGATGTATTCACAAATCCATTTCACATGCAGCATGGTCAAGAAACAGATGGAGAAAAAGAAACCAACACACTCTAATTCACACAAACAGAATGCTGTGTGTCTGAAGTAGTTACATATCGATTCCATGTTTCACATGGCTCAGCCTTCCCCTTGTACTGGGAAGGCTATGAATACAAACTACTTTGACATTTTTAAAAAAATTTTTGTTTTAAAAGACTTGCAATGATAACTGAGACTACACAGTCTTTCTACTTACACTGTAATAGTAATTTATCTTTTTGTAAACATTATTTACTTTTACTTCAAGCTTGTGAGTGTTTGCCTAAAAGTATGGATGTGAGTCACATCACATGCATGCTTGGTGGCCTTTTACCAGAGCACAGTGCCAGCTCCCTGGAATTGGAATTACAGATGGTTCCAAGCTGCCATGCAGGTGCGGGGAGCTAAAAACCTCATCTTAGACAAAAACAGTAAGTAATCTCACCTATCAGGCATTTTTCCCTCCCCACTATTCTTTTTGCTATAACTACTAGACAAGAAGCAATTTAAGAGAGGAAGGGTTTATGTAAGCTAGTGGATTTGAGATTGTATCCCATCATAGCAAAAATGGCATGGCTGTTGGAAACAGTTTGTGGCCATTTTGGCAGGAACATGAGGTTGTTACTTACTCCCAGTTGGTGAGCGAGCAGAGGAGAGCAGAGCCAGACTCTAAATCTCAAGTTCTGTCTAAGGAGCAATGCATTTTCTTTAGATATACTTAACATCCTAAAAGTTGCACAACCTCCAAAACGTGCTACCAGATAGGGGCAAAGTATTTAAGCACACGACTTTTGGAGGACATTTACACTTTTTTTTCATGACATTCTACCGCTAGCCTCCTTAGACCAATAGCTATTTTATAATACAAAACATATTCTAAAGTAAAAATCCCCTTAGTTTTGAACAGCTTTAGTATGTTCCAAATGCACATAGTTTTCTGAGGCTCATGACAAACTCTTCGATGTGAGCCTCTGTTAAAAAAACACTATTATAGTAGCTAATGGGACAGAGTAAATATTTCCATTTCAAAATGAAGGGATAGTGGCAAAGCAGAGAAAACAAGGACCAAACCAAAACTAAAACCCAGAAATGTAAGCCACCAATACTGGAGCACCATGTTTGACATCAAGGACTTCTAATGAAGTGATCTGCTTTCAATAGGCTTGTGTAGCAATACCCCTCCACCTTTATCGTTTGCAGCACATGTGAGCTATGTTTTCCATGGGCTAATCTTGGTGCCTTCAGCTTTCCTCTGGGCATGTCTCATGTGGCTTGCACGTCCAGAATTCTGGATTCTCCATTGCTCTTCCATCTGGACTTTGACCTTCACAGAACAAGGAGCTCCACAGAGGAAATATGAACACATACAATTGATGACTTCTGCTACTTTCTGTAAGCCTCCAAGACTCTTTCTGTGTACATTTACGGCTGCTTCAGTGCACAGCTCCAGGTTTCTCCTTGAGTGTGCTATCCTCATAATTGTAGGTACTTGGTCCAAGGTTTTAAACTCACTCAGGTTTTCTTGAGCATATAAGACATGCCCCTATCCCCATGTCTAGATTTCTCACTATAAAATTAAGAGCAGTGATTATTAACCATTCCTGAGCTAGGATTTTATGCTACTTTGACATCTTATCTGCCAAATAATTTAGTCACAATCTTTGAATTCAGCCTCACTAAAATTTTCATGACACTCAAAATTCTTTGATAGAATGTGATGCAAATGGCTTCTATATCAGTTTCTATGAAGTCTCTTTCAGTTTGAATCTCATGAGACCAGTCTATACTATTCAATACCATACTATTCCCATTAACTTCTCATCTTCTTAATGTCCAGAAAAATGACCAATTCAATTCTGTTTATTATGTTCTAGACCTTCTATTATTCACAGTTACAGATTCTTCCACATTTCTATAAGAATTCTACATTTCTACAGTTCCACAAGCCATGAACTGCATGGTCAGATTTTCACCACAACAACTTCATTTCTTGTTGCATTTTCTGAACTAATTATCTTCTCTACCCAAGAAGCAAGTGAAGATAGGGATGATTTATTTCAGCCTAGTGTCTGCTGAATGCATGGATATGGGTATGACTTGAAGATGTACAGGCAGAAATTGTGAGGGAGCTGCTTACTTCATTCCTAGTGGGAAAGGAAGCAGAGATGGGACATGAAGTAGGGCTAGACTATAAATCTCGAAGTCCACCTTGTAGCTACTGCTTCTTCCAAATATGTCCTATGTCCTAAAAAGATTTTATAATCTCTCAAAACAGTGCCACCAGATTGGGACCAACATTGAAAGGCATAAGCCTTTGTGGACCAGTTTTAGCTATTCTATTGCTAATTCTGTTCAAGTACATTTGGAAAATGAATCTTCTATACAAAAATAAAATAATTTTTTTTTTACTCAAAAGGTATTTGTGAATCTCAATAATTTATCTGAGGACAGTTTATTGAGGAATTACTTAACAACTGTATTGCTTTAAATATATTCTCTTTATAGACAATTTATAGGCACTTACCAGTAGAAACTCCTCTTAAAAAGTGTTTTATTGGGGCCCTGACCTACAGTTAATGTCATAGGAACAACATACAAATTTGAAGTCAACAGAACTCAGTATCTCTTGTTCAATAATGTGAAACTGAAGATCATCAACAGATTGAAAAATTGCAAAACCAAGTTTCTAATGATATTTGGAACACTGAGCATTCTGTGTAACAATCCATAATATGGCTAGTGGTCAGTGTTCCATAGAATATCTGCTTTGAGATTAAACTGATTATACTTCAGTTTTAGAACTTGATCCTTTGTTCATGGTGTTTTGGGACAGTCCAGATGTTAGTTCAGTTTCCAGTTCTTTATCATTAAGCATATAGATGCAATTAAAAGAGAATTCCTTAGCCTGAAGAAAATGAACTCATTAAAATGACCCTGGATGTGCACAATATAAAACAAAGGAAAGAAAATGTTAACAGGAAAAAGAGTTGGGAATTATTTTCCTACAGCATTGAGATTTTTCTTCCTATCTCAATAAGTCATCTTGAAAATCCCTGAGATGAATATACTCTGTTGCTTTAGAATAACTGGTTCAACTTACTTGTATTTTTTATGACCCAGAGAGTTGGATGAGATAAAGAACTTCTAACATCTTACCACTATATAAAACATTAGAATTCCTTTACCCCATCCAACGTCACACTTAAAACCATTATCCATCCTCATTCTTATTAGTGATAGTGAAAATATTTCATATACTTGTTTGTTATCTATATATTCTCTTTCCAGAAATCTTCATTCTGGTAAAATTCTTACTCAGATTTGTTTCATTGTTCTTCCTCTTTTATTGAGTTTAGTTCCTTGTATATTCTAAAAAATGTTCATCAAACACTTCACAAATTTCTGTGCTTTGTTTGTTGATTGTCTCCTTTGCTATATAAAAGGTTGTCAGATTGGTGTAATCCTATTTGCTAATTTTGCTTTTACTCCAAGTACTTTTAAGGTTGTGTCATGAAAAGAAAATATTTGTCAACACCAACATTCTGAATGATTTTTCTTATCTTCTCTTTGACAAATTTCATAGTTGTGCATCTTTATTTATTGTTGACATAGGTTGAGTTGATTTTTGTAACTAAGTTATAGTGAAAAAGTGATCTTTATATGCATCTCTAAATTTCCTGGGACATTTTCTTTATTTCTATGCTTCCTGGGTTTTACAGTTTTGTATTTTGATCATATTCACACAATCCTCAACTCTTTCAAATCTACTCTTTTAATCACACATTTCTCTCTCTCTCTTCCTCTCTCTCTCTCTGGGTTTTGTTAGTTTGTTTACTTGTTTTGTTTTGTTTAACCCACTCATAGAGGTGTGACCTTCCACTGAAGACCTGTCACTCTACCAGTGGCTGGACTCTTAAAGAAAACATCCTCTGTCTCTCCAAGTAGCTGTCGTGTGCCAATAGCACCTTGACTAATGGTGGGATTTCCTGCCTCTGGTTATTTAAGAGGTGTTGACTTAGTAGATTATTTTGGCATATGGATATTTTAACATGATACATTATTATTAAGTGTATTTTTTATTTTTATTTATATGTATGGCTGTATAAATATATGCTATGTGTGTGTATGTGTGTGTCTGTGTGTGTGTGTGTGTATGTCTGTGTGTGTTTGTTCTACATTTTCATTCATCAGTGTTAGGTAGCTGATAACACTCATAACAGTGTTATTCACTGTAGACATATTCAGCAATTGTATTTTTGTCTAAATTTGTACTTGAATGTTTTCTCTTTATTTCTACTTTTTTAGCAGTTCGCACAAAGGAGATTAATTTTTCATCTTTCGAAGCAGTGTTATTCTTATCTATAAAAAAGCTACTGTTGTGTGTGTTTGCTCTATATTGTTCAAACTTATTGAATTTGTTATTTTCAATATATTTGGGTAAAGTCTTTAGCTTTTGCAAATATAAGTAATTGAATTCTTTTTCTATCTGTGTGCCTTTTACATTTTTATCTTACTTTGGTTCTATGGTCAAAACTTCAAATATTATTATGAGTCAGGGTTGCTAAGAGTTAATACCTTTGTGTGTCTATGATCTTAAAAGAAATATTTCATAGTTAAGTATGATATTTGTTGTGGATTTTTCATATATATATGTTCTTGTGTTAAGATCAAGTCTGTTTTAATTTCAACATTTTAAAAATATTCATGCTTATGTGTATTTGCCCAAGTTTCTGCATACCACATGAATGCAGAGGATTTCAGAATAGTCTTTAGATCCCCTGGAATCCTAACCCTAACCCCTAACTTTACCCTTGAACCCTAACACAACTCAAGGCTGATACTAACAAAGAGGTTCACTTTCAGTAAATCGAAATTTCTGCTCAGGTTAGCTCATTAGAATAAGGTCATCCTAAATCTGAGAGGAATTTTGCAGAGGTGCCATGATATTAGTTTTAATTGCCACCTTGATACAACCTAGACTCACCTGACAGAAGGTCTCAACAAGAAATTATTTAGATCATGTTGACCTGTGGGAATGTATGTGGTATGTTAATTTCATTGTTACTAGTCTTAGACTATTGTGAGTGGTGGCATTCTGGGTTTGGGGGCTGGGCTGAATGAGTAGAGAAAGTAAACTGGATAGTAGGCATGCAAGCATTTATTCATTTCTCTCCATTCATGAGTGTGCTTATGATTTGACTAGCTCATGAAATCCTATCTGCCTTAACTTTGCTGCAACAATGAACAATAATCTGGAATTGTGAGCTAAATAAAACCTTTGTTACCTAAGTAGAACCTACTAGGCAGTTTGATTGCCTGAGCGATTAGATCCTGGGTAGCTGAGATGTCAAGGGAGAAATATTATGATGGAGTAAATGTCTAATAAAGCTTAGGCTTTTTCTATGAACAAGAGATCTGTAGCCTGTTTGCCTTAACTGGATACACAGCATATGAAGGCCTCAGACTCCTCTAATGCTCAGGTGTCTTTCTTATCAGTGGGGGTCTCTGAAGCCGTTTTTATCTTTTCCCTCTTTATTAAAATCCTTCCTGGTTCTGTATTGATCCCAGGAGATGTGAGGGCATATGCTTTATCACACTTTCCTATTTTGTGGAGTCATTCTGTATCTCTATGCGGAATAGCATCTCTTCGCATTCCTACTGCACACCAACAAGCCAACAAGGTTGTTCAGTTGTTCTTTATTCTTTGTCTTGTTCCTTTGTTGTAAAAGAGTCATGCTCAGTCATGCTGAGTCATGCTTGTTGATGTACTCCTCAAGATCAGAAACATTCAATACTAATAGAAAAACATGAAAATACCCTGTAACATAGAAAATGGTAAGAGAAAGCATGGATCAGTTTATCTTTCTATACTTTCCTTTCTAATGTTAACATCTTAAAAATTTAAACAGACAGCATGTGAAGCCAGTGACCTAAAAATATTGAGAGTTCATTTATGCTGCTCCATGTATTTGGAAAGAAGACTGTTAAATGTGATTTAACTGTTCTAAAAGGGCCACTGTACACCACTGCCTTCAGACAGGAATATGGCAAATGTTTCTTACCACATCAACTATTAGTGGGTTGTAGAACTGTTATCAGATAATGTCCCACAGGGCACATTTGGGAAAAAATAATTGCCCTTAGGGTTCATGTTTCCAAGACAGCTCTTGGGAAGATGAGGCTTAGTAGAATCATTCCTGGTTTGGCATTTTAGGTTTTATGTAAAACTAAAAGGCACACTTCAAGTTTAAAACAAACAAGCAAACAAAACAATAAAACCCACCTCACTTAAAGTCAAACATTTATTTCATTTATTTGTCAAAAAGTTAGCATGTATAACACATTTCAATGATAAGTGAATTAAAACATTTGCCATAGGTGGAACATTGAAAAACAGGAAAAAAGTAATAGGGAAATTTCTATCTCTTTTCAAACAGATCACAATGAGTTCTTACTATCTTTAATCTTGAAAGGGAGCTTCTTTGCTGCCTCTGGATTTTACAGCCTTAGGGAAAGGGTACTGGAGGACTCAGAATACATTGTAATGTTTTGGCAATAAGCATCTGCAGCCTTAGATGACTCCTCTGGTCGGAGATGTTAGCTCATGAAAATGAGAGAGAACAACCCTCAGAGAAATACATGTGAGCTGACAAAAGGGGCCCTTGAAATCTCTAAGGACAAGATAGATCAGAGCTGGTGACAAGATTTGAATAGTAAAATATGGGTTATTCAAGTTAATACCCACAGCTTGGTGAGAATGAGGCAGTCCAAATCTTTCATAGATGAACTATGACAGCATAATGGTGTGATTTTGAGACAAAATATCATTTTATAGTCCAGGCAAGCTTGAAACTTGCTGTATAGACTAGCTATGTAGGCAGCTGTGTAGGCTGGCTTAGAACTCACAACCCTCCTGTGCACTAGGATTGTGCATATATGCTGTTATAATCAGTAATATAGGAATCTTTATAATTTAAAGTATTTAAATGTTTCCATAATCTTAGAAGATGAATCCTCTGGAGAGTGTATAAATTACAGGGAAATTTGGCTTTGAATTTTGGCCTTGACAAATCCTGGCCATGATATCAGTCATGCTGTGCTAAATTCACTAGGCATCTATTTTCTTCACTTACGAAAAGTTTTGTTTGTTCAAGAAATCAAGAGAGATTCTGTAATTAAAATTATCAAGTATACAGTAGACATTCAGTAATCATTGGCTTCCTTCCTTTCTTCAGAGGATGACAGTGGTGATCCACAAATGAGTAATTTACAGTGTAAGCAAAATAGTATGTCTCTCTTGCTCATCCTGCCAAAGATGGGAAGGACTTTTGAAAGGTCAGCCAGAATGCAGAATGGAATTATATTGCATTTGGAAGAGAATTACAAACGTAGGGCAGAATTGGTGAATTATACCCACACACCAAAGATCAAAGCACATTTATTTCTTAGAAATTTTTAATTAAATTCAGGAAAGATCATTCTTTGACACAGCAGCAGAAAAGATAATACGCAAACCTAAAGCTATTGGGACTGAGCTCTTTACATGGGAAACTGGGAATCAAAGGAAAGCAATCTAGAGAAAGACAGGAACAATTTGATTAAGCAGAAAGCAAAGTGTAGCAGTTGACAGAGCAAGTTTGTCTGAAGGCCTACTTGTTGCTGAACAGTAGGTGTGCTCTATTCTAGTCACATAAGCAAACTATATATTATCACAAAAACCTGTGTGTGTGTGTGTGTGAGTGTGTGTATGAGAGAGAGACAGAGAGACAGAGACATGGAGACAGAGAGAGACAGAGAAGCAGAGGCAGCGACAGAGACAGAATGAGAGAGATATGGGGAGGTATATGTGTAGATGTGCATGTGGGTACATGTAGAGGGATATGTTAGTTGGCAAAAGAAATCCGGGGATCCCTTTGACCTGGCTCAAAGGCTACAGATGCAAGACATCACACCCAAAGTTTTAAATGGCAAATTAGTAGATTGCTGTGCATTGCTGTGATAAAACATCATGACCAAAGTCAAGTTTGGAAGGAAAAGGTTTGTTTGGCTTTTATTTCCACATCACTGTTCATCATTGAAGGAAATAAGAACAGGAACTCAAACAGGGCAGGAACCTGGATGAAGGAGCTAATACAGAGTGCTGTTTACCTACTTGTTTTCATGGCTTGCTCAGCCTGTGTTCTTATAGGACCATGGGTCACCAGCCCAGGGATGGGACCATCCACAATTGGCCAGGCTCTTACATATCAATCAGTAATTAAGAAAATGCCCTACTGCTTTTCTATAGCTTAATTTTACAGACATGTTTGTCCAGTTGAGGTTCCCATCTCTCAAATAACTCTAGCCTGTATCAAGTTAATAGGAAAATATACAGCACACATGGGTACCAGTGTCTTGAATAAGAGCCCTCACGTTTACTCGGGAGACACTACATCAAAGAAGCTTTCTCCTCAGCTCTTGGCATTTCTACTTTCTGTTTTAATATAAGTGCCTTTTAGTATTCGTAGTAAATATATAGAAGGATAACTTAAGCAGTTTCTTGAGTTTACAATATGTAGAATATTGTAAGTATTTACTCACTCTGAGTTCTGATTTTGTGAAAATGGGAATTTTCAAGAAGAAAAGAAGTGATTTTGCTCTTGGGTACCTACCGCCTATACTTGAATTCTTTAGCTTCCAAGGAAATAATTGCATGTGTATCATTATATATGGTCAAATTCCTTATTTTATTACATTAGACATGACCATTTTTCAAACAGGTGTATGATGTACTTTACAAATACCTAACATATTGCCACTCTCTATGTTTCTTGTTCCTCTTCATTCCTGTTAATCCAATATGTTGGCTGAATTTTCCTTTTCCTTTCATGATATTTGAACATATGTCACTTATGTATCCTATTGAAACTAGGACCCGGAGATGAGAGAAAAATTTCTAAAGATTGAATATTGTATGCACAGATTTTCTGGAAGCAAAATCATCTGAACATAATGTCATCATAACTGCCATTATTTATTTAAAATATCCATGAGGTGTTTTCTTAGCAAATTACTAGAGCAAATTATTAGCCTTTGTAAAACAAGAGACATTCCATTTACCACCTAGTCATGGTTGTTTGAGGGTCAGGAATTGACAGAATCAGAGGAAAAGTAGATGGGCATATCTTTAGTCAGCAAGGATTTTATTGAATCTAGAAGGTAGAGAGGAAGGTTGGTGAAACCAATATTTTACATTGACTCCTGATTTTTATTCATTTGCAACCCACAGGTATTTCACAATCTTCACTCACATGAAGAGGACTAGTAGAAGCATCTGTGCTGATGATGCTGGGCTTTTCCAGCGCCCATACCCAGCTCCACAAGAGGCCAGCTCCTACTGGCTATTCCAGGCCATAGGCAGCTTGGAGACTTCTCTAAATCCCACAAATGTTTTGTGGAAGCAGAGAAGTCAGGTGGCACAAAACTTCCCGGCCTTGCAGACTTGGAACATAAGTCATGTAGCCTCATGCTATTGCTGCCCATCCCCCAACAGATCTTTCCATCTCAGCACAAGTATAGGAACTTAAACCTTTCAAGGGAATGAGATCTGACATAAACTGTTTTGTTAGAGGATGAGAGAAAAGTGTCAAATCAGAGCAAAACCAAAAGGATTTTTTAAAAGTAAGATTAAAACCTAGCTAAAATGTCTTCAAATGGTTCTAGAAAAAGAGCTTAAATGGTCTTGCTTTTATACTTCATAGAAATTTACATAAGGGCAGCTTTGTATTTCAGGTGAGGATAAAACCCACCTCAGAATGTTTGAAATTGTCCACAGCAGTTCAGTCCTATAGATGGTTACTATAAGCTGATTTTGTCAGAGACCACATTTTGTGAATTTTTTCCCCATTGATCCTTCAGCTCATTCTAACATTTACATGAAAATATTAACTTGTGTTTTAATGATCAGTCTTTATGCTTTCTGTTGGGGATTCACTTATATCACTCATTTTCTAACTTATTTTTATGGACAAGTCATTATTTTCTAGACATAGAGAGCGAAGAAAGTGAACGACCACACAATATCTTTGCTCTTCAATGATTACATTGAAGAAGACAAAAACATTTTAAAATATTTTTAAAGGTACAACTGTTGAGTGATCTTCAGAGAATTGCTGTTGGTCAATACAATGCATTTGCTCTATGATTCATTCAGGTGATATTTCTTCTCTGAATGCATGACATAAATCAAGTTTCAAGTCCAAAAGAAAAAAAAAACTGGCTATGCAAAAAAGTTGACTAGTAGTCTGTGCTCAGGGTGGAAAGACACAAAAACAGAGTCTGTGTTAAGAAAGCAGTAAGAAGTAGAAACATTGTGAGTGAGTGAGGCATGATGTACCATTAAGCATAGACATTGGCATGGATCAAGGGGGTAAAAAGTTCTGTGTTTTATCCTGGTGCAAGATCTCAATATTGGCCACTTATTATGAATCTATTACATTTCTGAAGCAAGCATAGGATACTACATGGATTCCTTGGTGGGGTATAAACAGAATGATGAAATGATTTGAGTGGTATTATTGCATTTTAGAAATCATTCCTCCTTTTGTATGATTATAGAGCAAGGAATAAGTTTGGAAGCCCTTCACTATTTCAAATAATAGATAATGGTGCCATGAACTATTGGGTTGGTCAGAAGTAGAGTATGCATTTGGCTTCTTGACTTATCTTTAAAATAGAATGGATTCTGTAAATGTATGAGATTGTATGTATGTGCGCTTGCACATACATTGTAAAAAAAAATGGCATGCCCTGGGGTATTAAGAGATAAAGATAGGTCTTGGATTTTCAGTTTGAATAAACAGTTATGGCACCATATACTGAGAATGAGAAGTTAAAAAAATAAGTTTCTTGGAAGCGTGTAGTAAGAAGCCAAATTTTTTATCTACTTTAGAAAAAATTATGAATATAGGATTATATGAAGAAAAAATATGAAACATACCATAGTATGCATTCAAATAACTAATGTAAGAAATATATAACATAGGGACAAATATATACATGAACAGTGGGAGAATACTGGACACTCTGTTACATAGGAAGTCAAACAGAGGTAAAATGAGACCCAGCAAAGGAAAAGAAGGCATAATAACAAGAACAGGGACCAGAGTTATAGCGTTGTAAAGGAGGTATATTGGGAGGTAGAGGTGCAAGATATTCCAGAACTATAAAAAAATATATAAGGGCACAATAATATGAGATTGAGTCTGAAGTCATTGCAGACTTTGACATATTTTTTTAAAAAAGAAAAATAAGTCTTTTCACCTATGCTTTTCTATTTGCCTTGTAGCAGGAAGATAAAACTAGTCTTCCAACCATCATCAGGAAACAGGAAAAGGGTGTAACATGAATTAAATTCACCTAAGGAATTTACAAGGAAAAAAAATCCTAAAAAAGCAGTTGGAAATAATGAAATTAAATAAAAAGAATCTTTCACTAAGAAAAGATTAAGAAAAATGAATTCATTAAGGAAATTAAATAAACAGGGTAAACAGGAAACAAATGCCAATATTGGGATGAAAGGATTGAAATTTCTACAGATGCTATGGCCCCAAGAAGATAATGTGGCCATCAGAACACCTTTTTGTCCTAAACGTCTGAATTTAGGTGAAATAAAGTTAAACATTTAAGAAAGAATATGAAAGTGTTCATAATTGTTAAAGATACCAGATACTTAGAAAATGATTGATACATAGAAGTTTGCAGATGGTAAGAGAATAAAAATGCTCTCGCTGCATTTAAGAACTAACAAAGTTCACTCATATTGTTTTCATTCCTAACGATGTTTAGTCTTGTACAGCCTGGCAATGAGGGAAACAACTACATTAACAATTGGGACAGGAGAAAGAAAACTTTCATTATCATTGATTAAATTACTGCATACATAGTAATTCCAGTTACTCATGAATTACTAGAAACAAGGTAACTTAGCAAGATCCCAGTATTGGCCACTTGTCATAAATCCATTACATTTCTGAACCAAGCATAGGATACCATGTAGTATATTAAAATCCATAAAAATAACAAGAGAAACTTTTTAAAAATTTTATTTATTTATTTACACTCCAGATTTTATTACCGACCATGTCCACCCTCCAACTGTTCCACATCTCATACCTCCAACCCAGTGCCCTGTTTCCACGAGGAGGACTCCAACCCCTCCCCCTACTCCACCTGACCTTTAAACACTCTGGGCCTCTAGTCTTTTGAAGGTTAGGTGCATCTTCTCTGATTGAACACAGTCCCAGTAGTCCTCTGCTGTATGTGTGTTGGGGGCCTCATATCAGCTGGTGTATGCTGCCCTTTTGGTGGTCCAGTGTTTGAGAGATCACAGGGGTCCATATTAAGTGAGACTGTTGGTCCTCCTACAAGGTCACCCTCCTCCTTAGTTTCTTTCAGCCTTTCCCTAATTCAACCAGCGTAGTCAGCAGCTTCTGTCCATTGGATGGGTGCAAATATCTGCATCTGACACTTTCAGCTGTTTGGGGGGTCTTCTAGAGGGCAGTCATGATAGGTCCCTTCTTGTGAGCGCTCCACAGTCTCAGTAATAGTGTCCGGCCTTGGGACTTCCCCTTGAGCTGGATTTAACCTGAGCATAAGTAGCACTTACTGAGCACAAGGTGAACAGCCGTTTTCAGAAAGGACACAGACATGGAGCCATCCAAGGCTAGGATAAGCTTCAAGAAGCACCGAATCGGGAAGTGTCCGTTCTTAAATTTTCTTATCAGTATTCAAATTACCCCCTTAGTTTTAGTAGACAATGTCCTCCACAGGTTCCCTTGTATGAATGGATCCTTTTCACTCAAAGATGCTATTTGAGCAGGCTGTGGAAATATCAGGAGACTGGACACAGTTGGAGGACGTAGGCTGCTGGGGGGTGGGGGGTGAGGGAGGGCATACTATAGTAGACTGTTTCCTGGTCCACGACTAAGTGAAGTGAATAATGGTTCTACTCCTTTCTGTGATTATAGGGCAATCCCGCCTAAGTTCTGAGTCAAATCTTCACATATCTCTCCTCAAATTGTATCTGCCAAGTGTTTAGTTACTGCAGCTTTAAAAAGAATAACTAAACATGAATAGCTAATTGGAAATTTTCAGCCCATTTCATTTCTTGACAATTATATGAAGTTCATTAGGATGTCTTGACTTTAGAATGAGGGATTATCTTAATTTCATAAGAAGATCATGGCAAGGTATTTAAGGGAAACGAGGACATGGTATTTTACTTTCAAAGTTTAGAACTCCATTGTTGATGTATTGAATGGGTTCTTTGGTTGTTTTGTTCAAAAATCGTGCTAAAATCACTCTATAAAGAGTAGCTTGAGTATTCTTAAAATTTCTTTCTTTCTGGAACAAACTGCTCTACATCAATTTTCAACTCAGGAAAGTCATACTTATTTCTTTGTAAGCCTGAAACGGTGTTGTAACACTTCTTAAAAGCATTTTGAAAACTTCTTCCAAGTTTCTAATAACTTCAGAAGCTGGACTTTTGTTAGTTTTCAGACAGACTTTCTCCATATATAGCCTAGACTATCTATCCTCAATATCTATTTCCTTGTGCTTCTGCCTTCTGGTTGCTTGAATGGCAAGTGTGTATCACCACAGATTGCCTAAGAAGCTTAAGGTTTTATATGAGGCTAAATCATAGTTTCATGGAATCATGCATTATTAGATATCAAGTAATTTATTCTCAAAACTAGCATTAACTTTCTGAAGAACTAGTGTTCTTTTTCTATATAAGTGTGTTACATAGTTGGTAGATTGACTAATTATACAAGCCCCTTATTTTGAACTTTCTCATATTGATTTTGAAGATTTCTCTATTTGCCTGCCTTTACGTGCAATGCTCTGCATATGAAACCAACCATATGCAATTCATTTGGATGCATTACATGTTATGCTATAAACGTATCTGCATATGTATGCAGACACAAAGGTAGTCTGTAATGACTGCCACCTGGCCCACAGCAATTATAAACTCCACTGGTTTCAGAAATGTTAAACTATGAAAAAAATATGTATCTTCAGTCAAAGAGATATTCCTTTATTGTCAAAATTCTTACCTTTCCTGCATGTATATGAAAAGTTATAAAAGAAAACTGTATTGATTCATGATAAAGCTATTGCCCTATTTATGGAACAAAATTTGTAATATAGAAATGTACCCAACAATGAAGACTACCGTAATTTTCTTAGCTTTCCTGTGGACACAGTGGATATGTAGCAGTTCTGTCCATGAAAATATAAATTGGTTTCTGCTGGGGTTTTCCAGAAAAGGTTTTGCTTTCCACAACCTCAGCCTCTACACATTGTCAAAGAATCAAAATGAAAGAGAAAAGCTGTTTTCTATACTTGCCAAATATGTGTAAAAGTTTGGACTGTTCAAATATCTGAACAACATACAAATATTTAATATACCAATATCTCTGGATTTTCTTCTGTTCCTTTGGAGATCTTATTTTATCAAGGACCTCTTGTGTGGAAAAAGGAAAATCATGCATTCCTTGTCAGGGCTTTGAGATCAAGATTAGATTTGAGTCATAAGGAAGAATGATTGCTGTCCCACAGTAGAGGAGAGGGTCCCTGAACCTGTCTCAAATGAGTTAAAATACATAGGTTTCAAACTTAGCCAAGTTCATCATTAACAGGATAGGACTCTGAGAAGTTCCAATCAGCTTCACCCCTAACCCAGATCCCATGTGTTATTTAACAAACCCTAATCTCCAATCTATTATGTACCATAAGTGGCTGGAAAAAGTAAAATAGAAAGGTCAAAGCTCTCTTTAGAGCATATAAGGTTGTGTGGCAATGATCAATTTCTGAATATCAGCAGGAATAAGTTAGTGTTCACCATCACGGAAGGAACTAAGTAAAGAGCTCACCAAATATCAAAGCCAGCAAGTTTCTTTCTAGTCAGAGGAAAAGTGATTTTGATGCTTGAAAAGACTCATAAGGACTGGGTGGAAGATCAAATGTGGCCCAAGCTGAAGGGGGCATTTTGGTTGCCCCTTGACACTGCCTGAGGACTTAGCAACAGCTTTAATTCACAACAATAATGATAGAACACATTTTAAAACTACATTTCTTGCTTTTATCCTACATATATGGTTCTATTGTTAGAATTTTCATCAATGATTAATTAAATTTTACTACCTTTTTTAAAAGCAAAAAAAAAAAAGTGTGCTAGGGATGTGTTTGTCTAGGATAAGTAAGGGCTGATGTTTAGTCACTATTAATACATCAATCAGTGAATAAATCAGTCAGTCAGTCAGTCAGTCAGTCATTGAGTCAGTCAATCAATCTCCAGCGCAGGAAAGAACCCAAGGTTAGACTTTCATTTTTAGTTATCTTTATTTTAGATATCTTTAGTTCCCTAAAGAGATGTTTTTACTTTTGAAACATATCACCTGTGAGAGTACTAAATGTTGCCAAAAGAAAATCTAAAAGAAGTTTGCAGATTTCCCCATTAAACTTTACTGTAAGAATTAACTAAAATTTAGTCAAATCCCAATTGAAACTTAAGTAATAAATGTTTTGGTTTTAAAATTTTTTTTATCCTAATCCTATTTGATTTTTATCAAATCAATTTTGATGCAGTCAATAATGTAATTAATAAGTTAATGTAAAATCAAGTTTTGATCTATGTGATATTTATGATAAAAGTTTTATTTCTTTCCATGCTTACCATCTCAAGAATGTAAAGCACATGTCTTACTATATAGGTATGTACATAAGAACATATATTTATAATTTTACTAAGATAATTTTGATCCCTCAATCCTCTGTCTCCAATCATAACACTCAGCAGTCTCTTTGTAAGGAACATTTTAGCTTAGTTAGTAATTTAGAGGTCTTGAATAATCTCAGCATATTGCAAGGTTTGTTCACAGTAATTATAGGCTCAAAACATACTAATTATTTCTCCAGAACATTCTCTGAACCCCCCAAAAAACATAATGTACTTTTTATTTTTTCATTACAAATTAGTAATATTAAAAATAAGATGCGGGCTAGCACAGAGATGCAGCAACTAAACTTCTACCTAAAAATTATGAAGTCTTTTGGTATTTTACTTCTTAATTTTAGTTACCACTCTATCAGTTTTCCAGAGTTTGATTGTATATGTAACTGAGAAAGGGTATTATATAATCATGAAGATAAAAATTGGAGTAGATATCTCTTAAACTCTAAGTGACTTCATGATGTGTTAATTTTTTTTATTGCAGTTATTGGATTGTCTGGGAAACACCTGATAGAATGTTACCATGTGGCAGTCTGTTGTTACCACATTTCACTTAAAACAATTAGAAATCTAGCTAATCCATAATGTAATTCATGAACTTAATTAGAAAAATAGTGCACACTTACTGAGAATCTTCTCCTCTGTTAAGGCAGGGATTCTACTGAAGCCTTGAGAGGTTGTACGATCAGTGACCACATCAGTCCATGTGCAGTGTACTGATGTGCAGTCACTGTTTCTATTGTCATTTTTATAAATGTTAGTGAATCAGTAAGTGTCAGTTGCAAGCAAGTTGCATATTCATTTTTACGGTTATTAAAAAAAGGTTTCTTATATTCTGTTCAAAATAAACTTTTATTTTGTTGTTACTTTTTATGCTGTGATATATCTTTAAGCACTAAAACATCATGCCAGTGGTAGAAAACTTGCTCAGGGAGTTAGGCACAAAATTTCAACCCTAGTAGAGGTAAAAGGGCAATTGATAGGAGAGGAAGGTTCAGATCAATTTTCTCTCAAAGTGTAGCCCATGATAAGATGCCCACACTCCACTGGAAGGTCTCACGTCTAAGAATATTTGAACAGCTCAAATTGGTCTTGATGTGGGCAAAAATCCTGTTACAATATTTGTGAGAAGAGAAGAGGAGTAGGTGTACTAGGAAGACTGAGGGAAGAAAGGCAAGTAGAATCCAAACACATAGCATGGGATTCTCAAATATTAGTAAACAATAAAATAGTTAAAATATCTAAAGGCTTTTGCCAATAGTTTTAAGTAACTAATGGAAAATAAATTGCATAATACTTTATGGACTCTTGCTTAAAAATATAGATGTATATCATTCCTTCCCAACATAAAGTATGAAACTATTTTTCCTAAACAGGATCTTATTTTTATTTCCTACTCTTCAAACTTTTACTTAAGTGTAAAATACCCTCATGTTATACAGACCATAGTGATGCACATTACCAATAAAACTGGTTATAATTTACATCAAAATATTCTTTCTTATAAGTTAAAAGGCTTTGAGTAGCTACTATATTCTTTATAGTACAAGTCAGATCCAGAAAGAAAAATATTGCATGTTTTCTCTTGTGTTTTGAAAAGAGTGTAGGGAGTTTGGTGAGAAAGAGAGAGAAGGTAATAGCAAATGAATGACACTCAAGACTCATAATTTAATATTAGATAAACAATATTTAAGGATTCACTTATCATTTATATATGGCTAGCTCAAATTACTCTAAGAGCATAAACAAAATCTTTGATAGTAAAAATGTATTATAATATAAATTTGAACATTGATTTTTTTAAAATTTGTTTTTACGTGTATCAGTGTTTTACCTGTCCATATGCATGTGTGTACCATATGTATGTGTGGTACTATTGAGGTGAGAAGATACTGGAGGTCCTGAACCTGGAGTTCTAGGTTTTTATGTGGGTTCTGAACACCGAATGCGCATCCTCTGGAAGAGCAGCAATGCTCTTAGACTCTGAGCCATCTCTCTGAACACATAATTAATTTTGGATGCCCAGATGAATATTATTCTACTGTTAGATTAAAACAGTTCCGTGTGATTTTTATTGACTACTTAAACGCTGAAACCATAGATAAATCTGGATGGGCAGAAGTAAGTGTGGCCTCCTTTTGCCTTTTCTGTTGATGGTCAGAAAGTGAGCCCTTATCTAATATTACTTAAACAGTGTACAATGATAGCTCTAGGCTATTTTAAAAACAGTTTTGTTTTAAGTAAGTGGTTGTTACATACCTCTCTTGGAAAGGGATTTGTTTTGCCCTTGCTAAAGTCTTACTTTCTCAGCATTGTCTGTTGAAATTAGCCTGGACTCCCTTGGTGATTTTAAGAACTTTGAGCAATTCGCCAAGTCTAGGTTTGGGATGCACAATTTGTATTTCATTCTTTTGTAAAGGAAGAGAGGAAGCAGAAGGAGAACTTTCTTATTAACTTATAGAATATTTTCATATATATGGAAACCTCGTCTACAGTAGTAGGTTTTTATATGAAAATTTCAAAGGTCTTTATTGTTACCTGTTCTTGTATTCCTCCTCTATCCTGCCATTCCATCTCATGTTCTCCCAAACGTTTCCTATTTTATCATCATCTTCCCCCCTTACATCATCTGTGTTCTATTCACTTTTCATTCGAATATCCCATGGCCCTTAAGTAGTTTCTTGGCTTCTATACATATTCAAGTTTAGTTATACATATCTAAAGATTAAAATCTAATATCCACATGTAAGAGAGATCAGCTGATTAAAATCAAATATCCACATATCAGCTGATGTTTGCTTCCTTGGGTCTGGTTGTCTTCATTTGAAATGTTTATTTCCAGCTCCACTTGTCTGTGATTTCATTTTTATTCACAGTTTAATAATATTCCATTTTGTGTACATCCACACACACACACACACACATACACACTCACCCCACTTTAATTATCCGTTCAACAATCAATGGAAATCTAGGACCTTCCAAACTCCATTTTGTATTTTGACTACATCTTATGTTAAGGTTGTCCTTAGATTGAACTCAGTTAGTAGAGAACCTGAAACTTGTTCCAGGAACCAAGACACCCCTAGCAACAGCTACAGCTCCCCTAATAAGTACCTACTCCATCCTTAGTAACAGCCAATCAAATCTTAGTGGGAAAGCACCTACTCTTCCAGATGTCTTAAAATAGGTTGCTTAATCTAGCCACTATTGTTCATGCCATGCTGAAATCATTAATAGGCAATAGAAGTGTGCCAAGCTGCAATTTTCAAATATCAACCAATCATGTAACTTCCAAATTGGAAAGTCCCTTACCCTGATGTAACTGTGATATAAAGGCAAGGCTTCACCAGCCCTTGACATTCCGGTACTGCCTTGGAGAAATGGGAGGGTCCAAGCTCCAGCATGAATAAAGACTCTGCTTTTGCATACAAGTTGAATTCTTCATGGTCTCTGGTGTTCTATGGGGACCTCATGATCTGGGCATTACACTTTCACCACATCAATAGCTGTTATTATTTTTGGGAAGTCTTTGATTGTTTGTTTTTGTCTTAGTCATTCAGCTGAGGTAAAATGAATTTTCAAAAGTTTGTTAAGGATATAGAACATTAAAAATTTAAAGTAGCCCCAGTCACTGAGCCACCACTGAGGACTCAGCTGCCTCCCCCTCGAGCCCCCTAGCTTCCTGATGCTTCTATCTATCCCGCCTGCCTTCTCTTGCAGCTGCCTTCCGCAGGCCATTTCGACCGAGGAAAAGGAACATCATATCGTATGTCCGCTATCCAGAACCTCCACTCTTTCTACTCCTTTGCTGATGCAAGTAAGGGTGATGACCTGCTTCCTGCTGGCACTGAGGATTATATCCATATAAGAATTCAACAGAGAAACGGCAGGAAGATCTTATAACTTGTAACTGTCCAAGGGATTGTTGATGATTACGATAAAAAGAAACTAGTTTAAGAAGAAATTTGCCGGCAATGGTACTGTAATTGAGCATCTAGAATATGGAGAAGTAATTCAGCTACAGGGTGACCAGCGCAAGAACATATGCCAGTTCCTATAGAGATTGGACTGGCTGAGGACGATCAGCTGGAAGTTGATGGGGTTTAAGTGCTTGTGGCTCTCTGAAGCTTAAGTGAGGGATATCATTGCAATGAGTAGAATTTCCCTTCTGTCCCTTGTCCCAAGTTTAAAAACCTCACAGCTTGTATAACGTAATCATCTGGGGTCTGCTTTTAACTTGAACTAGTGTAACTCCTTCATGCAATAAACTGAAAAGAGCCATGCTGTGCAGTCTTAAAGTCCCTCATTTAAACAGGTTAAGCAGTAAGCCCTGGCAGTGTCCATCCTGAAACAAAGCAATAACAAGGTTTCAGCCAAGAACCCCAAGATCACTGAAGGCTATGTCTGATCAGAGGTTCCTTGGGGCTCCCTCTACAGAGTCCTCTGCCTTAGGAGAGTGTCATCACCTGAACAGCCCAGGTCACTGAGAGTATGGGTAACACTGTCCCAGCTATGTCACTAGATGGAGTCTCTGGCCATAAAAAGAACCCCTGGTGTCTGACCAGATAGACAGAATTCAGAAAGAGCCACCTTTCCAGGGAAGTTATGGACATCTAGCTCACCACCAGGGATGTCCTTTTTGAGCAGATCTATCCTAGCCAAGGGATAGGGTAAGGCCAGCCTGTTATCAGTTAAAATTATGGCAATGGAACCAATGCCAAGCTGGTGCCATTGGTCTTGTGGCTAGCTGTATAGATTTCAGCTCAATACAAGCCACTGCCTAGTGCCATGTGAAGGAACAAACTGGTCTTTTGGTTTTCTTTTCTTCTTCAGTTTTAATGTATTTAATGTATTTAAATCTTTATTTAAATAAAGCTTGTTTTCAGAAATAAAAAATGTTAAAGTAATTTTAATTTGTATTTTTTCCATGTCAAAGTATATTAAACATCAAAATTTACTTCTCAGCCATTTCTAAGAACTCTGTTTAGTTCTATATCTCATTTTTATTATATTTTATTTACTTATTTGACATTATAATATCGTAATTTATATTATATTCACTTTCTTTTCTGTAAACCAGTGGTTCTCAACATGTGGAGTTGACTGACCCTTTCACAGGGGTTGCATATTTATATTAAAGTTTATAACTAGAAAAATTAGAAAAATAAAGGAGCAATGAAAATAATTTTATGGTTGGGGGTCACCATAAGTTGAGGAACTATAAAGGGTCATAAAACTAGGAAGATCGAGTACCATTGCTTTAAACCTTCCTGTATGCCATGTTTGCTTTTGTTCAAACTCATGGCTTCTTTTTCATTAATTGATGTTAAACACATATCTATTCCCAAATATAACCTGCTCAGTTTGTTTAATATTACTTCTCTCTATATATATGTATGCTCTCAGGTACAAGCTTTTGGTATTAAATAAATGATTGAGTACTCTTCTTTGGAAAAGAGTACTGATTCAGCTGTCAGTGTTTCTTAGTTTCCTGAAGTACTTGTGTAGAGTTGAGGCTTCTGTGTTCCCTGCTCCATTCACTTCAGCTTGTCCTTTACTGTCCTCATTTATGTCATGTTTAGTCAGTCATGTTGGTGAGCATTAATGGGCATTGCTTCTCACAGATAACTCCCCGGTCCTCTGGTTCTTTCAATCTTTCCACCATTCTTTTTTCTAAAATGATCCCTGATCTTTAGGCATTACAGTTGTGTTAAAGATATAGCCATTGGTACTGGGATCCACAATTATGCATTGTGATTATGGGGAACACATACCTTGGTGGTAACTAATTGACAATGTGCTCCACAAGAAGGGAAGTGTGCCTAGTCCTTGAAACCTAGCCAACCACCTAAAGCTGTAGAAGTCATAGACCTTGGAAGAAATTCTAAAATAGTATTTCTAAACCAGAATAGTCTCCAACTACATTCTACATATTCGTCCTTATACCTACAGATAAATGTTATCCTCACTCCTTCATCAAGAAATATCTCCTTGCAACAGGTGGAGACCGTTACAGAAAGTCACAGCTGTACCTCAATTATTATTATAGCTTTCTTAGCATTTAACTTTCTGAGTTCTCTCTTCCCTCCCCAATCCCTCCCTCCTTCAATTTCTCACATATTCGTGACCCATTTTACAATAATCACACACACACACATAAACACACACACACCCTTTTCGGAGTCCATTTAGTGTTGTTAATATGTGTATGTGTTTAGTGTTGAACATTTTCAATTTGATTGTTTATGAGGGAACTTGTCTCTGGAGAAAACTGATTATCTCTTCCTCAGCATTCACAATGGCCTGTCAATATATGTGGTCCTTTTGTTGGTCTTATTTAGGCAACCAAATGGTTGTGATTTCATGGGTGGGACAGCCATATTGCTTGTAGAAGACATTATTGCAGAGGAGGCATCCTAGTCCTCATATTCTTATACTATTTCTGTCCTGCCTTCTGCAATGGTTCTTAATTCTTTGGTGTAGGGGTTGTTTTGTAGATCTTGGGGTTGGACACCCACAGTTACTTATTCTTTGTATTTTGACAAGGGTTAGATCTCTGTAATTACCCCTATCTGCTGTAAAAAGAAGTTTCTATGGTGAATGATCAGAACTATAGTGTATGTGTCTGTGTAAAGTGTAAGAGTTTAGAATATAGTTAGAAGCTATGCTGATTTGAGAAAATGGTAGTATTTGATTTTCCTTCAAAGTCAATGACCTCTCCAGGAAGCTTATTTATTTAATAACATTAATGATAGCTTATTGTTCAATAACATTTTTGATAGCTTTCATATGCTTAAAGTCTTTGGAGGTATTAATAATTTATTGTTTCTAAATTGATTTTCCAATTTTTAGGCATGCTATCTATTGTTTTAAATGCATAATTTGTTCTAGTGTGTTATCTACTTATTAAACTGCCAGATTTGATTTGCTTGATATTTTATCTGGCATTTATATCTGCCTGAATTTTTTAATGAAATTGCTTCATAGTTTTTCACCCTGTGGCGTATTTGCTATGTTTGATTATCAAAGCTATCTTATCTCTATAACATGATTTGAGAAGTGTTCCTTCATTCATTGTTAAGCAATCACATTTTTTGGGATATTTTGCTTCTGGGTAATATGTATACATCAAAGGCAGTTTACTGTTTTCCTGTTCTCCCCAAAGACTCAACATGAATTATTTATTTACTTTAATATAAATGATTGAATTGGAGAATTACCAAAGGGTTAATATATGCCTAGAACCTTTCCCTTCTTTAAAAAAAATTCCATAATATTATTCAGCTCTGAGAAATAATTGTCATACCTTCTGCTAATTTCATAGTTTAAATAGGTAAGGTGCTGAATGTTCATGGCAATATCCTCTCACAAGCCCCTGGGGATTCTTCAGAAAGATCTTTACACGTGTGTTGGTTAAGTTAAGAAATGCATTTCTCTTAAGTGCCTTTAAAATGTTGCTTTTTAAAGCTAATATTACTGGTTGAGGACATTCTATTCTGTCTGCACTGGGGCAATTTAACTGCAAGATCTTAATGAAACCATATACATTATCCTTTCATGTTCAGATCCTTTTTTCTCTGTGATTTAAAGTTCTGAAATATCTAAATTCTAAAACAAAAACAAATGAAAGAGGCTCTTGAGCCCTCACCCCTAGCTGAGGAGTTGTTAACCTATGATGACTGCTAGGGGAAGGAGAGTTGGTTTTCTTTAGGAATATTGTCCTTGATCATGCTCCAGTAATTGATTACATACCTATATAGATGTGGATAAAATAAGTTGGACTCAGTGAATTATTTATTAAACTATTAATTAAGAGCATGAATATGGGACTGAGAGAAAGGATAGGTGTGAATCTAGGAGTTTGAGAAAGAAACAAGTGAGAACATGTAATATATTATCAATGTACATTATATTACCAATTATTGTATTTATCATCAAATAATTAATAAAAATATTATATTTTTATTTTTGTTGGATATTTTATTTACTTACATTTCAGTTGTCATCACCTTTCCCTATTTCTCCTCCCTAGAAACCCCCTATCCCATCCCCCCTCCTCCATTTTGCTTTTATACCATTTTAATTACATGCCAATATTAAGGTCAGTTCTAGGTTGAGGGTCTAGCAATACAATAGATGCAAATAGTCAAGGAACAAGCAGTACAATAAACACAAATAGTCAAAGAACAAGCAAGGCATTAAACACATTCCTGTGATCACTGTTTCTAAGGTCTTATCAAGATGACCAAAATATCTGAGCCTATTTCCCTGTCCTAGCCCAAAATCATTTTCATGTCTGAAGCCTACTTCCTTGTTCTAGCCTAAAATTTAGATTCCTGCCTGAAATTACTTCTTTGTTCTAGCCTAATGTAAGATTCCTGCCTGAAGCCTACTTCCTTGTCTATGTCAATGTCATATTCCTGCCAAGTAGCCCATTTCATTGTCCTTGGCCAATGTCATATTCCGGCCAAGCAGTCCCAAAGGCTCTCCGCCTTTCCCCCTTTTTTATATTTCATAAACAAGTCTGAGCCTGTCTTAGGTCATTCGGAAAAGAATGCCTTCCTTACCCCTCTTGGAGTATGCATTATCAAAAGCAGTGTACTTATGTCTTAGGTTGGTAAGGCTCTGTGCAGAATCTTACCTGTCCTTGGCTTGCCAGCCTGTTAAATTAATAACTCTGTCTGGGGGTCCATTTTCAGGTTCAAACCATGTACTTTGCTGCCAACATGTTGATGTTGTTAAAGACAAGCTTTAACATGGTGATCTGGAATAAAAATATTCCCAGGACAAAAAGGGCTAGCATGATCAAGCTATATCATCACAATGGCTATATTTAGTCTTAATAAAAATGAGAAACCTTCAACTTTATATTTCAAGAAAATAAAAATCAATTGTCTGCTATGAGACAAAATTTTAAGATATGCTATGAGATATATGAAACATATCAACAAAATTAAAGTTTCAATTTGTGTGTGTGTATTAAAGTTAGGGAGCATCACAAAAAATGGTACAAAGCAGGCCGCATTCTTTCATTTTCCTTCGCATACATTGTATATGGAAGGAGCAATAACAGTTTGCCTATCAAATAACTAGCTGTGGGAAACCATCATGCTTAGAAAAACAGTATTCATGATTTTTAATGCTTCACAGACAATTCTTTGCAAAACAAATTATTGCTTAGTATAGAAAAGGCTTTAAAAATTAAATGTTAGCCTACTCTCTAGCTTCCTCTACTTTCTCTGGTTCCTGGACAGAAACCAGCAGGAAATCTCCTAGGTTTCAGAACTTTAGGAATGAATTTTGTCACAGAATTGTTGATGAAACATGTTTATTGTTGGATTTGTGCTGTTCTGTGAAGAAATGCATCAGAATCAAGTCACCTTTCCCAGAAACACTCAGTGTTGCTGCCCTTTCAGCCCCTAGTCCTTATCTCCACTGTTTCCCAACGAACAAAACTCCCTACAACTCAGCATTAGTTGCTAGATAATTTGCTGCACAGTATCTCTATCATAGCTTCACAGAAGCCTCTGACAAATGAACCATTACTGTCATAGGCAAGGTTTTTAAATCACTTGTTAACTACATTTATTGAGGAGTTTGATGGTAATTACCAGAGCTGTAGTTTTTCTTTTGTGTTTAGTCATAATCTGCAGACTTTAAGGATGTTCCAATTATAATTTACCTACTACCTGTTGTGAAACCTGGATAACAAGATAATGCAGGCAATTAGCAAGGTTTGCACACCAGTGGAAGGTAATCTGTTTCTTGACTTAGCTGCAAAATGGGGTTCAATTGATAACATTCTGCTTCAGTTTCATCCCTGGATACAATAAGTATTTTTTTCCTAATTTGATTTAGATCATGGAGAGTTTCACAAGTACTTGGCAGGCAGTTAGATATACAAATACTTCAAATGAAATTTACTTTGGGAGTACGACAAGAAATAGCTCCTAAAATGTCTACAGATCAGGTTTCCATACTGAGTTGATCCTTGTGAGAAGAACATATATAGCAAATATTTTTCTCCACACACTTTCTCCCCTCTCCATATATATATATATATATATATATATATATATATATATATATATATATATGCATACACACACACACATATATATGTATATATATGTATATACATATATATATGTGATATTTTTGGTTACCAAGTCAAACAGCAGAATTATGTTTTTACTATATATTATTTGTGTTGTGGGCATAGAATAAAACTTAACAATTGAATTTGTTATTTCCTAGATACCTGACGTATATAGTCTCAGGTTCTTAGGTACTGAAGAAACATAGTATATGGGTTCCATCTTATAGAGTAGACTTAAAACTCAATTTGGATATTTGTTTGTTACTCCCACAAGCTTTGTGTCATGGTTGCATATCTTCTGGGAAGGATTTGTAGTTGAGTTTGTGTTTATTTTTCTCCTGTAGCAGCATGCAGGGTGCCTTCTAGTAACATGGACAATAGTTTGTAGGGGTGAGAACTCTAGGTAAGCATCAGCTCAACTTCTCTGTGTTCAGAGTTGTGGAAGAGTTGTCTTAAGCAATTGGGCCTTACTGTCAGTTTGTGGACAGTCACTAATAGCCTTGGAAATACCCTTTGCTGTCATTGTGGTATCATTTAAATTGTTTATGTGATCTTGATTTAACTTAGTTGGTTTATATTGAAATTTAACTAGTTGGTATATTTCAAGAAAAATATCCATTTCTTTTAGATTTCCTCATTTGGCAGAGTAAAGAGTTTTAAAATACATACCTATGACTTTGGATTTCCTCTCTGTCTGTTGTAGCACCCCTCTTTTTGTTTCTAATTTTACTAATTTGCATTTTTCTTTCCCTCTTTTTAGTTAATTTGGGTAAAGGTTTGTCAATCATTCTTTTTCTCAAAGAACTAACTTTTTATTTCATTGATTACTTTATTGATCTCAGCCCTGAGAAGGGTAATTTTTTCCATCTACTCCTTTCATATATATGATTTTTTCATTTTGTTCTAGAGCTTTCAGGTGTGCTGTTACAAAATCTTACCAATTTTTAAAATCTAGGCACTTAGCTCATCTAGCTTGCCTCTACGAACTAACTTGGTTTCCATAAATTTGGTTATGTTTAGTATTCATTTGAATTCAACCCCAATTATTTTTATTTGTTTTACAATTTCTATCTTGATGTACTTTCCATTTAGTAATTAGTTATTGTTTTCATAAGTTTGTAAAATATATTTTGTTTCTTTTTAAAATTTAGTTTATTTTTGTTTTTTTTATTCTTTTATCCTTTTTACATCCTCCTCTCTGTCTACTCCCTGACCATTTCCCATCCTATGCCTCCACCTCCCTGCCCTCTCCACATCTCCAAGAGGAAGTCTCCACTCCCCACCTCCACCCCAAGAGACCTCCCCACTCCCTGGGGCCTCAAGTGTCTGGAGAATTTTGTTTCTATTATTGTTGGTATCCAGCTTAAATAAATGGTGGTGGTCAGACATGATGCAGGTTATTTTAATTTTCTTGTACCTGTTGAGACAACAGGTTTGTGTTTGAGTATGTGGTCAATTTTGGAGAAAGTTCCATGAGATACTGAGGAAGTAAAATGTTCTGTAAATATCTCATACATCCACTTATTTTATATCAGTTAACTCCAACATTTTTCTATTTAGTTTTTGGCTGGATGACCTGTCTATAAGTTAGAGGTGTGTGGGGGGATATTGACAGTCTCCTATCACTGTACGAGGACCAATATGTGATTTAAGCTCTATTAGTGTTTCTTTTGTCAAATTTTGTGCCGAGTGTTTGGTATATAGATGTTAAGAATTAAAATATCCTTTTGGTGGATTTTTTTTCTTTCATGAGAATGTAATATTTTTCCCTATTTCTTCTCATTAGTTTTGGTCTGAAATTTATTTTGTCATATCAAAATTGCTACTCCAGCTTGTTTTTTATGTCTGTTTGCTTGGAATATCTTTTTTAACCTGAGATGTTGTCTACCCTTATTGTTAGGATATATTTCCTTGATGCAGCACATGGATGAATCATATTTTTTTAATCCCTTCTGCTGTCTCTGTCATTTAATTAGAGAGTTGAGACCACTGATTTTGAGAGTTACCAATGAGTAGTGTTTATTGAGTCTTGTTACTTTATCGTTTTGGTATGGGTCTCCCAATCTTTTGCTTTTCTGGTCTGAGATGAATTATTCCTTGTGTTAGCCTCTTTGGGTTGACATTTTCCTTCTATCATCTTCAACAGTTCTATCAACACTGCTTAAATTTTGTTTTAAAATGGAATCTTTATCTCCACATCTTGTGATTGAAAATTTTATAGTCTAGGCTAGCATCTGTGGTCTCTTAAAGTTTACAGAAATTCTGTTCATGCCCTTCTGGTTTTTTGATTCTATAACAAAAAACCAGGTGTTATTTTATTAGTACTCTCCCTTTATAAATGTTATTTGCTCATTATTTTCCTTGCTGCTTTTAACATTCTTTCTTTGTCCTGTATGTTTAATGTTTTGACTATTATGTGTTTTGGGGAATTTCTTTTTGGTCCTTTTAATTGGTGTTTGTAACCTTGTTTTACCTTGATAGACACTCTTTCTTTAGGTTAAAGACATTTTCTTCTATGATGTTGAAAATATTTTCAATGACTTTGGCCTGTTTTATTTCTACTTCTTCTATTCTTAGATTTGATATTTTAACACTGTCCCATATTTCCTGGATGTTTTGTGCCAGGACTTTTTAAAATTGAACATTTGCTTTCATCAACATCTTTCTCTGTCTTCAGTGTCTGGGAACCTATCTTTCATCAACTCTATTCTGTTTGTAAGGCTTACCTCTGTGTTTCCTGTTCAACTTCCTATTTTTTTTATTTCTATAATTCCCTAGATTTGGGTTTTCTTCATTTAATCCCTTTCTATTTGCAAGACTGAAACTGATATCTTCATTTGATTCCACTGTTTGTTTGCATAGATTTTATTAATCAATGAATTAATTTCCTCTTTAAGGATCTCTAACATATTCTTAAAGGTTATTCTGCAGTCTTTGTCTTGTGCTTTAGTCATATAGAATCCCTCAGTGGCTACTGTAATAGAGGCTTATCTTAATTGAAACATATTATCTTAGGTGTTTTTGATGGTACTTGAGTAGAGGCATCTGGAGTTTAGGTGATTATAATTCTAGGTAATGTTATCTGGCTTTCTCTTTTTATGTGTGAGTATTCTGTTCACTGGTATCTCAGTATTTCTATTGAGGTAAAGAGACACTATGACCATAGCAATTCTTGTAAAGGAAGACATTTAGTTGGGGCTGGCCCTCAATTTCAGAGATTTAGTCCATTATCATCATGGCAGGAAGCATGGCATCACACAGTCACATGTGGTGCTACAAAGATAGTTAAGAGTTCTACACTTGTATTCAAAGACAGCAGGAAGTGACTGCTACATTGAGTGTGGCTTGGGCATCTAAAGCATCAAAGCCTGCCCCGCAGTGATCACTTCCTCCAACTAGACCACATTTACTCCAATATGGCCACACACACACACCCTACTAGTACCACTCTCTGTAGGCCTATGGAGGGCCTTTTCTTTTGAAACACCATATTTGGTACTATTGTGCTCTCTTGTCCTTAGAAAAGTGTGTTGTTTGTGCGTTAGTTGGTCAGGAATTCTTCTGAGATCCTTCAGCGTGTAGCTTCTGGGATTCTGATTAATATGTGGTTTTAGGTATTGGGAGAAGCCACTTAGAGATGATGATGATGGAAAGCATACCTATACCATCAGGATCTGCTTAGTTCCCTGGAGACTGAGAGAAAAGAAGGAATGGTCCTATCACACAGTCTGCTACAGAGCTGCAGACTTGATTGAGGTTTTAGATTTGGAGGAAAGAAAGAAGAGTGAAGATATAAAGATTGCTTACCTCCTTCCCCATTCTACCTGTTTCATGTTCTAGCTGCTTCCCTGGCCTAGGTGGCAGGTGTGTTTCCAGGATATGCCTGTGGGCAGGGCAGGCTGAGGCAGTGCAATAGGATGTTGAAGGAGGCTGAAGGAGGAGATCTGTGTGATCCTGGATATGGGGAAGAGAGGAATAAGTGCCTGTAACAAGTGGTTCCTTTCAGTGTTGTGAATGAGGCTGGAGGATTGGAATTGGAGGGGAGGAAGAAGAGTTGGACATTTTTCTTTTTAATTAGAAAATCAGCTGACTATACACAGTATTCTAAAATAAAACAGGTGCATCCACTTGGGGGTTCTTCTTATTCCAATTCAGCACATTTCCCACTAAATTTCTTCCCTTTGATTTTAAAATTTTATATATATATATATGTTGAGGGCCATCGGTCACAGTCGAGCGGGTTCACCTGAAAGAGAGGCTGGGAATGGAAGAGGGACAGGAGGGTGGGAAGAGATGAAGAGCCAGGTCAAAGGTTTCTGATTGACTGATCGAGGCTCAATGCTTTAATGTTCAGCTTCTAATTTAAAGGGGATAACCCACCCCCACCCCCAGAGTTCCTTCTTGCTTCAGCCGGCTCAGGGTGAGCTGAATCCATCCTGCTGGAGGTGAGAGGAATCCATACTTAATCGCTGGCCTGAGATGTCTCAAGCAAGCTCAGCAGGCAGTCTATTCTTCTCAGCTTGTGTACCAGGCTACAGGGCAGCCAAGGAGGCGCCAAGGCCAATGCCAAGGCAGGCAATGCCTCCAGAGTCCTATTGTTTGGTCTATTGTGGTAAACAAGGTCTCTCAGGCCTGCTCAAGGCTTACAGAGTCAAGCTTTTTACCTTAAAACTACCTCCATATGTTATTCGAAATTTGAGTCAGTGAGACTGCCTTTTATCCTCACAGCAAAGATAATTAGTGATATTTAAACTTCTTAGTAATATGTCAACTCAGTGGCTTCAATGTGTTCTTTGAAAGAAAAAAAAACTCTTTGCAAAAATTTATTTCTCTATGAATAATTGGATGTACTCATCCAGTATTTCTCCTTTCAAAGGTACATCATTTGCCATTCACTATCACTCCTACACAAAACCATATACGACCATACTATAAGTTGTATTATTAGTCTTATGATATTTTTCAAAGTCAGTTGTCTATTTGGGTTGTTTGCTCTTATTGTGAAAAAATTCTGCTCAGAAAACTTTGAAGAAGAATAAAATCAAAATTCCAAAGTCCTAGCTGGGTAACACAAAATTGAGTATACAGCGAAGTGACCATGGTACAGGATCTTAGAGGTATTATTTTCATTGTGTTGCAGTCAGTAAAATAGGTAAATATTGAGTGATGATAGCTGATCAAGAAGAAATTAATCTTCCCTCTATCTGAACAAAGAAACCTCCAGGGAAATATCCAACCACTTGCAAATTAATTAGAGATAGTCAACATGATAACAGAAAAGACATCATAGGCAACATTTGAAGGAAACACATTTAAGGGATAAGAAAATAGTTATGAACATGCTCCTTTACTACAAAGCTCCATGGTACATGCTGGCTGTGTTGTTATCTCTTGGTACTGATGAATTCTAGCAAAATTCTCTGAAAATTTAGAGTGAAATACTTAAAGCCTTTGATTATAAGATGTAAATGATAATGTGTTGCCTTTTTGATTGCTTTAAATAGGAATATGAAACCAGGGGGTAGAATTAAATAATCCACTGTAGTGAGGATTCCATAGCTGAAAAATAAAAGAAAATATAAATCTGCTTCCCACCCCGACCAATATGACTTTTGTATGGGAAAGAAAGCTCATAATCTTTACTAACATAATGTTGTGGGCAGATTGTAGATCTTGTTGCAGGCAGCTTTATAGTAGTTTTGACACCTGGCTGGGAACACTTTGAATCTTGAGAAGGTATACATGGGAATATAATATAGATTAGTGATGAGAAAAACATTTTCTATAGATGCTCAGTCACATCTACAGGGAAAGTTGTCCAAATATTTAAGAAAAAAAAAACCTACTGCAGCAGCCCAAATAGTTCTGGTACTTTTTCATATTCTCCTGCTATATCATAGCATATGAAAATATCAGAATATACAAAAAATACTTACCAACTTCTCTTTCTTTGAAAATTTTCTCTAATTTTCATTCATGCTTTCTCACATAGTTCTCTCTTTTCAAGTGCCTCAGAGAAGAGAACTGCAGGTAATTTTCCCCAGCCCATAGTTAAACGTGGTTTTATTGTATTGTTAGGGACAGCTGAGTGCCGTTGGAGACAGTATGAAAAACCTCAGATAAACAATATGTATTTACCTGCAATGATATTCAGAGATGGCTTTTGCTTTTGGGCACTTTACTCTCCTCACTGCTAACAGACACTCCAAATTAAATGTAAGCAGAGAGTACACTTGCCAAACAAATTGGTTTTAAGATATATCTCCAGCTTCCTTTCACCTGGAATAGCTACTCTGAGCCACTTCCAATAGAAATATTTTGCAACTTTCACCAGCATGGATGTGTCTAGTAATCAGTTTTCCATTACTGTTAGACACACCTGAGATAAACTATCTTCAAGAAATAATTGTTAACTTTTACTTTTTGAAAAAGTCTTTCACATAGTTTTGAATGTTTCAATCAGTGTTCTGCTGGACACATTGCTTTGTGTCTTAAAGCAAGTAATGTGAGGAGAGAGAGAGCGAGAGCGAGAGAGAGAGAGAGAGAGAGCGAGAGAGAGAGAGAGAGAGAGAGAGAGAACACAACCTCAAACTTGCTTGTCTAATGATTAGAAATGTAAAAGCAATTAGTGTCCTGATACTTTGATACTTAGATGCATGGCCTTATACAAATATAGTATTCTTATAAATTGCACATCTTAAAGGTTTTTACCATTTCCAGTAATATATGGCTTTTGGAGGACATCCTACTTCTAAGCCATAGCAGAACTAAAGGAATACTTACTGTCTATTCTATATTTACACCTAAATATAGTTACAACTTTATAGTTCCTGTTTGTTGTACTAAAATCAATAGAGGGGTTTTAAACTCTCAGATTAATTTCTACCACAAGTGATAGTTCTAGACTAATACTAGAGGAACTGCAAAGAATACTGTGATTTTTATAAGCTTTGACCCATTAAGAAAAGCAATGAATAGTCCTACCCAGCTGTAAAACATACAAATCACATTAACCAGCCAAGCAAGATAATACCAAGGGTACAATAGTGTTCCTTTTATGTTGAGGACAGCCAACAGATGTTTATTAGAATTAAATACTCTGCTTAATAGGAAATTCATTTGTGATAATGTAAACAGAGCCAACTATCCGTGGCTGGGACAAGATAGACTGGAAGAAGAACCCATGTGATACTACTCCTTTGGTAAGCTAGTATAAAATTTCATTCTAAACACTTATCCTTAAATAGACACAGAGCAGTGTAACTTTTGTCCTTCATCATTATAGAAAGCAACCACTGGTCCGAACACACAGAACAAAGGATGTGTGGAGTGTTCAATCTTGACTTATACATTCATAATACAACCCCCACAACCACTCAATAAACAGTACAGAAGATTGGGATATCACAGGATATCTGATCTTACTGTGAACACTGAGATTGTGTCCTAGAAAAACCAGTCTCTAGGTCTGATGTGGCTCAGCCCTAGCACACATCTTTAATCCAAAAGTGTTCTGTTCATTGTAAAGAAGATTAAATATAGTCACCCATAGGTCAAAAAGCAGAACAAGCAACTATTTGATAGGGAGTGAAAATGGAGAAAAAGACCATAAAGAATGAGAGGAAGTCAGCAGGAGGGATATAGAGACACACAGGAAGTAGAAGGGAGAAGGACTCAGCTTGAAGGCTATTTAAAACAAAGCAGATAAAGAGAACTGCTTTTTTCCTTTTGACACATCATTTGAGGAAGAAGGTTAGGTGGGTGCTTTCCTGGCCTTTCTGAGACAGCTTGCTTTCACTCCAGCATCTACACTTGCCGCTTTGCTATTCTGAAGCTTTGCTTCTGGCTATAATTTAAAGCTGTGTGTGTTTAGTTTTTTTTATTGTAATTTCCACTTCCTTAAGAGCACAAACTTACCTTCTTATGCTACTTTTGAGAAGTAGTCAAGTGTATGCTTACGTTATGACTCTAGACAGAAATCATAACTGACTACAGTAAGTACATACACATTGTAACAAATATAGACATGTTGAAATTGATGTTATATTTTATATTTATTTATTTTACATTAATTATTTTGAAGAAATTATATGTATGTATGTATGTATGTATGTATGTATGTATATCACATACATAGTTCTCAATATTTATTTACTTAAATAATTCAATATGTTTTTGTTATTTGCTTACCCAGGACATTTTTTTTAAAGTATGCAGTATAAAAATTGCTGAGCTAGTTGTAAGCATTTGGAGATACTTACACGTGAAAGTGAAAGATTTCAACTGTGACACTATGATAGTAGTTATACAGCCTTGAAAATGCGAAGAACTGGTTAGAAATGAAAAGCGTGAAATAGTCTTCTATTAAAGGCACATTGTGTAACCAGTCACAATTGTGTGATAAAGTTGGAAATGTACCACGTAATAGATGTGCTACCACTGTCAATAATGTTCACAGAATATGTGTTTTATTGATAAAGCTTGACTTCTCCCAAAATGAAACCTGTTCCATTTGATGAAGTTGCTTTGTCTTAATTCATCTTCTGTGCTCCATTTTTACAGTGGTTATTGACATTGGAATGTGCAGTTGCATACTATTTTGATGACTTACAGGTGGCACTTTCCTGGTCATAGGTGGTTCTTTTTGAGTTCCTTTTTGGCTTATAGTATGGGCCTTATTTTTTTGAAACATCAAATCAATATTCTCTTATTAAATACATATTATATACTAAGTATTGGTATCCCTATATATGACAATAGATATGCTAAAATATGTATGAATGTATACTCATATATGTATATATACATAATAGGTATGTTATATATATGATGTATAAACAATACATATATTACCATATAATATGTATAACAATACATACATATAATGTGTAGTATATAATATTGTGTATATAATATTACATATGTTATATATGATATACACATATCATGTCATATAATATATATTGAACAATATACACATGTATTATGTGTATATGCACATAATATATAATATATACACATATCATGTTATATATTATATATAATATATTAAATACTGATATAATATAACATCATATAAAATATAATTGTATATATATGTATATATGTGTTTTATAATATATACATGTATAATACTTTTACATACATACATATATACACATTTTGGGGTGCCTAAATATAACATAATGTATATTGGAATAGAAAAATCTCCTGGCCACAAAATACAGTACCTGATCCTGATGGAGACTTAATGTTCCAGCATGGCTGGTCTAATAGCATGGGCAAAGAACCTCCCCTGGGAGAGTAGACTCATCTTAAGCCATGTTAAAGAGACATGAGAAATAACTAGTCCTTTATTAAGATAATAGACTTTTTCTTCTTAGAATTCCTGCTTCCAGTGCAGCAGCTTAAGCACCACAGGTTGGAATTATGTCCACAATCTGAGTTAATCAGAAAAGCAGAACCTTTCCTACTTTTCCTTCTATGTGTTTTCTAAACATGGTTTCCTTAACATTTTGGGCTTCCTTATTCTTTCTCTGAAGCCTCCTTTTTTTTGCCGTGTGGCTGCTTGTTGGCTGTGTGCCTGGCTACTAACTTAAATGGCATGGCTTTTACTTTTCTTTGCTCTATTTCCCTTCTCTGGGTAGTAGATAAAATTTTCAACTTTTAAGCTGTAACCAAAATTTCCTTGTGTTTCCATTTGATTCCATTCTAAAATTCTTTCATTCATGAGATTTTTTAGCTCCAAAGATGACTCCAGTTGCATCTGTGCCATTAGGAGGCAATTAGAGTTACAAAGATAACCCAAACTGGTTTTGATTTACTAGTGCAGCATAGAACATGCAAGGCTCTTTTCAAATTTCCTAGGAGAGCTAATCATCTTACTAGTATAAAACAGTGGAGTAAAGGGAAGATTTATTTTGGCTTATGGTTTAGACATTATAGGCTATAGTCATTTGGTTCCATTACTTTTTCGCCTATGAACAGACAGCACGTCATAAGGGCAGCCTTGGCTGGTGACACCCCATAAGCAAAACCAAAAGAATCTGTGTTTTCTGTGGTTCTCAATGTCCCATTCAGTGACACATCTTCAACAATCTAGTATCACCTACCAGGGCCTGACTAAAGTCTGTGGCAACTCTCGATAGCACTATGGTCTAAGAGCTACGCAAGCTATCAATATGTAGATCTTTGAGGGAAATTCATGATCTAGATTATAACATTTTCTCGTGAAACACTTTTTGAAATTGTTTTATATTATACAGGAAAAAAAGTTAGGTAACTTTAAAAAACATGTAAAAATTAGTGTTTAGTGGCTGCTTTTAGTTATTAATCATATCTGAGATGAGATGGGGCAATAGTAGCAACATAAGATTCATTAAAGACAGATAATTGTATTTAATTTATAATTATTGTACAAGATTTAATGTATTTAAAGTTATCAATTAAATAATAATACTTCATGAGCTTATGAAGAATATAATTGTTTTGCTTTAAATTGTCTTATAAAAAGATTCTTTAAAATATAATTGTTATTAGTAACAGTTTAAAGGTTTTCAAAAACTCAAACCATAAAACAAGATTCATTAATTCAAAAGGAATAAAATCACACAAAGTATCTTCTCTAACTACCATGGTATAAATTTAGAAATGAGTAGTAGAAATAAATTTGGAGAATTCAGCAATTTGTGGAAATTAGGTATTCAGTTTCTTCATGAACAATTGATGGTTAAAGATGAAATCCCAAAGGAAATTAGAAAATACTTTAAGATAAAAGTAAGACTCCAAGTTCAATTGTTTCAAATATCTACGTTAACAAGACATCTAGTAATAGTGTATGGTTACATAGTAATAAAAAACAAAAATAAATAGCCATAACAGGAAAAAGTATAAAGCAGATAGTATGACAATAATTTAGAAATTTGTTTTTTAAAGTTAATGTTTTTGAAAAACTACTTATTTTGACAAAGAAAATCCAAGAAATTATTTAAATGGTGAAGTAAGATTGAAAAGTACAATATCACTACTGTCCTCATGGGAATAAAATGGATTGTAAATTGAATATTTCCAATGAAACAATCAAACCAGATGTAGATTCCACTTTTTTCCACTTAAGAAAAATTCTAAAAAGAGCTATATTAATTATAATTTTCCACATTTTTCTTTTTTTTATTGGAAATGTTATTTATTTACATTTTCAAATATTATCCCCTTTCCTGGTTTCTCCTCTGGAAACCCCCCATCCTCTCCTCCCTTCCCTGATTCTATGAGGGTGCTCCCGATGCACTACCCACTCCCTCCTTATCATCGTGGTATTCCCCTACACTGGGGCATTTGCCTTCACAAGACCAAGGGCCTTGCCTCCCATTGCTGTCCAACAAGGCCGTCCTCTGCTACATATGAGGCTGGAGCCATGGGTCTCTCCATGTAGACTCTTTTGTTGGTGGTTTAGTCCCTGGGAGCTCTGGGGGGTCTGGTTGATTGATATTGTTGTTCTTCCTATGGGGTTGCAACCCCCTTCAGCTCCTTCAATCTTTTCTCTAACTTCTCCCTTGGAGACTCCATACTCATTCCAATGGTTGACTGTGAACATCCACCTCTGTATTTGTCAGGCTCTGGTAGAGCCTTTCAAGAGAGAGATATATCAGGCTCCTGTCAGCAAGAACTTCTTGGTATCTGGAGTACTTTCTGGGTTTGCTTTCTGTGTGTAGGATGAATCCCCAGGTGGGACAATCTCTGGATGGCCTTTCCATCAATCTCTGGTTCAAACTTTGTCTCTGTATTTTCTCCCTTGAGTATTTTGTTCCCCCTTTTATATTAATTTTTATTACATATGCATAGGTAATGAATGCAGTGCATATTCCTAAATATAACCTGTTCAGTCTGCATAGTTACTTTCCATGCATGCTTTCAGGGCTAACCAGTTGACACTGAATGAGCAATTAATGTGTTTTTTCCCTGGGGAAGACTATTTCTCATGGCCTCAGTAGTACTTAGTTACCTGTACTTATTTGTGTAGGGTTTAGTCTTTGTTAGATTTTTAAGCTACCCCAAAGATCTGTAATTTTAGACTTGGGTTGAAGTAAACTGTTCCAGAAAGTTGATAGAATCTCTAAGAGCTGTGGCAGCATTTCAGGTATTGGTGGAAGAATACAAAGATCATTCCCTTTTTTCCTTGACTTTTGATAACAGATGAACTTTTCCTATGATACAAAACGTTCCTATGGGCCCAAAAGCAGTGTGGTCAATGGACTAATACCTTGTGAAGACAGACAAATACATTTTTTTTCTTCATGAACAGGTGTTTTTGTAGTGATGGAAAGCTGACAATATAGGAGTGACAAAAGTGTTCTATGCTTAAATTGCCCTATTGGTTCCAAAACTTTTTTTAAATATATTAAATCCATTGAGTTATTTGATCACTATGAATGAGTGAACATTATCATTTATAGATGTTAGCATACAAAATATTTTTAAATACTCCTACGTTACAAATTGATTAATATGTAAATGTTCATTCCTCTTAATCCCAGAAAAATGCTACTGGGGAAAAAAGTAAAAAATTAGTAGATTTCTTACTATGAAAAATTTAAAGGTAGCAATACTTATCTTGCAAAATCTAACTTCTTTAGATTGTATATTTTTCTCTAAGGACCTTTATGTCTGATGAATGTTTCAGTTTTGCTAGTTCAGAAGGAGGAATTTGGCAAGGCAAATATATCATGGGTGGGAGTTATAAAAATGACTATTTTGAAGTACTACAAAAATTTTTCTTGAGGATGCTATTCAGAACCAATTTATTTTCCTGTATAAATATCTTGTAGTTCTCATATATAGCTTCATTTTTGTTGTTCAAGCTAGGATATCTGCAGCACACATGCCTACAATTTGACAGTATAAGATCAGTTAAGAAAATTCTTTGACTTGAAGTGAAGCTCTCTTTGTATGCTGGGGTTAATCTAGTTAAATCAGTGTTCTGGTTCCATTAAAGCATATGGATAAAAGAATTTTTCTCTTTTTATAAGTGAATCTAATTTGAGTAACTGAGTTAATTTAAAATGTAGAGCTAGAAAAAAGTAGGTAGGATGGTTTTATAATAAAGTGTTAAGTTCAAAGTTTAATTTTTGCCAAAGATATGACTACAAGTGATGATAGAATGAACATTAATTTCTGTGTGTTGGAAAAGAGCATATGGCTACACATAATTGGAAGTTGAGCATTGGAAGATCTGTATGATAAGGGAGAGATCAATAACAGTATTGGGCTGACACAAATATAAAAGTGGATGATTAAATTAAGCAGATGGAAGATGGAAACATTCAAATAGATTTCACTCAGTTTTTAAAAATATTATTATGAATGAACATATCATTCAAAAATACATTTATTGCTTCAAGAATGGCATATATAGCATGATCATGCTAGCCTTTTTTGTCCTGGGAATATTCTTATTCCTGCTCATCGTGTTATAGCTTGTATTTAACAACATCAACATGTTGGCAGACAAAGTACATAGCTTGAATCTGAAAATGGACCCCCAGGTAGAATTATTAAATTAACAGGCTAGCAAGCCAAGGATGGGTAAGATTCTGCACAGAGCCTTACCAACCTAAGACATAAATGCATTGCTTTGGATAATTCATATTCCATGAGAGGTAAGGAAGGCAGCCTTGTTAGGATGACCTAAGACTGGCTCAGTTTTGTTAATGAAATAAAAAGGGGGGAGAGGTGGAGAGCCTTTGTGGCTGCTTCTCAAGAATCTGACATGGGCCAAGGACAAGGAAATGGGCTGCTTGACAGGAATATGGCATTGGCCAAGGACAAGGAAGTAAGCTTCAGGCAGAAATCTGACATTAGGCTAGAACAAAAATGTAATTTTAGGTAGGAATCTAAATCTTAGGCTAGAACAAAAGAAGTAATTTCAGACAGAAATCTAAATATTAGGCTCAAACAAAGAAGTAATTTCAGACAGGACTCTAAATTTTAGTTTAGAAGAAGGAAGTAAGCTTCAGACATGAAAATGACTTTGGGCTAAGACAGGGAAGTAGGCTCAGATATTTTGGTCATCCTGATAAGCCCTTAGAAACAATGATCATCTTTTTCCACATGGGTTTTGATCCCAGCTCTCCTTTCTCTGGCTCTCTGGGCCATTTCTCTTAAGTTTCTCTTCATGTTTCTCCTTTTCTTTTTGAGCCATCTTTCTCTCTAGCTGGGTTCGCATTTCCACCGCTTATCGAGCCTTCAGTTCAGCAATGTATAGTGCTTGATATAATTTGGCAAAATTTTCATTTACTTGGACAGTCTGAAGTCCTCTTCCATCAGCAGCCTCCCGTTTATCCAGTGGAATTGTATAACTCTTCGAGTTCTTCCACTTGGATACACATGGCGGGATCTTCCACTCCTTCTGTGCTTCTACACTAATCTTCCGAGGAGGAGAGTGCATTACAGGTACGGGAGGAGATGGAGGCCTCGGGTGAATTTTCTTATTGATCCTGAATTTTGGAGGCCCCATTGGGTCCTTCTGCCTTTCAGCAATCCGAATAACCCTCTGTTTAGCTCCTGAATTAAATGTTTTTGCTTGCTGGGATGGCATGTACTGGATATACTGGGCAGGAGGCAGTTTCTCAGCTGCATGAACAGGCTTGGCCCCAACAATCTTCTTTGCTATGATCTTCTCCAAGGCTGCTTTTGTCCTTTCTGTAATTTCTTTAATTGTCTCCTCATCAGGCCTTTGCAGTTCTGGGTCATCTGGATTCATAACCTCCTTTGGAACAAGGTCAGTATATTTGCTATAAATGACCTCGTCTTTGGAATGTCCTTGTCGTGCAATGGAGGACATCCTCTTGAAGCAGGGGGAAGAAGAATGGAATGAGGAACTGTCAGAGGGATGATCTGGAGGGGAATAAAGACTGGACTGTAAATAAAAAGAGGAAAGTTAAAAAACAAAACAAATCTCAATGATTGCCGAGAGCCAAACTCAGGAAATTACCTGCTGTTCTGGGAAACCTAGTCTCAGCTCCGAGGAACTTAAAGAAAGAATGGCATTTCCTAGGAGCTGGTTATGACCATGGGATGATCTAGGCCAATAAGCATATGACAGTGGGATGATCTAGGGCAATAAGCATATGACAGTGGAATGGTCTAGGGCAATAAGCATATGACAGTGGGATGGTCTAGGGCAATAAGCATATGACAGTGGGATGGTCTAGGGCAATAAGCATATGACAGTGGGATGGTCTAGGGCAATAAGCATTCAATAGTGGGATAGCCATGAGAAAAGATCTTCACCCAAACTTCCTGGTTTGCTCTGTCTTTATAACCTGCACCTGAAATTAACATTTCAGAGCTTGATCAGAGCCCCCCCCCCAAAAAAAAAGAAACAGTGATCATGGGAGTGTTCACGTAATTGGTTTTAATGCCTTGCTTGTTCTTTGACTATTTGTGTTTATCATATTGCTTGCTCCTTGATTATTTGAATCTATTGTATTGCTAAACCCTCAACCTGGAAATGACCTTAATACATGCATGTAATTCAAATGGTATAAAAACAAAAAGAAGGAGGAGAGATGGGATAGGGGATTGTAGGGAGGGGGATGGTGGAAGAGGATGACATCTGAAATGTAAATAAAATATCAAATAAAAATACATTTATTGCATTTCTTAGGCAATCATCTTCAGTCCCCATGACTTAATCTCCATGTACTCAACACCCTTTCCCTCCTATCAGCTGTAAGAACTATAGTAACCATGTTAGCCACAGTACTGCTTACAGTTTCAGGGAATTTTCAATGTCCCTTAGGCAGTTTAAGACTGTTTAGAGGGTATACTGGGTAGTTTTATATCAACTTGGCACAAGATATAGTCATCTGCATAGAGGGAACCTCCTTTGAGAAAATCTTCCATAAGACTGGGCTGCAGTCAAGCCTGAAGGCAATTTTTGTAATCAGCGATTAATGTGTGAGGACCTGATTCATTGTGAATGAGGCCACCCTGTGTTAAACCAGGTGGAGCATGACACAGGGAGCAAGCCAGTAAGCAGCACCCCTTCATGACAGGCCATGAGTTCCTGCCTTCAGGTTCCTGACCTGTTTGAGTTGCTGCCCTGACTTGCTTCACAGATGGGTTATGATGTATAGCATACGCCAAATAAATCCTTCTCTCCTCATGCTTTTGGTCATGCTGTTTCAACAAAGGAATAGTAAGTCTTAGGGCAACATTTTATTAATTCCTTACCAAAATGCTAAGGTGACTACTTCTGTTACTTTCTTTCACTGAATAATCAAGATAAAGTATGGAAAGGTTAACTACACTTTCTCTAAACTGAACTGGCAGTAATCATTAAAGCTCAGTTCAAATCAAGCAACTCTTGTCTCAAACTGAGACTAAGTGCTTGTAAGTATTTCCAGTTCTGTGAACAAGTCTTATTATTTCATACTTTACACAAACTTTTATTCTGCTTGTAACGCTTTTCTTTATTGCTCCCCTGGTAGACTTTAAGACTTTTATCCCGCAAGATCAAGTCTCATGTGTATTCCCTCTGCTAAGCATTATCTTAATCAGCCTTGCAGAATTGATGACACTGTTCTTTGTACTCCCTTTGGTCCTGGTCAAAACTGCTAATCTTCTCTTATCCTAATGTAGTGTAATTACTTTTGTGCACATCTGTCTGGGATACATTGAACATGCAACATATGTTGTTAAATGGGTACAAGAAGGAATAAATGTCTGCTCTGTGAACATAAAATATCATATTATCCTGACTAGAAACATAAGCTTATTATAGTGCTCATTAAAACTGATCATTGATTTAGGTTTTTAGAGCAGGTAGTAGTTATTTTAACATAGTAATTACAGAAATGTTCTCAGAAAGGATTAATTTATATTGGTGGGGATTAGCTAATGAACGTAGTTTTACTGGGTTTTTTTTTTTACAAGTGTTCTGTATGTCATCTTGTCTTACTGCTTTGTGCTTACCCTATCATCAAGTACTTATGTGGAACATATATTATAAAAAAGAGCACTTAAAATTGGAGATACTAAGGTAAGTGACAAGCATCTATGATATTCTGTATAGTGAAAATTAAGTTCCTAATTCAATTAACCTTTTCCTGTTTATAATTAAAGTGTGTGAGTTTAAGTAGAAAAAAATGTATTCATTGCCAAAGATAGATTTCTTTCAGAGAGAAATCTTTGAGAGGAGAGAGTTACCCATGATAATAGAATGTTAGGTTTCAGAGGGATCTGGGTAAGCTGCCTACTCCTGAGTTGCTTATATACAAATTTCAGGATGGGAAAGAGTAGTAAATACAACCCAAAAGGGCTATTTCAGCTAAGTTACTTTGTCTGTACATGAATTTGGCTCCAGGCTTTCCCTTGCAGTAAGATGATACAGTGAGAGGAGAGACAGGGTGGAAATCATTCTGGTTTTCTTTTTAATAGAAACATTGCACAGATTTTTTGGGGGGTGTTTCCTTGTTTGGGAGTATTTAGAGGAATCTTGAGCAAATTACATTGCATAATAGCATGACTATTTTATCATAAGGATGTCGATTTTGATTTGCTGTTATATCAGTGGGTTTTAGTGAACATATGCATTACTTTTCTCATGTCTGATGACATTTCTGACAGAAACAAGGTAAGTAAAGAATGGTATACTTTAGTGTATGGTTGCTGAGGCAGTACTACATCATGTTAGGATAGGCACGGCCAAGCAAAGTAGCTTATATTAAAACAGCCGTGAAATAGAGAAAAGGAATTAGGAAGGAGTTAGGGCAATAATCCCAAAGATACATTCCCAGTGACTTATTTCATTCCATTAGGTCTTGCCTCCTACCTTTCACCATTTCAAAGTATTATGTCACAGGAACCAGACACTCCTTAGCTAATAACTTCTTCCTGGTCTAACTTCTATAAATGGCTTCACAGATATACTCAGGGTAGACTTTTCTAACATCTCTGGTGTTTCTAAAACAAATTAAGGTGGTAATCACAGTCAACAAACTCCAAGAAGTTTAGTGGAGTCATAGTGAGAGTCAAAGTGTCTTTATTGATGGAAGTTTAAACCAGTAGAAGGGGATAACATTTGAAATGTAAATAAATAAAATATCGAATAAAAAATGAAAAAAAATCCAGTAGAATTCATGAAAGTTTAGGGTTTATATGAACGACCAGTCTGCTGGATCTTTAAATAAAAAGAGTATTAAAAAATGATGAAAAAATGAAGGCAGTGAGATGGTGCAGTTTTATCATTCTTTCTTGTGAAATACCCCCTCAGACAGTATCTTAAGAGTGGGCTGCCCTAGGGAAGCTGAGTGAAAAATTAATAGGAACTAATGAATATCAAAGTCAATTACATGAGAGATAGTGTGGTCAGAGAAAAGAAACCACAGTTTGTATTATTTAGAGGTTCTGATACCTACTGGGGATGCCATAGTCATAACAATAATGTAAATGTATATTTCTTCACTAGTACCCAGGTTAGCTAGGTCTTGGTAATTTTTTCTGTTTGATATATTTCTACTCCAATATTTTTATGATAAAATGATTTCTGTCACACATGCTACTTAATTGTGTAATGTAGAAAATATTACTGATTTTATACTTATTTTCAATAAACAGAAGCATACCTTTTAAAAATTAATTCATACAAGTCCCAGGATGTGCTTTTCAAATAATACAATGCCAAAGTCAGAGAAAAGTTGAATACACTAGAAATGTGACAATATTTTCCTAACGCAGCTGAAAGTTAGTTGCTGGTACAGTTGCCTTGTAGAACATATCTCCAAATGGGGATTCTCTTGAGTCACAATAAAACCAAGTCTGAAAGCACTGATGACACATTGTATCACTGATAACTCAGGATATTCATGGCTATTACGAGTAACAATCTTCCTTGCACACTCACTTCCTTTCACCTCTTTCACTCTGTAATGATTCTTTCATTTTTAACTTAATTTTCTATTCCACATCACAGAGTAAACACTTATTCTTTATTTTATTGCTTGTAAAACTATTGTTTTCCACTTTTGAAACAAACCACTAGAAATTTTAGTGTAAATTGAATATTATCCTTTTATTAGTTGTTTATTTGAGAGCAATTATTTTTCACTTCTAATCTTTACTCTTATTCTGAGTACTAGTTCTTACTTATATCTTTACATTTACTTTTTGAGTTTCCTATCTCATTTTTTGTTTATATGTTTATAATTTGTACTCCAGTTTATACTTCTTTTCTGCTGAATATCCTGTTCTGAAACACAATCCCTAAACACATGACAGCTGCATGCAGATGTTAAAGACAAACTAATTTCTGAAGTGGGATCTCAGTATCAAGTAGAACTCCTGAGTAATGTGTCATAAAATGTAGCAAACTCTACCATATTGCATCGTTCAATTATAATCATAGTCTATTACACTTGTGATTAATCCCTGAGAGATTAATCCCTGAGACCATTTCATTCTCTTAGTGGAGACTTATGACTTACAGACCGGGACAATAAATAAAAATTAAGTCATATGTAGTGAGTAGTAATTAGTAAACAGAGAACACTTTGGTTCAAAATAGATACATCACACACACACACACACATACACATACACATACACACACATGTGCACATACACCACACAATACATACACACACATAATTTGCATGCATATATTACATACATACATATAACACATATACACACACATCACAGCATGAGACATTTAACATTTTTTAGGTTCATTACACTCTTTCCTGTTTTTCTTTTGTTGATGTAGATTTTTTATTCAATATATTCTGAGTATGATTCCTCTCCTCTATCTCCTCCCAGATCCTCTCCACCTTTCTTCCCATCCAAATCTGTATCCTTTCTGTCTGTCCTTAGTAAACATACATCTAAAGAACAACAACAGAATAAGATGAAACAAAAACAAACCAGAATAAGACAAAACAAACAGATACACAGAAAAAAAGAGCCAAAGAAAAAGCACAAGAAACACATACAGTGTCAGAGATAGGAGTACTCGCCTGAATCCTGTAAAAGCACAAAAGTGAAAGCTATAGTATATGCCCATGGGATTTCTAAGGAAAATGCTCTGAGAGAGATCCTCCAAAACTGCTACTGAGTGTGGTTTGTGTTGGCCATATACTGTAGGTCATGGGACCTCGCTTAACGAGTGGTTTGCATCCCCAGTTAGACTCCATTGGATAAAACTAACTTTTCATTTATGAATGGTTATCAACCGGAGAGAGCTTCTGGGTTAAGAATGGGAGTTTATGTGTAGTTCTTCTCTCAGAGCTAGGACTCTATCCACATAAGCCTGTGCAGGTTCTGAGAATGCTGCCACTGTCTCTGATTTCACAGGGACATTGGCCCTGCCGTGTTTACAAGGTCTTGTTTCCTGTGTTGGGAATTGTCTTTTGTTCCCTACAGTTCAATTCAGTATACATATTTTTCTGGGTCACTGCATAACTAATGAGTCTTGCCTGCATTCCATTACAATAGTTTTTGATGTGCTTAGTTATGGGCAAAAGTGACATTTTTCAGGGTTTTCTTCCCACAGCTTCTTTAAAGAAGACTCTTAAACCTCCGTGATTAGTTTTTTTGCTCACTCAGTAATTCACACAATGCATACTGACAGATTTTTATTTTCCCCAATGAGTAGTAATCCATTACTATTCTGATTTCTTCTGATGCTCAAGATTTCGCACATCCATCTACATATTCATCTGTACAAACTGTAGAAAATGTCTTCCTTGTCTTTTTGACAGTTTTCATCACTCTGAGAATGGTTTGTATATTCTGGCTCAAACACCTGTTCTCAGTTCAGTTTATCAACTGTGTGTTGTGATGCTGAAGCTAGCCAGACTTTTAAGCATCTCTCAGTTACTCCAGTAGGTCACACAGGTTCCTTCCTAGTATGCATGCTCACTTCCTTCCAATCAGGATCTGGAAGCATATCCTGAGCTGCTCCCATGCTCAACCCTAGAGATTCCTCATCCTGCATAGGCTACCCTCTAGCATATATTCATGTGCCCTTGCAGAACCTATGGGGTGGGACTTTGTTGGCAGGACTGAGTTTGTCTGGGTGTTCTTTTCACTACGTGGGGCTGTTAGATTCCACTCAAGGCAGTCATTACTCCCCTTGAATCATGAGACCTCTTTATTCCTTTGTGTATTCCTTTGGCACTCTACCACCAGGGCTACAAGGATCTAGTTGATTGTCTTTACCTAGTGATGTTTAGAATTATTTGAGGAAGGGTGATGAGGTTTTATTTTTGAAGAATAAAGTTAAATAAAAAGTTCTAAAATAATAAATAATAAATATTAATCTGAGTGGAACACAAAACATAGAAAATTGCCACAAACTGAGATACATATATATGCATATACATATACATCATATACATAATATACATCATATACATCATATACATATACATCATATACATATACATCATATACATATACATCATATACATGTATATCATACACATATACATCATATACATATACATCATATACATAGATATGTACATATACATCATTTACATCATATACATATACATCATATGCATCATATACATCATATACATATACATCATATACATATATACATATACATATAATATGTTAGAACTTCCTATGTGCAACTCAAGAAATTAATGGCTAAAGTGATTTTTTTTCCCCTAAATGCTCTAAGAACTTTTCCAACATTTTGCTTCCAATTAAACTCTGGTCTGGTCTCCTTCACTGTCCCATATCTTACTCTCTCAGTAAATGGGATGGTACCAGATCTGTAAGCAAAACCCAGAAACCTGCTGAAATGCCCCATCATTTCTTCTTGACCTTCTTTATCAACATACTGCCCCTTTTAGTGATTATTACAATCCGTTTACTTCGTCCTGACTCTTCTGCTACATCTGTGATCCAAGAAAATAATTTTTTTTTGACAATGGAAACAAGCATCTCTAAGTGTTGTTGTTGTTTTTCTGAATCAACTTGTACCTACCACAATGCATTATTTATGCTGGCACAGAAAATTGTTATAAACGTACAGTTGAATCATATTCGGAAGGTTTGTGCTCCTTCCCCTTGTGATAGGACAATTGAGTGGATTTCCAGTCTTCCTTATAGAAACGCATCTGATAATGCAAGGACTGAGTACTCCTCCTATCCTCAACATTATTCCTCCTGGAATTCTCAGTTCCTAGTCACATCATTTCCTTGCTAACTGACAGAGAAACATCTATGTATGCACTTATCTTGCATGTGTGTGCACACGCAAATACTGCTTATTAATGCATATTCTTTCTTCTCATCAAACTTGTCACTATGGCGTGAGGCCAGCACTCATGACTGCCTTCACAGTATCATGTATCTCATTTGCCCTTTCTCTCTTATGATATTCCTCTGATTACAGATATCCATTCATGCTTGTATTTGATAGATGATGGCCTGACTGCTACTCTAAGGTTCCCGGGTGCAGAAAAGTGACTATTTGTTGTCATGATTATACTGTTTATAATTGTGTGATTCATCATCTATTTAGAGATGACATAATTGGTTGAACAAATCACAGTTTCATTATGGATGAAGCTTCAGGGGGACTTTTTTCTCCTTTTCTTTAGGATATGTCCCTGGATAGTTTTGTACAATACACTGCTGGATTATTTGTCAGTATAAGGGCCTCTTATAGATGCTCCTCTTTGGTATTGTCTTTATAAGACTGGAGTGCCCTGTCTTATAATCTTTTCAATTTGTAAAATTGCCCAAACATAAACCAAAATATAATTGCTATATCATTTAAATTGATATTACATACAAATTGCTTATCTTCTGTATGTTTCTTATATGTAAACTGTTAAGAATAAGACCAGCTATAATATCATCATAACATTGTTCAGCTGACATTTTCAGCACTGGAAGAGTCAAAAATAGCTATAATTTATAAAAAAGATAGTAGCTTTTTGTTTTTCTTTTCGTTTGTCAAGGATGCTGAAAATATAAATAATACCTCAAATCCATGATCTGTCCTTCTGAAGGCAGCCAGGAAATAAATGAAATGACTGATATATTACTAACACCTTAGGATAAAAATGTATGGATGTCCAAGTTGGACTGTTATTAACAAAATGGTTATTTTCACCTGTTTTTTTCAATAAGTCTATCATGAGAGTTACATGATATTTACTGAGATGTTATGTGAGGGTTCAGACTGGGCTGGGAGTTACCAGAGCTTGCATTTTGTGTAGGTGGTTGTCATGTTTCTTTAGAAGGAGGCTATTATGTCTGACAGGATCTCTCAGTTTATTTGATCAGATATTCATTTTTCATAATCTCCAAAGGGAAAGGGTATAATTTCAACTCACTGTGAGAAGCTCTGAGTACAAAGAGCCCTCCCAACCGTAGCAAATCAAAGTGCATCGCTCCAAGGTAAAAGCGATTGTGGCGAAGTGTTTTCCACTGGCTTTGTTTACATTATGTGAGAAAAAGACACTATCACATTTTACTGTCAAATATTTGGGGGAAACATAATTGATAGAATAAAATCATTTGGCACATACACTGTTTCAGTTCATGTATTTTGGTGCTATGTAAGGAAGATATTAAACTCTTTGATAAATTTATGCCATTATAAAAAACTAAAAATTTTATTTTGTAATATTTAATCAGTTTATTTTTGTAATATTGTTGGCAATTTCTTCAGAAAATCCACTTCTGTTACTAATACATATTATATTCTCATTATAATAGTTCTAGACATTCTTATAATTCTTATAGTATAGAAATGTTTGAGAAATATTTTTACCTGCAAGGTCTTGAAAATTCTAAAATCTGATAAAATTCTATAATATATTATAAAATATATATATATATAGAATATATTATAATATAATATATAATAGAAGAATATATATATATATAAAATTCCGTCCTGTGTAAATGATTTAACTTTTATAAAAGGCCTAGTTTCTTCTGAAATAGAGATTAGTCATGTCTACTCTGAGGTACTTGCATGCACAGGAGATATGCCAAGCACTTCCCACACCCTTAAATATGATAGAAATCAATAAATATCTGTCTGAACATTGCTGTCATTTTCAATCTTATTTACCACATATAGGTTTGACAGCATCCTAGGACATAAAGTGGAAAATACTCTATTCCATTGATAGGCTTTTGATTTCTCATGTTTATAGATATAAGCTAAAGACTAAATTGAAGGTAGAATAAAAATTATGGTAGCAGACTTTAGATATAATAGACATGCTAGGAAGTCGCACAAAACCTCATCTAAAATGAAGTAGTTTTCATTGCATATCACCATTTATATTCTGTATTACTGGGGAAAGTAATGGCTGAGAAATGTATCATACAATCACAAAATAATTGACATTTTCTCTTTACATAGAACTAACTTGAAAGGATACGGGGTAGAGAGGAAGGGATTGGGAATAAAGTGTTTAAAGGAGTTATGAGGAGTAAAGAGGAACCAGAGACCAAGGAGAAGTGGGCTTTAGGGCTTTACAGAGAATTTATGTGTGTTTCACAGAGATTTTAGAGTTTTTTTCTTTTTCTCATCCTCTCTTGTAGATAGGATAAATTTTATGTTGATGGTTTGGTGGGTTGTTTGGTGTCCCAGCGTATCACTCCAGAGGTTCCTGCATGGATACAGGATATGGCCTCTTCTGGTTCAATATCCCTCCATTGATTCTTAGAAGCTTCCCTTATCTCAGGTCTCTGTCAGATTTATAAGGATGGGGGGGGTGGAGCAGAGACTGAGGCCATCCAATAACCAGGCCAACCTGAGAACCGTCCTTGATGAAGGCACCAATCCCTGACACTATTAGTGACACTCTGTTATCCTTACAGACAGGCGTCTAGCATGGCTATCCTCTGAGGGGCCCCACCCAAGAGCTGATTCATGCAGATGCAACATACACAGCCAAGCAGTGGATGGAGCTTGGGGACTCTTATGGAAGCATAGGGGGAAGGATTGCAGCACCGAAAGGGGATAGGAACTCCATAGAAAGACCAACAGAGTCAACTAACATGTACCCTTGGGGTTCCCATAGACTGAAACACCCACCAAAGAGCCTATACCAGCTGGACCTAGGCCTTCCCACACATAGGTTGGTCTTCATGTAGGTCCCAAACAACTGGAGTGGGGGCTATTCCTAAAGCTGTTACCTGTCCATTGGATATGTTCTAGCTGGGTTGTGTTTTGCAGTCTCAGTGGGAGAGGGTGTGCTCAGCCCCACAGAGATTTGATGTGCCAAGGTCAGGATATCTCCCCCCAGGGGGCACCCTCTCAGAAGAGAAGGGGAAGGCTAATGGGGGAGGGATGGCTGGGAATAAGGGCAATGAGTGGGAAGTAAAGTGAGTGTCTGAAAAAAAAGGAAGGAAGAAGGAGGGAAGGAAGGAAAGAAGGAAGGAAGGAAGGAAGGAAGGAAGGAAGGAAGGAAGAAAGGAAGGAAGGAAGGAAAGAAGGAAGGAAAAAGGTAAGAAAGAAAGAAAAAACAAACAAACCAAAACTCAACACCAGTCACTGGTTCCCTTTGTCTTGCCTCTATTTTCAGTCTGTCCTTAGCTGACTTAACTGGGACTACTTGTTTATTACAGACAGGGATTTTAATGGGTGTTTGCTTTTCCCTATGAATGTTCTGAAGCTTAAAAGTAATGGAACATTTTTTTAATGAATTGAATAAGAAGTCCATTTAAAATTTTTCTGCTTTATTAAAGGGACGTATTTTAATGAAAAAAAAACTTGGAAAAATTTTAAACAACATGAAGGGCATACATGACCCCTGATATAAATAAGGACACTAAAAGAATGGTCAATTGTTTATTACAAAAAGTGATCATTATTTACACGAGGAGCTTGGTTTATATCTATATTCATGCATGCTAGCCCATCGTGATTCTTGTTTTATTTTTAGCTGTTTATTAATACATCATGACTTTCACATCATGCACCCCAGTCTCAGTCAGCTCCCAGCACCTTCATATCTGGCCTCTGCCTTCTCCTCCCAAAGAAAAAAAACAAATGAACAAACAAAAATAAATAAAACAAGGCATAGGAAACTTCTAGCCATATAAGTTGTAGTAGTGTGGCACACCATATAACCCTCTGTCCATATATCTCCGCTTGCAAATGTTCACTGCAATGAGTCATTGGTCTGGCTTGAGGCCTCTGACTTCTGCCACACACATGTGTGTGCCAACCACATCAACACTGGATCCTCACCAGAACTACTCCAGGTCCCCTGTTCTTGGCTCCTGTCATGAAGCTTTTGCAGCTTTGGATCAGCGGGACTGGACCGTTCATCTCCACCAGTTCACAGATGATGTAGCTTACTCAACTCCCTGGATCTGCGCCTGGGTGGTAGCTGAGCTAGTTAAACATTTGGCTCTCCCTTATGCACATCACTTGGATGAGCGTTTCTTAGCTACATTGTTATCCTTAGACTAAATAAATTCAGATTTGGGGGGAAGGACTTATGGAACATCTACAAATTCTATGTGTGCTATTAGGATTTCAGGGTTCAAAGGTGCATTTTATATGGTCCTCCCATGCAAATCCATGCCTTACCATGTATATTTGCTACTTTATTTATTAGTCTTAATTTTGTCTTCAAGTTTCTTTACAGGATGAATGGCTGAAAGCTCATTACTAAAACCAAAAAAGACCAACAATTTCAAAGGGAATCATCAGTAGATAATTAGAATCATATTTCACTATGTATATATGTGGGAACAAATATGTTCATGCGTAAGGAGGAAAATTCTAATGTCATTCATCAGATGCCAACCACCATTTTCTTCGTTTTTGTTTATTGTTTGTGTTGTTGAGACAATCTTATACTGGCCTGGAACTCACCAGGACTGTTACATTGGCTGACAGCAAGCCCTAAGGAATTATCTCTTCCTTTCTAGCACTGGGATTGCAATATGCATTGTCATACATGTTTTTTTAAAGATAACAACTCAATCAAATACAGATTTTCTTGTTTGGAAGGCAAGCAGTATACAGACTCAGCTTTCTCTCCAGTCCTAAAACTTACTGATGAATTGCTTATGGTTATTGAGTACAATGTAATTTTTGTGAGTGTGTTTATTTGAGTGTACTATGCACTTTCATGTGTATTTGCATGATTATAAGTATGTGGACATGAATGTTTATGCGAGGTAAGTGTGCCTGTGTGTGGGTGTGTGTGTGTATGTGTGAATATCTACCATTGTTGCCAAGACTCTGTCTCAATTGTTCTCGACCTTCTTATATATTGAGACAAGATGTCTTTCTGAATCTGGAGGTCCCTAATTTTGGAACTCTGGTGAGCAGCCTTGCTCTAGAAATTTAATTTCTGCTTCCCTGCATGGTGGAATTACAGGTAGGGTGGTATTAAGCATTTGGCATTTATATGCTAGGGATCCAAACTCTGATCCTCATGCTTGTGTAGAAAGCTTTTTGACTGCTGAGCCATCTCCCCAGACTCCAATGTGATATTTTGATACATACATTTAGTCAAAAGTAATACATTCCTTACCTCTCATCATTACTGTTTTTATGTGGCAAGGACACCTGGAATCTATTCTGTTAATAAGTTTCCAGAATATAGTACAACACTAAAATCTGTGCCACGATATTCAGTAGATCTGAATATTTGTGACTACAATGCTTTACATATCATTTGGCCAAACATCTCATCAGCCTCTCCTTGCTAGCTTCTACTTCTTCAGCTTCTACTAGTGATTATTATACTCTATTTTTTTGTGTGATTTCTGAATCATATAATAGTTTTACTTTTACCTTTTACTTTTGGGAGAGTTGCTATACTATTTTCCAGCATGACTACATTAAATTGATTAATTTAAATTTGAACCATTAAGCACAGGTGTGTCTTCTACTCCATATCCACACAAGTACTCTCTTTCTCTTTCATCTTTTTTGACATCACTTATTCATTTTTATATTTTATTAAATTATTTTCATACAATACATTTCATCATGTTTACCCTTCCTTTCCCCTTACTGCCCAATATCGTGTATTTTTTTTTATTTTCTTAATGAGGTGAAGTCATAGCTCATTCTGGTTTTGATTAATACAATCCCAGTGATTAACGGTGTTGAAATTTTTCTTCATATGTCACTTGACCATATCATATACATACATTTTAAGAAATATTCATCCAGGTGTTTCTGTTCATTTTGAAATTAGGTTATTTACTTTTCATTTAAAAGTTGGAATTCTTATGTATTCTGGACACTAATTTTATTCGATATATGGTTTTGAAATATATTTGTGTATTTGTATTTATCACCTAAATTGTTATCTTTTGATTTTTTTTCAGTCTACCTTTGCTATGCTGAGGCTTTCTGCTTGAAGTATCACCACTTTTTAAATTTTGCTTTTGTTGCCTTTGTTTGTGGAGATCATCTTTAAAAAGTTATTGCTGAGTATTTGTGCTTCTTTATCACAGAATCCTTTGATGCAGCTGCTGGGGAGCAAGCTATGGCAAGACAGTTTCATTTTAGAAGCGTTCCCAGTAGGAACTCAGCTGTAAACAGTTGATTACAGACATCAGCTTTTGGATAAGCATCTTAATTCTTAAAGGGCGATCTCAGTGATACATCTCAACACCCACTACATTCATTTTGATAAACTTGGCTAGTTGTTTTCCTTTCTCTTTTTGTTTCTAATTGGACTAGATAAATTCATATAAAATAGATGTATTCTGAGCCTATCCTATAAAGTTAAGCATCTGTCAGTGTTCAAAACTAGTGTAAGCACAAGCATATGATGATTAACAATGATATCCAATCTTAACCTTGAATTAATGTCATTTTCTTTAATTCATCTTTCTTGAATGTCCTACACTAAAGATTATAGGATACTTGCCAGAAAAGATGCACGATAAATAATTTATTTTATGTACAGATGATACTTGTGGGAATTATATGCCCTGTTAGAAAGACTATTGGCAGATGTGTCATTTTTAGACAGTTGGCTGCAGTTATATGGTCAGAGTATTAGTAATGTTCTAATGACTTCATAGAACTTTTTAGTATTAAAAGTCATGATTTGGGATTATAGATGTAATTCAGTTGGTAAAATACTGGGTTTGATTGTGAGCATTTCCTGCACAATTTCCTTTAACTGAGACTTGTCTTTCTCCAAATGATCCAAATGTTTTTGTGAGTTTTTCAGACCCTTTCTGGCTATTCTCTTGATAGTGTTTGTACAAAATATTCTTTATGACATTTATCTCTTTCTCTTTTTAAATGATAATCATCCTGTGACTCAGCAGTTTTCTTATGACTCGGCTTCTGTACACCTCCTTTCAACAGAGCCTGCCAAATTCATGTTGTTCCCTGTCAACTTTAGAGTTCCAAGTCCACTCCCTCAGGTTGTGAATCTTTGACCTTATACTTTCTAGTCACTGTTTTCTAGGTTTCCATAGCATCATTCTATATCCTTCTTTGCCTTGTTGAAAGTTTATTCCCCTCGCTCTTTAAGTTTTGTGCTTAGTATACAAATCAGTCCATTCTCTACCTTAGTACATAAGTCTTCTCACACAAGTTAAATTATTACCTCTATGTATGAAACTAAAATTTGTGTTTGTTGCATTAGATTGTTTTCCAAGATACAATAGGTAACCTTCAACAGCATCTTACAAAATCTCTCATCACTGACCACAACTCATCTGCAGAATCAAATATCACAGAATTCATTTCAGTTAAATATGGTTCAGTTTATTTAGTTCTATCTGTTCTAACCTAGTTTAAGCCTTTCACACTTGTGTGTGATAAGAAGCTTAAAAGCACACATCAATTAAGTAACTAGTCAATTCTGATCTTGTAAGGCCCCATGACTATGGTATTATTTAGGCCTCTAAATAATTCTATGGGTGCAGAAAACAAACATTTGGCCATAAAATACAGAATCAAGGGTGAGTCTATTGACTCACAGAAGTGCTATGCAATGCTAAACAGTAAAAAGTTGATTCTGGTGTGGGGATCTGTCACTGTAGCCTACAAGAAGAAGTGACATTTGAGTTGTATTTGAAGATGAACCAGGCATATATCATCCTTGACATTTAAAGGTGTACAGTCTACAAAATGCCTCAACACTGCCAATATTTGTAATAGATGCTTAGCTGCATATAGGGTCATCTGACATGCTATAAAAGACTCCTTATCCATAGTTCCTGTGCCTCACAAAGTCATTCATACTTCTTTTATTTAAATATGCATTGTAGTTAGTCTGGGCATCTCCTCTCTGACAAGCAGCTTTGAATATTTTCTTTTTTTCTTTATTTCATGTATGTGAGTACACTGTTTCTATTTTCAGCCACACCAAAAGAGGGCATCAGATGCCTATTACAGAAGGTTGTGAGCCACCATGTGGTTGCTGGGAATTGAACTCAGGACCTCTGGGAGAGCAGTCAGTGCTCCTAACCACTGAGCCATCTCTCCAGTCAAAGACATTCTTCTTGTGCCTGCTCTCACCAAGTGAATTTCAGTTTCATCTGCTTCCTGTCCTAAAATATCTGAGAAAAACTGACTTCCAGAAATCCAGCCTTTTAGGGAATGTGAAAGCTAATGTTTACCTTGGTTAGGTAGTGAAATCATTTTGAGTAAGACCAATAGGGAAACAGTAGCATTCCAAAACAATATGATAAATGCCAGTGATTGTTTTGCAGGATGAGAAATCTAAAGTGAAAATTGGGTATTTTGTTTTCCTGTTTTCCATATAACCTTGAATACCCCATTCTGATTTACTATCTTTTTTAAAACATAAATATGTCTTCTTGTGTTTGGAAGGTGGCACTCATTAGGTAACATATTTTCTATACAACTGAAAGGACTGAGTGTGAATTGTCAAACTTTACTTAGATGCTGTCTACGTATGGCACCCCACATATTATCCCAGCACTTCAAAGGCAGAGATAGGCAATCCATACAGCAAAGCTGGCTAGTTAGAGTAATCCAATTGCCAGTCCCTGAATTCAACTGAGAAAATAAATTGAAGAAGACATCAGATGTCAACTTTTGGCTTTCATGTGCCTGCTCACATGTTCAAACAAGTCCTCCTACACCTATATACCTAGATACACATACAAATATACTACAAAAATTATTTCATTCATTCCACATTATACATGCCAAAAGAAACTTCTATAACTATATGAATGAGAAAAATTTGATAAAAATTATTGATTATTACTGAAATCATAGGAGAGCCTAGAATGTCTTTGAGTTCAACTGAGGATTAGCTAGACAATAAAATTCTCAATAAAATAATAAATTAAATATTCAATTTAAATGCTCAGGATAGAAATATCAATTTCTGTTTCCTTTTTGAGTTCTGTAGATTGTATCCTGGTTATTCTGTACTTATTTTTTTGGCTAGTATCCTCTTATTAGTGATTATTATCCTTTTGAGTTTGAGTTACTTCACTCAGAATGTTATTTTCTAGTTTCATCTATGTGACTGCAAAACTTATGATGTCTTCATTCTTCTTTTCTTTATCGGATATTTTATTTATTTACATTTCAGATGTCATCTCCTTTCCCCATTTCCTCACCCTAGAAACCCCTATTCCATTCCCTCCTCCTTTTTGCGTTTATGCCATTTGAATAACATGCAAGTGTTCAAGTCAGTTCTAGGTTGAGGGTCTAGCAATATAAGAGATGCAAATAGTCAAGGAACAAGCAATATAATAAACACAAATAGTCAAAGAACAAGCAAGGCAATAAACAAAGTTCTATGAACAAAGTTCTGTGAACACTCTTGTGATCACTGTTTCTAAGGGCTTATCAGGATGACCAAAATATCTGATCCTACTTCCCTGCCCTAGCCCAAAGTCATTTTCATGTCTGAGGCAGGCTTCCTTCTTCTATCCTAAAATTTAGATTCCTGTCTGAAATTACTTCTTTATTCTAGACTAATATTTAGATTTCTGTCTGAAATTACTTCTTTATTCTAGCCTAAGATTTAGATTCCTGCCTGAAATTACTTCTTTGTTCTAGCCTAATTTCAGATTCCTGCCTGAAGCCTACTTCCTTGTCCTTGGTCAATGTCATATTTCTGCCAAGCAGCCCATTCCCTTGTCCTTGGCCTGTGTCAGCTTCTTGTCAAGCAGCCCCAAAGGCTCTCTGTTACTCCCCCTTTTTTATGTCATTAACAAAACTGAGCCTGTCTTAGGTTATTCTGACAAGAATGCCTTTTTTAGCCATCATGGAATATGCATTATCAAATCAATGTACTTATGTCTTAGGTTGGTAAGACTCTGTGCAGAATCTTACCTGTCCTTGGCTTGCCAGCCTGTTAATTTAATAACTCTGTCTGGGAGTCCATTTTCAGGTTCAAGCCATGAACTTTGCCTGCCAACATGTTGATGTTGTTAAATACAAGCTTTAACACGATGAGCAGAAATAAGAGTATTCCCAGGTCAAAAATGACTAGCATAATCAAGCGATATATGCCATTCTTGAAGCTTGTCCAAAATAGAAACACTGACCTCAGGCCATGAGTAATTTTATCAGCAGTATCTACCACATCAACACTCAGCAGAGCAGCATTCTTGAAATTCGTAAACTCACTATGTAAAGTTAAAACATCCAGAGAGGTGTTAGAATGATGCCGAATACACTGCAAGTGTCTTAAAACTTTTTCCTAATTATAGTGACTACCACTGTAAATTTTAGAACTGACACGAATCCAATGCTGCTTGTCATAACACTGGGGATGGCTCCTTACCCTTAAATTCTGAACCTCCTTCCAATAATTTGGATAGAATAAAGAGCATCAATCTGTTCTTCCAAATGTCTATCTAAATCCTCTTGTATATTCAACACATTAGTAACATTTTTTTTTTTTTGCTAAATGATTAGCAAAAGTAGCTGCCTTAGATATCCTCATTCTTCCATTATGAAACATCTGGGTGTCTTCTAGCTTCTGGCTATCACAAATAAGGCTGCTATGAACATTGAGGAGCATGTACCCATGTGACATGGTGGGGCATCTTTTGAGTTTATGCACAAGAGTGTTATAGCTGGGTCTTTAGTAGATCTATTTCCACTTTTTTGAGGAAACTCCAGATTGATGTCCAGAGTGGCTACACAAGTTTGCAATCCTACCAGCAATGGAGGAGCTATTTTCTCTCTCCACATTCTTGCCAACTTGCACTGTCACCTGAGTTTTTGATCTTAGCCATTCTAATTAGTATACGGTCAAATCTCAGGGTTGTTCTCATCTGCATTGATTGGGTTGTTTGGTTTTTTGGGGGAGGTTAGCTTCTTGAGTTCTTTATATATTTTGGATATTAGTCCTCTATCAGATATGCGGTTAGTGAAGATTTTTATCTCAATCTTTAGGTTGCTGATTTGTCCTATTGACTATGTCCTTTGCCTTACAGAAACTTTCAGTTTCATTAGGTCCCATTTATTAATTCTTTACCTTAGAGCCTGAGCCTCTGGAGTTCTGTTTAGGAACTATGCCAATGAGTGTGAGGTTCTTTCCCACTTTCTCTTCTTTTAGATTCAGTGTATCTGGTTTTATGTTGATGTCTTTGATACACTTATACTTCTTTTTGTGCAAAGTGAACAGAATTCAATATTAACAAGCTGAAGAGGCCCAAGTGAGGTTGCCTCAATGCCACTTGGGAGGGATAAGAAAGCAGTAAAGAGGGACCAGAGGGAGGGAGCCACATGGATGAAAGACAGAACAGCGAAGGGAAAAGCAGAATATGATCAAGTTTTGGGGGTGAAATAGGAGTGAAACCATGAGAGTCAGCAGAATGATTGGAAACAGGCAACCTTGGCAGGTGGGAGATGGGAGGGACCCTCTAGAATGTACCAGAGACCTGGGAGACTCTTAGGACTTAAAGGGTGAGGCCTTAGATGAAATGCTCAACACTGGGGAGAGGGAACTTGTAGAGTCTACCTTCAGTAGAAAGACAGGGCATCAAGTGGAGAGATGGGGTTGCCATCCCACTGTCAAAAACTGTGAACCAGAATTGTTCCTGTTACAGGGAAAAAATAGAGAAGATATTGCAGGAAAGTAGGTCCAGAGACAGGCCCAAATTGAGATCTATCTCAAGGAGAGGCTCCATGGCCTGACACTTTTACTGATTCTATGGTGTACTTACAGGCAGAAGTCCAACATGGTTGCCCTCTGAGTGGCCCAACAAATAGCTGACATAGACAGAAGCAGATACTTACACCCAATGGACAGAAGTTGGAGACCCCTGTGGTTAAATTAGGAGAAGACTGGAAGAAGTTGTAGAAGAGGGGGACCCCATAGGAAGATCAGCAGTCTCAACTAACCTGGACCCCCAAGATCTCTCAAACACTGAGCCACCAACCAGGCAGCATACCCTAGCTGTTCTGAGGCCTCCGACACATATATATACTGGTCTGGCCTCAGTGAGAGAAGATACATCTAACCTTCAGTGACTTGAGGCCCCAGGAAGTAGGAAGGCCTGGTTGTGTGGGGGTTGTAGGGACCACCTCTCATCATCTTGGAGACAGGGGAAGACAAATGGGATGAAGAACTGTTGGAGGGTGGGCAAAAAGAAGAATAAAGACTGGACTATAAAAAAAGATTAAAGATAATTAAAAAAATTCTGTCTCACTTGTTTTGTATGAATATTTATGAAAACACACGACTATATTTCTTGGCTTGATAACAACAAATTTTTTAAATCTTTTTTCTACAAATTCATTTTGTTGTGAATTTCAATAGGATTCAATTTGAATAGTATATCTAGAAATCATAAAAGTAAGTACTGAATGAATAAAATGGGACTAATTTTTAAAGAAAGCTGAAAGCAGCATATTTTCCTGGCAGTTTTATAAGAAACAAACAAAGAAAGAAAATACAAATATCATTACACTACATATATTTTCACAAATATGAAAAAGCAGCCTATAAAACTGATGAACTTCAGCTCTCCAAAACCAGCTACTACAATAACAGAGGGATATATTGCCTTTTGTTGTTGTAGCTATGATGGAATTCTTGATTGAAGCAACTTAAGAAAAAATCAGTTTTGTTTAGATTATAGTTATAGAGCACAGAGGCAGGGCATGGTAACCAGAGTGGGAAATGGCTGTTCACATCAAGTCTGTTGTCCAGAAGCAGAGACATCTGTGGTGGTTTAAGCTCATTTTCTTATTTGTCTTCTGTTTGGGAGTATTTCAGAACATAGGATAGTACTAGCCACAGATATGATGAGCCTTCGATCATTTTAAAAACCATTATAAACTGCCCATATGTCCAGTTTCAGAGTGATTCCACTGTGATTCTTCTGATTTTTTTTTTTCTACATGGGAGCTTTTCCGGCATGCACAATTGTGCATCACTTGTATGCTTGCTGCCATTAGAGGTCAGAAGAGGGCATTTGATCACCTGGGACTTGAGTTATAGTTGGTGTGAGCTGACTTATGGGTGTTGAGAATCAAATCCAGGTCATCTGGATGAGTGGCCCGTATTCTTTATAGACGATCCATATATCTAGCCCTTCCATGGTGAATCTTAGCCTAGTAAAATAGATTATAATGGTAACTATCACAGTGGATTACAATTGGACCCAAGTCTACTAACTTTGTTGAAAGTAGTCCTGGCTTAATTGTCCAAGGTTTGAATAAACCTTTCATTCTTAATGTGTTTTGCAAATTTAATAAAACAGAAAGACAAAAAAAGCTAAACTCCAAGGGTAATTCCTTCCATTAATTTTAAAATATGGTGAGCTATTTAGAGGGAAAAGCATTTTTGTAATGTAATTGGTAGAAAAATATTATGAAGGAAGATGCAGCAAAGAACAGAGTTCACAATGCCAAATATATAAGAAATAAAGTTCTTCATAATGAAAACATTTGCTGAAGTAATGGAACTATTTAGAAAAAGAAAATTCCATTGCATGCATTACTATAATTCTGCATACTTATTAAACTCATTGAAATGTTAGAGCTCCACTAAAAATAAAATCAACAATTTTTACATTTCTGTCTTAAGCATATAAAAAAGTAGTGAAAAATTAAAACTATGTAAATTGTTAGAAGGTTTACAGAGGAAATATGGAATGTCAGACTGTATATGTTTACTTAACATGTGGTATCTCTTGTTTTCTAGGATATGCTATACAGAGTGTGATATATTTACATACTCTAATAAGACATCTTCTCTGAAACTCTCTTCCCGAGCTAACTGGCAACATTATGCTCTCTTCCCTAGAGATAGAACTTTAAGAACTAGTTTGAATTGAAAGAAAGAACAATTTTCAAATGATTGTGGAAAAAAAATCCCTACTGGTTTGAATCATACTGTAGTTTTTATTCTGAAACACATATATGTTATATGACTTTAGAAACTGGATGTATAATATCAAGATGGAAAGTACAAATTATTTTCTGAAAATTGAAAAACAGAGGAAAGATAACAAAATGTTTAGAGAGAGATATGATAATAGGTAGAATAATATATTGCTTTTCCAGATTAATAATTATAGGATTTTCTTTCATTTACTCACTAGTCTACTCCAAACATTTCTCTATTTATGTCCTAATTTCAAGGAGTCTTGGAGCTCCCCCCAACACACACACACACACACACACACACATCACATACATACACATACCCATATACCCCACATCCATACACATACACATACTACACACATAACACACCATACACACACAGACACACATATACACATACACACACATACACATATATACACACATATAACACACAACTTTTATTAAATTTGATATTTTATGCAGTATGATGGTTTATTTTTACTTTTAATTCATATACATCTTGATCATATTATTTCTTCTCCCCCATTTTCTCCAAGGGACTCCCTAACTCCTTCCCCATGTAACTTCTTGTTTTCATTGTCACCCCAATCTAACTTAAATATGAAAAAATTATACATACAAACAGTGTTTTATGGACTGAGCAAAAGTGTATATGTATCTACACATATGAATGTGGAAACATTTAGTGAGAGACGAGACCATGAATTTGGAAAAGACTGGAGAAGTGAACATGGGAAGCTATGGAAGGAAGAGGGAGAATGGGAAATATTGTATTCCCAGTGCAATCTCAAAAATATAATAAAAAATGAAAATCAGTGCAATAATGCAAATACCCCCAATAAGATACAGAATACTAAAACAAAATAATATGAGAAGTATATAAAGCATGGAGTTTATTTTGTTTTGGCTAACTGTTCTTGGGTGTGTGGTATGCCTTAGAGTGTTGTTGATATATACAATGACACTCCAAAGACAACGCTCATTTCCCACCCATTCTCTCAAAATGTTAGAGTGAGTATTTTTCTGGGAATATTTTTTTTTTTTTTTTTTTTTTTTTTTTTTTTTTTTTTTTTTTTGGTTTTTCGAGACAGGGTTTCTCTGTGTAGCCCTGGCTGTCCTGGAACTCACTCTGTAGACCAGGCTGGCCTCGAACTCAGAAATCCACCTGCCTCTGCCTCCCAAGTGCTGGGATTAAAGGCGTGCGCCACCACCGCCCGGCTGGGAATATTTTTAATATTGAGCATTTTTATGTTGTTGTTGTTTGGATTTGTTGTTGTTGTTGGTGGTGGTGTTTCTCAGATGACCCAGCATTCCCTAGATGTGCCTGTTGCTATGCTCTACCTTACCTCTGGAGGATATGCTCCCATCCACTACACCAATACTGTCGCTGAAGGATGGTTTACAGTTAATAGCGCATGTCCTTTGTCAGGGTTGTACATAGGGATTTTCATAACTTAATGTCATTTAAAATATTTCTTTTAGTGTTAATGTGAAGTAGTTATTAATTTTTTATCCCCCCTTTTCATCCTTGGTAAAAGCCCTGCTTGACACCTTGTGATAGTCTCATCAGGCATTGAAATACAACTATTTCATCTTTCTATAAGCTTATTTGTTTCCTCCTCATAATACCTGATCCTTACTCCACAACTCCAATTACTTTCTTTTTCTTATGTCATTTTATTAAGACAATTATGTACCTATAATGATTTCATGCTTATTTTTATCTGTATTTGTTTTAGATTAATAACTTCCTGGCATTTAAATTAAGATCACCATGACCTCTTGAATTATTTAATTTGGAAACCAGGTAGCTATTATTATTTTATAACCAGTTGTGGTGGCACATGCCAGTAGGATTTGCTGAAGGAGGCAGAGGCAGGAGGATAACGAATTTGAGTCCAGCCTGGGCTATTATTAGTTTAGATACCTATCGCTAATGGATATCAACTTATTATCAAGATTATCTAAGTTACCCAGAGAAGATTTTAGATGACTATGTCTACTGACTATCCCAGATGACATATTGACTGCAGTACAAGCCATTCTCAGTCCACCTAACCAGTTTTCCACTATGGACTCTTAGATCCTCTAGTCGTAGTTTGTTATATGTCATGCTAAAAATGCATTCTTTCCATTAGACAATAGTCTTTTACGAATTATAATTAATTCTCAGAGAGTCTCCATTATTCATAAATTATATATCCTGTGGTATTTTATGCAAATCATATTCTGCATCACATGGGTACTCTGGCATAAAAAATGACAGCAATGCATTTCACACAATGTATGTGTCTGCAGAGTGAACACAGCCAGGAAATCTGCACTTCAAGCTATGTGATCAAATGCAGAATGAATGAAGAAGCATTACCCTGTAAGCTTGTCACAGTGCAGTTCCAGTTTTACAATTTACATTGCTAGTCTATCCTTCACATGGAATTGATGGGCTATGCTTGAACACATACACAGAGCAGCAATCCATTTCTCTCTAGGGGAACAGTTTGATCTGGATGTGGGAGAAGCATTGTTGTAAAAAGTCCATTTTGAAGAACTGTGACTAATCTGAGAAGTTTCTTTAGTGGTAAAGTCAGCAGGCTTAGTGTGTTGTCCTGAATGGTGGCAGTACATAGAAAACTGTTTAGTCAGGACTTTGTCTACATAGTCACATCAATAATAGGGGATCATTCTTTCCTTTGTAAAATTCAGTTCCAATTTCCCGAAGAAATCAGATGGCCAGCTGGTTCCTACCTGTACATGCCATATTTTGTGCTGCAGGAGAGAAATTCTGACTTCAGGGAACTAAATATTTTTTTCATGAGCATAAAGTAGTCTTTTCCCTGCTGTGGGGGGAGACATACTTTGTATTTTGTCAGTCTATTTCTTACATAAACATCCTTGTGAAAAATTGGAGACACACAACAGCCAGAGTTGCTGCTTTTATGGAATGTAACAAGAGAATCATGGGACACTAGCATCACTACAGGGAGGGCTAGAAATCCTCAACCTGCGGAAGAACTACTTTTTGCCTTAACCATGCTAAGCCAATTCCAGTAAGCTTTCTGTGAAAAATAACTTTTCCTCGGGAGAGTGTATGCCTGAAGAAATCACCTTCATTTCTGCAGCGCTACTTGACTTCTTAACCTATTTCTGTCTGACTTAAATCTAACAACTTCTGGGATCAGATTCAACTAGTCTCAGAAATTCATATTGCCAGGCTGGATATACACAAATTTTTTTCAAATTTATCAGCAATGGCTACAATTATTACTCTTCCTGCACTATTTTACTTATCTAGTTTTGGTTTTGTTTTGAGCATATAAAATTCTGAATTCTCAAATTTTATTTTAGAAGCATATATTTTGGCTATACTCAACCTCTTTCTTCACATGTCCTTAGTTTACTCTGTGTGGCAATGACCCTTCATCAATTCTCTCCTCCTTGTATCATTTATCCATGTTACTTGCCAGATTGCCTTTTATAACTTTAAATTATGTTTTCTACTTCTCCTTTATAGAACTTGATGTGGGGATTTAATACAAGTCCTTGTATATACTGAGCAACCATTCTTTCATTGACCTTCAGTCCTTAATATAGCTTTTTGAAAAAGAGACTTTTCCTTTGCTTCTGAAAAAACTCTATAATAACTCTAATAGGCACTGCAGTGTAACAAGTAAAATGACCAATGCCAGGAATGGGTTAGTTCTTTTGAAAGTCTTGGGCACCAAGGTCCCATAGCCTCCCAAGATATAAAAAGCAATTTGAAATGCTTGTGGTTGCCTGCTAGAACTTGATGGGCATTGCTTAAGATATCACTATTTAAGTTATAGAACATGCAGAAATAAACTGATATTGACTTGGAAGCATCATCCATACTGGCTAGATTTTATTGTTTTAGGAAGCGGCATGTATACTACTGGAGGAAAGAAATAATCATCAGTGTTAACCAACTGTGAACCCTGAGATCTTTAATAGTAACCATCCCAACAAGATATGACTATAGAATCAATAGTGGCACAAATGTCATGGCATTCACTAATCATTTTCTGATAAGATTTGAAATCCATTTCACAAGTTGAACCCTATATCTGGCACTACTATCAGTTAAATGGACAATGTAGTAGAGTTAGTCCTTTTGACTTATTGCTATATGCATACATTAGTATACATCTTAACTCTCATCAAAAAGCTTCTTTTTATGGTAGTACACAATAAATACAAAGGCCCACAACTGATCTATGTGCAAAATAAATAAATAAATAAATAAATAAATAAATAAACAAATAAATAAATGAGAGACTACTGAATGCTGAGCCCTAAATCAGATATGTGTATTACAACTCTTTCTCATAAGGCTCAGGTATCACTGAAGAAAAGATTGTAAGACTCAGAGGTGGGCAATAACTCCAAGGCAACATTACTTTTTGAACATATCAGGGCAGTTGAACATGAAATAGCATTTGAAATAGCATGCATAAACCTGCACAAGCTCAAGATTGACAAATTCCCAATACGGCAAGAGGGAAGTGGGCCTGAGAGCCCAAACCTGTGTAGCTAAGGAGTTATTAGCAATTAATCATTGCTGGACAAGAAAGTCAGTCTTCTTAAAGGTACGGGTCTTAGAAAGTCTTTTATGCTTCAGTGGAAGGTCACGCATTCACGGATGTATAAGCAGAGCAAACTGTATTTTGTAACTTTTTAAGAGAGTAAAATAAAGAGAAAACAAAGTTTAATGGGTAGAGAAAGGGGATGAATATGGGAGAAATTGGGTGAGATTGTTTGTATACGCTTGGCCAAGGGAGTGTCACTATTAGGAGGTGTGGGCCTTGTTGGAGAAGGTGTGTCACTTACTTTTTCGGCTTTAAGACCCTCTTTCTAGCTGTCTGGAAGTCAGTCATCTCCTAGAAGCCTACAGATGAAGATGTAGAACTCTCAGCTCCTGCAGCACCTTGCCTCTCTGGATGCTGCCATGCTTCTGCCATGATGATAATGCACTGAACCTTTGAACCTGTAAGGCAGCTCCAATTAAATGTTGTCTATGAGTTGTCTTGGTCACAGTGTCTGTTTACAGAAGAAAACCCGAAGGGTGAATTATATATGATCGCCTTGCATTGCATGGTTACCATAGGTATCTTTTAAACTCATTTGTCTGTGGTCATAAAACTTTTCCTTTCTGAGCTCTCACTCTCAAGAACAGCACCTTCTGGTTTAAGTTATCATATGTTCTATGCACTATTCCCCTTACTAAAATAGGGAGTATATTTATCCTTTTAAATTGTTATTTTCTCAGACCTCATGATACTCTGGATTGATTTAATGGTCTCAGAAAAAAATTTCCAGTGTATGGATGAATGGATAAATGAATGAAAATGAGATTCAGCTTTCTTTACAGAAAATTATATAATTTTCTTGAAAGTTATAGCCATGACTATTTTTAATATAAATGACTAATAATATCATTTATATAATAATAATTATGCTTTCCTAATAAAAGAATTTTTCTCACAGAGTTCTGTATATTTTATATGTACAGATTTTACTCAGGGCTGAACAATAGAAGTTTTAGGATTTTGGCATATGTAACATTCAATAAATGTTACAATTTTTAATAAATGAATGAAAATGAGCCCTAGTTCTTGTCACCATGAATTTTCCCTGTTATAGAAGAAGCCCAATTTTATCTATTTCTTAACAGAATGCAGTAATGATAGCATTTCTATAATAGGAACTGCATATATCTAACAATGGGACTATTTCCCCGTGGTGTTATATAGTTATGTGCTGGGTTTTTCTAAAAGCAGTACAAAGCAGTATTAGAATTAGGACTCATATAGGAATGGGAATTGGAGATTATCCATTGTATGTAGTGCTGAAAGCATGAAACTATGTTCTCTATGCCACCATTCACGTATTTACTCAGTGGAGATTCATTTCCTCAGGCTCTGGCTCTGATGGGAACCTACAAAGCTAAATACAAGCTGTGGTTTCTTCTTTGAGTATTCCCTCAATGTCTTGCAAAAAAGAACAATAGGTTAATGCAGCTAGGGATCTTGTTTTGTGAATGCTGCTGGTGCTGCTGGTGCTGCTGGTGCTGCTGGTGACACCTCATTTTCTCTCTGATAAACTTGATGCTCTTGAAGCCATGTGATGAGTAGGTAAGAAAAAGAGATAGTGAGCTTTTTGGTTTAAAGTGTGTAGTATTTTCCCCGCCCCTTACTGGTAGAAAGCAGCCACAGTAAGATGTGCAATGGAGAGGAGGTAATTGGGCAGCATGACCTATGGGGAAGTGTTTCCCCTAAAAGCAGCCTTTGACACTTCAAGAAATTGCTCTACACTAGATGAAATACTGATGTAACCAATGATTGTTGAATCACAAGCCTGTGTAACTCTCTCAGATAGTATCAATTAAGGGGGCTTTTAGTCAGCCTTAGTAATTGGAACACATATGATCGCTTTGTTGTATTTGCTTTTCTCTTGTGCGTTTGAATGCTGTGTATTTCTTGGGAAGTATGTCTTGCAATTTCCTAGGATTTGTTGATTTGTTTGGTCTTGTTCCACAGCACACGCTGTGCTTTCCACTTAGAGACAGTGGCACTGCTGGTTAGATTTTATTATTATTGCTTTGTTGATATGTTTGGTACAGGCTCTAAAAAATATACACTATTGCTGTCTTCCAACTTTATTTTTAGCTTCTTAGCAATGTGCCAGCATCCTGCCTAAAGCTGCCTTTTAGTGCATGGGCTTACATAATGTTAAAAGGGAAGGAAAGCAAGAAGTTTCTTGCAATATTCTGGGAGCAATGAACCTCTAATTTGGTGTTTAAAAACCAAAATGTCCTTTGATAATGTTTGTACTGGAGAAAATTGATTCCCCGAGGAAACTAACACGTGTTAGATGTCTTATCTTTATGCAAATTGGAAGACATTGGATAAACAAAAAGTACCTTGATCCTTAGAACATCTCTGGATGATTTTATTAGAGAATTATGGGTATTTTCTTAAAGATCTCTCTCTCTCTCTCTCTCTCTCTCTCTCTCTCTCTC
>NW_021620995.1:4562186-4565276 GCF_004785775.1 Grammomys surdaster
CTCTCTCTCTCTCTCTCTCTCTCTCTCTCTTTTTCTCTCTCTCTCTTCCCCTTTCTTCCCTTTTTGATCCCTGTCCCCCCTTCTTGTAATTAATGTAAGTCCTTTCCATAAGCCAGGCTCACTGTATACACTGGTCTTGCATCTCACTATTATTGTAGGCCAGAAATTGTGTGTTTTGCCTTTATAACTTGGGTTAAAATATTAAAATAGTGTATTTGTCTGTGATAACTATGTCAAAGAATTAATACTTTCTACACAGTGACTTTCTTTGGAAGGAGTAGGTAGATAATATTGATTCAATTTTTTATTTCTTTCAAACTACAGAGTTGTTAAAGTTTATTAGGAAGATGTTTCTAATTTTGTGTTTTGTCTCTCTGTAATAGAAATTAATAAGAAGTATAGTTAGTTTATAATTATGCACATTGAGTATGATGTGCTACAAAAGAGGAATGCTCAGGCTGGTCTTTGCTAAATAGAAGTAAGAAATAGGGAGTTTCTAATCAATGGGCATTATAAGTCAATAAGACTGTTCTAGAGATTTTCAACATAGCCTTGGACTTACGCTTGATAATAAAGTTTCTAGTTAAAATTGCTTCTCCTGCTAAGAACTCTTACCACAATAAAAGCAAATCTAGTAAATCATAGCAAGACTTACATATGTGGTATCTCCTGGGTTACATATATTACCTCAAACTTGAAAAGATAAGTCTTAACCTCACTTCATACATGAGGACACTGAGGTCTGTGAAAGTATATAATTATAGAGTTGTTATGGGTAATAAAAAAGAACTTAAAATATTGAACTCTTTTATGAATCAGGAAATCTTTTCCATATGTCTAGTACCTTTCTAGGAGGTAGAAATAAAATTAATTATATTAAAACAGATATTTATTGTTCCCTTTCTCTGGCATCTCTTTCCCTCCCTCTCTGTCCTTACCCCTTCTTTCTCTTCCCACATGGTCCTGAATGGTCTTTTCTCCTCTTCCTTTCCTGTCACTCTCTGTCCTACTCCGTCCCCTCTCTTTCTTTGCCTCTACTCCCTTCTCAACCTCTCCTTCTTATGGCCCAAAATAAACTACTTTCTATACTAAAATTATATTTATAATTTTGGTTGTAAATCTAGCCTTTAATATCTGTGCCATCTCTCTAACTTGCTTTTGTGACCCTTTCCTCTTATCTGGTTGCCTACTCTAACCTTAATAGGAAAGGAAGTACTTAGCCTAACTGCACCTTGATATGTCCTAGCTAGTTGATATTCATGGGAGACCTGCCCCTTTCTGAAGGGAGACTGAAGAGGAGTGTATGGGAGTGAAGAGGAGAGAGGGGAAAGAAGTGAGAGAAGCAAAGAAAGAGGAAACTATGTTTCAGCTGTAAAATAAATAAATAAATAAATGGATATTTGACAGCAAAGCTTTAAATTGATTACTGACCATGAATCAGTGTGCCTGTTTATAGCTAGACTCAAATGTAGCAAAATATCTTTAATGATGGAGGCACAAGAAACAGCCTTTAACATTTGTGTATTACAGACACTTAAAGTTACTGCATTGTGTCCACATTTATAGAAAGCCTAAAGTATATTTCTGTTTACCATAAGCATTTAAATGAGTTAAATATTTAATGCTCACACACTTGTTTTTGTTGATGCCATTCTCCAGTCCTTCACAGCTTATCTATCACACTTATTCTCCCGTTCACCTTTCTACTTCACCATTTCCTCTCATCATTTTTATAGGAAAAAAAATCCCAGTCCATCAACAATGCCTGATATCTCAGTTCTATCATGCTTTCTTTCTCCTAAGCATCAAGGAATCACTTCGATCTGAAATATACACAGAATAAGAAAAACTGTTTGAATACCGTCGTAAAGAGCATCAGAGTAGGGCTTGTCTTATGAAGTGAAAACATATGTACTAACAAAGTAGAGAGAGCTATTAAAAATAACCTTATAAAATTTGGCTTTTGAGTTAGCTACGAAAAGTAGTGATCAGAAAGTAAGATTATTCTCTCAATAGACTTTTGAGAATAAGAGAAAGATTATTGTCTCACTATATACATCTAAACTATTAGAATGATTCAGTAAGTCAATTTTGACAGTACAAGACTCTAATCAACAATGCTTAATTAAAACACTACATAATTGCATTCAGTTAAACAAGTAGATTAATTTTAAGGAGACAATATATGATGGTTAATGTCGTCTTGACAGATCTAGAATCACCTAGGAAATGGGCCTCTGGGTATTCCAGTACGGGATTACTTTGGTAAGATTAATGTTTACAGAAAGATCCAAGGTAATCAGGGTTGGGGATCTTTCTATGAGTGGGAATCCTGAACTATATATTATTGAGAAAACCAGCTGAATATTATCTTTCCTTACTTTGTTTCTGAATGTAATGTGAGCAGCTGCGGGTAGGTCTTTGACATGATGAACTATGATCTACAATCAAGAGACAAAATCAATCTTTTATTCCCTACACCTGAAGAGAAACTCAACTATAGTTTAGACATAGTTTAGGAAAGAGAAAAATAGTTTATCTAGTCATATGTATTTCATATAATTTTTATTCCATATATGTGAATCACAAACAGTCGAAAACAGGAATTATAAAATTTTAGTACCTTTCAAAATTCACATTGGATTCTTCCAATACATGTGTGCCAACTAAGTGACTTCATTAATCTAGGCCAAAAAAGTATCTTCAACTTTAAAGCTCTTATAACAGCATTATTGTTCTCAAAGCACCCCATTTCTCAAAGGCTTGATAATTATATAATAAACAGCAGCTATAATACTAGGCACAAATAGAGTTTTGCATTGCTTAAATTGAACATCATATTAATGCTATAAAAAAGCCTTATTAACATCCTTTAGACACTAGAAAACTGTAGCTTGGATAAGTTAAATAAAATTCCCCAGGCCTATAGTTATTTAAAAGGATGAAAAGCTGAAAAATTTCAATGGCTCTTTGATTTCAAAGCTTTTTGTACAGTGATATTATTTTTGAGTAAAGAGAATTTACTAAATAAAGCTCTTTATATGAGAGAGAGAGAGAGAGAGAGAGAGAGAGAGAGAGAGAGAGAGAGAG
>NW_021620995.1:4565286-4570977 GCF_004785775.1 Grammomys surdaster
AGAGAGAGAGAGAGAGAGAGAGAGAGAGAGAGAGAGAGAGAGAGAGAATGTGTATATATATGTGTGTGTGGGGGGGTGGGTGTAGATGCTAATGACAAATTCATTTTGGCAGGTCAACAAAATCCAATTTAAGTTGAGTCAATCAAGCATTATTTTCACTTGCTAATTAACAGCTTCTCGCTCTTTTGACAGCATTACCAAAAGAGTGTCTAGAAAGTTATTGGTCTAGGATAGACCAGGGCATGGCTGTCAGCAGGCTCCATTATGAATACAAAAGACAATTATAGTAAATTTGTCCTTGTCCAATTCAGGAAGTTTTAGAAAATAGATCCTTCAGTATTGAAACCTCCACAAGCACATTATAAGGGATGAGACTGTTTCAAGTAAAACCATGATTTAAGTTTCTTATTGGAGTTCATTAATTGTGTGAATATATATATATTCACCCACATTGTATTTTATAAGCTGGTTTATATCATGCATATTATGCATTTTCTAAATATATATTTAGTTTGCTACTCATTTCTTCAGATTAGATAGAAATTGTAGGTTTAGAAAGGTCAAAATATGTGGTAGGGACAGTTATGTCTCCAACAGTGTGTGAGAGGCCCAAGCAGTTACCAGACCACTTATGATTTTGATTTGTCCTCTCTGAGTTCACTGTTACTTGTCACCACACATATGTACATCCTCACACTTGCACGTAGCACATATTTATAAGATCTAGTCTTGGTCACAGAGGGTCACCTATTCTACCTTAGTTAAATCTTCTGTTGGTTGTTCAGTCTCAGTGGGAATTATGAAGTAAAGAAAGGAGATAATAGTAATCTGAACAAAGAAGAGTGATGTGTTATTAGGGACATAAGTCCTTCAGTAAAAGTCTCACTTTGTAACTATCATGAATAGTTTCTATGCTTCCTTAAGGAGAGCATGGAAAATCCTGGCCCTGGTCATCTTATTCCCGGGGTCACTTCACAAGTAAAGAATAACAAGCAATGGCACAGTTTTTTGAAAGATGTATTTTTCTCACACCAAATTATGATTGGTAATCTAACTGTTTGGATAATAAGATACTGGTTTTGGATAACATGATAATAGCTGTTGACTAGACAGCAGTACTCTAGTGACATGTCTTTAGGAAATCACAAATGTATTACAAAAACCACAGTACATGAGCAGGATAACAGTATGCATTAAAGAATCCACAATAAGATTTCAGATTAATGTAAGGATAAAACTGAGATATATACATACAATGTCTCTGAACATTTTTTTAAATTAATATGCCCTTGGAAACTAATGTTAACTTGCTAAAACTGGAGATGTTTACAAGACTGTGTACAACAGTATTCCATTATAGATGAAGAAGGGACACATAAAGGCTGATGTCTTCCTAGAAGAGCTATAAACAATTAAAATTTGAACATGTGAGAGAGTGATATACCATAGTGGTACAGCACTGGTGCATTGCTCTCCTGCTCAAGTAACCAGCTCCCTTCTTGTTTATATAAGAAACCTTGATAAAATAAGTTGGGTCACACACAGAAAAAAGCAAAAAAACATGAAAGTAAGAGGATACGTGGAAGAAGGGATTTGTGAAGAGGGAGAAGGGGAAAGAGAGGAAGATGAGAGGACTTCAATCAATTAACATTCGATATGTATACACAAAATTATAAAAGAATAAAGTTATTGCAAATAGCATAAGTCAATTTTTTAAAGATTTGAAACTTCAAGTTTCTGATATCTCAGCATCTGCACAAATAAACTCTGAATGCAATTATGAGGTGACAAAGCTGTTTCCTGTCACAAATCTTCTTGTCTTCTGCATTGTCACATTACCGGCATTTACTCACAAGTTTGAGATCCTTTCCCACCCTTTTATTCATGCACTCCATCCCAAATCCTTTAAAGATGTCTACATATATAGTCTTCTTCTCTTTGTAGTATCCCTATTAGATCTCTAGGACCTCTATCCATATATATATCCATTTTTTTTTTAGTGTCTGTGGTTCAATAAATTTCTTGATTTCTTCTTAAGTGTAATTACCATAGTTGTGTTAAAATGATCCTTATAGGCCCCAGGAATGGGAATTATATCTCAATTTACAATACAGCTGCTGTGTGGCAGTCTCAATATAGGTTTTACACACACACACACACACACACACACACACACACACACACAGAGAGAGAGAGAGAGAGAGAGAGAGAGAGAGAGAGAGAGAGAGAGAACATTAACACTACACACAGAGAAAAAAACAAACAAAAACCGCAGGCAATTACAATATACAATTTATTTGAATTAAATAGCAAACCCAGTGAGAGCTGGATATGAAGATGTTTCACCTGTCTTCCCCTTTCCTGTGTTTTATCTGAAGTCAGAAGAAGATGAGCTGCACCAGTACTTCCCTCGCATGGCTAGCCTTAACTTTTTCCTCCGAGGGAGCCCTTGGGTGTGTTTCTTTATCAATGCCTTTCTGTCATTTAATATTCTCTCTGGCTTAACTACTGCAGGCTCTTGGGTGTTTCTTTTACTTCTCTCGTTCCCAACATGAAAACATAGTTATAGTCAGGGAATGCATCATGCATTGATTGTTAAAGCAGACATCCTGACAGAACTAAGAGCACTGTGCAGGACCATCAGAGGCAAGTGACCAAGCTGGCGAATTGTACTAACAGCAGTGAGTAAGGACACTTAGTGAGAGGAAGTGGAAAATGCTTGATTTGGAAAGGAGTTGTCATACAGTGCTTCCTGAAAGCTTTATGAAAATAAGCAATAGAAGTGAAACAGGCCATGTTTTATGATCATAATCCAATGCAAGTTGGGATTAGTGAATGTTAACTTAAAACTAAAATCATAAATATTTAAAAATACATGCTTACACGAAAGCTTGTGATTAGATATATAATAAACATTAAAATGAAAGAAGCTTTCTTCAACTAAAACAGAGCTAAATGTAATCTTTTTCTTAAGATTATAATGTGACTATAAATATAAATGTAAGTACAATATTTTATCTTAAGATTATAATTTAATTACAGCATTTCTACCTTTCCTTTTCTCCCTCTAAACTCTCTCATATTTCCTTCACCACACTCTTAATTCATGAATTCTTTAAAAAAACTAATTGTTATTGCAGGTATATATTTAAGTACATATTCATTAATAACTCTAAATACAACTTGTTCAGTCTATATAATTCTACCCGTAAATATGCTTCAAAGGCTGAGATTCTGATGCTGGGCAGCCAGTTGATGTGCTTGCTTTTTTGTAGGGAAGGCCACCTCGCTCATTCCCAGCTTTTCTAGGTTGCCTTTAGCTCTTTGTGTAGGATTAAGGCCTTGTGGGCTTTTCTTCCTCCATTATAGTCACACCATTATACCATCAATTTAGACTGTTCTAAGTTAAAATTCACTAATCCCAATTTGCATTGGATTATGGTCATTAAAACTTGGCCTGTTTCGCTTCTTTGCTTATTTCCATGAAGCTTTCAGGAACTACTGTAGGCCAACCCCTTTGCAGAGCCAAATCAAGCATGTCCACTTCCTCTTTCTAAGTGTCTTTACTTCAGAACATTCACTGCTGTTAATTCTATTTCCAAGTTTGTTCATTTGCCTGTGATGTTACTCCAAAATGGTCACACGTTTGTTTTTTAACAAGGAAAATAAAATCACTTATTTTTCTTAAAACGTACTTTAAGACATCATGGGGAAACCTTACAGCAACACATGGAAGAGATAGATATGATGGCAGAATGAAAATAACATAAAAGGAATATTGATGCCTGTCAGATAATGTCGAAGCTGATATTCTGAGATGTTTATGTGTTATAAGGGCTAAAAGGGACAGATTAATATTTTGCTCCTTTACTGTCTCCTTCAACAGAATCCATACCAACATCCCCATAATACCTCTCTAGGGAAGCCATGTCCTCATGGGCCACAGAAAACTTCCCTTGCTCCATGCTGTCACCCATATACCAGTGTACAGAAGCATACACTGGGCCAAACTTATGCTCTAAGTAACTTTGACCTCAGCAAGGGCTGTGGTCTTGTTCAGCATGTTCACAGCTCTCTGTATTTTAGCCAGGTCCCCACCAGGTACCACAATTGGAGGTTGGTACCCCATGACAACCTTGAAACCAGTGGTACACCAGTCAACACACTTAATGCTGTGTTTGGTCTTGATGGTGACAATGACAGCACTGGTATCTTTCAGAACCGCATCACCACGGTATAATAGGCAGCAAGCCATGCATTTACCATGAGGAGAGTCACATTTTACCATGTGGTTATCTGGCTGAAAGCAAACATTGATAGTCTGACACAGAAAGCTGCCTATGCTAGGCTTTCTCAGCAGAGATGGTAGGGAAATATATAGCCAGAGGGAAGTGGATGCAAGAGTACAGCACCAGGTTGGTGAGGAATTAAGTCAAATTCACATTCAGGGTCCCATCAAATCTGAGAGAAGAAATGATGAGAGACACAATCTGGCTAACAACTAAGATGGGTGTTCAATATTCAAATTTCCATGACGGATGTCATGAATGGCCTCATTGTCTACTATGAAGGCACAATCAGAGTGCTCTAGGGTTGTATGGGTGCTAAGGACGGAATTGTAGAGCTGAAAAACAACATTGGGAACCTAGTAGCAGGGGGATGGGGAATTCCAGAGCAACAGCTTAGACAATCAACAGAAAGTCACTGTATCAGCTGGAAGGTGAACCCAGAGGCAATACCCCTGCAAAAGCTCTGGAAAACTAAGAGGTCATGAAGATATGTTTATTAGCTCTGTGTTTGGTCCAACCCAAGGTCAATGATCATACCAATAGTGTATTGGCCATGGGCCTAGTTATGGGCAGCTGATAAATTACTCAGATAAAAGAGCTGGCAGTAGGAACCAGTGTACATTTTGTCCATAACTGTAGATTTTAGATAACAAAACTGCCCTGAGGTCATGCTTGCCAGCTCCTCTCTTACTGAAGAAGGTGTTGAAGAAATTATCATCTCTCTGGAAGGTCTTGTCTTGTTGCTTGGCATCCAATTTGAAGGCAGCCTGAAGGGCTCCCAGCAGGCACTGCTGATCTGGACAGCAGCCTTGTCAACATGGATGGAGATGTAGTCATACACGGTAGCTACAGATTCATAGTAAATTTGACAGAAGCAGACACTGGGTCCCAGTTACCAGCACTCCCAAGCCAAGAGTCAAGGTAAGTATAATTTCTTGAAGCTTTATTATTTTGTTATTTATTATTTTTGCTTAGTTCCCCAAGTTGCAGCTCCTAATTCTCTGTCTTCTGCTTCTCTGTGGCTGAGATTGCAGGCATATATTAGGCATATATTATGGCAACTGGCTCAGGAAACATCTTAAAGTGACTTATACCACATTATAATATTCACTGCAGTTTTATTTATATCAAATAAGTTATGAACTCAGTCCTTAATAATAATGAAAATTTAAGTAAAACAAAATATAGTTACAGAAAAAATGGGGTGGTAGGTGGATGGTTAACTCAGTTGTTAAGATCATGTCTTGTTCAGAGGGCTCACAGTAGCCTGGAATTCCATTTTCAGGGTATCTGCTACCATCTCTGTTCCCCACTACACCAACACCAGCACCAGGATGCTTGTGGAATATATCCAAACACACACACACACACACACACACACACACACACACACACACACACA
>NW_021620995.1:4570987-4578513 GCF_004785775.1 Grammomys surdaster
ACACACACACACACACACACACACACACACACACACACACACACACACATAATTTAAAGAAAACAATGTACTGAGTAAATTTTGATGGTGGCATTAAAACTATAAATATAGATAAGTTTAACGATCCCAAAATAAAACATTGGTACATAAAATATAGAAAATTAAAGTGTAATTTTAACTCTGTCTTTTACTCTTAAAGCATGTGAAAAATTTCTGAAGGCTTTGATTATCAATAATAATTTCTCTTTTTCCAGCACTATATATTTTTAATTGATAACTGAGTATTTTGTTATGGGAAGTCAATAATCAATTGAAAAAAGCTGGAAATGTAGTTCAGCTAATAAAATGTTTGCTTAGTATATGTGTAAGAAACTATGATTTTGAAGAACCACATGAGTTTGACACTTTGGTGTAAACTTATAATCTTAACACTGGGAAGGTAGAGGAAAGAGGATCGAGAATTCATGATCATCTTTATTTACACAGTGAGTTCAAGACTTGCATGAGATACATGAACATGAGTCTTAAACAATAAAACTTCAGTGTATCTGTAACTCTTTCAAATTTGTCTATAATTCATCAATTATCTAAGGTTTTATTTACTGAATGAATACCTAGAATTACCATGTAGAGTATCTGTGATCCTGTGACAATCAATTCAGAAACTGTTCTTTGCCCATGCTTAAATAACAATCAGACTAAAGTTTATGTCATATGGTTTTGTCTCTGGAGAGCTAAAACTATCTCACCAGAAATCCATTTGATACCTGGGAACCCTTTGTATGAGTGAGATAAAGAGTTTTAAAACTACATGGAGGGGTTGGAGAGATTTCTCAGTAGTTAAGAGCACTTACTGCACTTGCAGAGATTTTGGGTTTGGTTGCTAGCACCCACATGTCAGCTCACCACAACCTGTAATGATACATTGTAAACACATGGAAAGGGATATTTCTGGCTAAAATACTAAAGTTTTATGGGACTAGGTAACTTGGGTTAATAAGAAGAAAGTTATTATTGAAAAAAATAAATGTTTTTGTTTACAAATAGATTTCCATGGAACTAAAAGAACAAGTTACTAGAAAGACAGAATTCAGTGGCAAAAACAGCTGTGGGATTTGTGGGCCATTGGCTAGGAAGAGGGTGTACCAGTTACTCATGTCATCACTGTGACAATATGTCAGGCAAAAAAATCTTACCAAGGAATGATTCATTTTTGACTTATGTATTCTGAAGCATCAGTCTTTCATGGTGGAGAATAGTGTGAAATATAATAGTTTCTATCTGGCTAGTATATAGACATAGGAAATATAGGCAAAACCAAGGCCATTCCCCCAATGGCCTACCTCCAACTTCCAACTAATTTCAATCTTTTATTAGTTGATAACAAAGCCACCATATTATGAGTCTATCAATATGACTGATCTATTAATTTTGTCAGAGAACTGATTATCTAATTATGTCTGGACAACTACGGTTTGCCTCACTAATCTAGCAGGAGGTTTGTAACCCAATCAGCTACATTATTTCATTTCTGTCAGTTTTCTTAACTACTCAGCTATTCTGCTCATGGTAAGTTTTTACTTTATGCTGGATTTTTTTAAAAAATGAAATACTCCTTTTAAGATATGTATACTTGAGATAGAAGAAGATACAGTATAATATGCTTTGCGTATTTAGAACTACTAATTTAAAAGGGATATTGATAGGATTCAGTAAGTGTATAAACATTCTATAAAGTTCAGAGATTTACATTGACTTTTTGTTATTTATTTACCTAGCATGTAAAACTATTTTCATTACTGAGATGTGATGTTTATATCTTTTTCTTGTTTCTTCCCCCTTTTCCCTTCTTTTATTAACTGTATTCTCATCCAGTATAATCTGATAACACTGTCCTCTCTCTGTCCTTCTCCCAGTTCCTCCTCACCTCCTCTCCCATTTGGATCCACTTGTGTTTCTTATGAGAGAGAAACTGGTTTCTAAGAGATGACAATAAAGCATAACAAGATAAGATTTAGTAAAATTAAACCACCATATCAAAAGTTGGACAAGACAAGCCAACAGAAAAAAATAAAGTAAAAGAGTCCCAAGAGAAGGCACAAGAATCAGAGACCCACTTGTTTACACATTCAGTAGTCCCATAAAAGTACTAAGTGAAAACAATTGTATATATGCAGAGGACCTGTTTCATACTGGTGTTGGCCCTGGGATTGGTGCTTCAGACTTTGAGTTTTATTAACTTTGCTTAGTTATTTCAGAAAGTCTTGTTCTCCTGGTATCCTCTATCCCCTCTGGCTCTTATACTTTTTTCTTCCTCCTCCTTTCCAGGCTTTATGTTACAAAATATCTTCTCTCCCTCTCCCTCACTCTCTCCCCTCTCTGTCCGTCTCTGTCTTTATAATATATGTCTCTGTGTGTCTGTTCCCATATGTTGTGGGAGGAAGCTTCTCTGCTAATGGCTGAATAAAGCGGCAATCTATGAAAGTAGCAGAATATAATAGTATTATGTTATTTTTAGTTTTATTTTGACCAGTAATATTTGGTTTTACTCTAGATCTCTTGTTCATATTTACCAAAGCAGCATCAGGTATGGGTTCCTTCTCATGGAGTTTGCCTTACATCAAATGAGACACTGGTTAGTTACTCCCACAAGATTTGTGCCACCAGTGCCCTAGCACATTCTGCAGGCAGGATGGAATGTAGATCAAAGGTTATGTTTGGTTGGGTGTTTACTTTTCTCTTTTGCTGACTTTCACAGTACCTTTCTGTGTCATAGCTACAAGAGCATGGGGTTGAGGTTCTACATAGGCATATACGTTCAGTGAGTTATGTGGATGTTATCTTCAATAATGCGATCTTGTTGTCAGTTTGTGGAGAGCTGCCTATTGTCTTGTTAACAACTTGGCATATTTGGAGATTTCCACGAGATCCTTTTTGCCAACATGTCAATTGGATGAAATGAAGTACCTGTATTGAAAGCTTTGTTTGATGACCAGAAATGGCCAGTAGTGTGTGTGTATATAAAATATATATACTAAATATTAATTTTGTGAAAATTCATCAACAGTAATACAATAACTTCGATAGATGTCAATTCTTTTTTAACATTTTAGAAACAATGTTTTGATCAATGCCACATATTATTTAGGGTGTAAAACTTGGAGCCTGGGATAGTAAGAACAGATTGTCCCCACAGAAGTTTAGTATAAAACTTGAATAAATCACTTAATCTCTTTGTCCCTCTGTGTTTTGGTCTGTACAATGGCATGATGGGATATTAGAAGTCATAGAGTCAGTGAGAGGGTTAAATGTGTTGCTAAATACAATGGTATAGATAATATGGAAGAAGAACATGCACCAAATGTTAAACTTTTATCATTACTATTTTCATTGTTTATAATTAACTGGATCAAATTGCTTTTCTATTGCTGAGGTTATCACCTGAACTTTAGTGATTCATTTGAAATAATATGCATGTCTCAGCTCTCTGATGAATATGCTTGAAATTCTTATGCTCTATCTGCTCTACTTATACCTGTGAAATTGGCAAAAATTATGAAAGTGTCAGATGGGTTTGAATATTCATTCACAAGAGCTTTGGCCTTGCCTTGAATTAAAATACCTTCTCTGTATTGATCTGCCTACGAACTTGGCTGTCCCTGTTGAAACTACATTTATTCCTGAGGAGCTACTTATTTATGTGTGCTCTTTTAATTTTCCAGTCACCAAATCTTCATGTCTTGAACAAAATCTCTATCTGCTGTTAAGCACAAGATTAGGTGGAAATGTACACTTCCAAGCTCAGGGATTAATGCTAGTGCTAGTTCTTTGATCATCGGGGGACATCTAAAAAGGTCAAATTCTTGAGCAGAGAGTAAGAGCTGAAGGACATATAAAGAACACTTTAGATTGTAAAATTTCTGGTTCTTTATAAAATAGCAATTCACATGTCCTAAAACTATACTTAACTGTTATAAAAGAAGGAAACTTTTATTTTGCCTGTTTATTATATTTTCAGCAGAGGTTTGCTGTACTAGATTGATATCTAAACTATGATAAAGCAGACAGTGTTGGATACAATCACATGGGTAGTGAGTGACTGTACAAGAGGAAAAATTTGATGACTAATTACCATGAATCCTTTATAAGTATAAGGAAGTATTAAGTATCAGGAGAAGGAAAGTAACAGATCAAGAGGATTCCTCCTGAAATTCTGTCAGTAATAACATTGAAGGCAAGTGATTCTGGGATGTAAAAGTGATAAGCTCTAGTGGATTTCACTGAACATTCAAGAAGGAAGAGTCCTGGGAAGCAACCAAGATTCTAACAAGGAGTATCAGTTAGTGTAATGGGTAAGAGTACTGTTGTAGATTAATAAGTACTTTAGGGCAGGTTAACCACAAAGAAAGAAGAAACGAAGTAGAAGTGAGTAGACAAATAGGGTAAACATTCGCAGAAAAATAGAGGAAAAGGAGATTTTTTTTAACATGTGTATTTATGAATGCAGAAAGAAAATCAGATGGAAAAGAAAATACAAATATATTTCTCTTTTAGCACATTCTATCATGCTATACTGTGGAGTTGATTGGTCATTTTGACAGGGAAAATATCAGGTGATATTTATTAATACTAACTCAGCTTAATTAAAGGAAATACATCCATGTGGTACAGAATGTTTTTCAAACTTAGTCATACTATGGGAGAAATGCAACTCTAACAAACTCTGCTTTTGAGATACAGCTTCTATCGACAAACTTACTATATTTTTGTCTTTCTTCTCTGTGGATGTTTATAAACATAAGTTATTTGGATATATTGCAGTAGGAACACTCTAACAAAATTTTTAAAAATAACTATCTTCTATGTCTTGCTTTTGATTAACCTCTTGTGTGCTGTTCCTTTTTGGTCAAGCAGATTTGAATTGTTTACCCACTGTGTTAATACTCAATAATGTGGATATTCTTCATTTAATCCTTTCTCCAATAAAAGACATTTCTGATAAAGGGCTTTCCATTTATTTAAGTACAATTTCCTGTTATTTTTTATTTCAAAATTATTTTTCCCTAATACAGAACAAAGCTAAAAGCTCTAAATATGAGTAAGTTATATTAGTAATTTTGAAGACATTTTTTCTTTCCTGCCATTAGAAATATTCTTTAGTCATTTAAAAACTTAAAGAGGACTGCATTATAAGAACTTTGTAGGTTTTTAAATGGTAAATTCTTATAAATTATTTCCTAAACAACTAAATTTTACCTTGTCATTATTCTCATCTTAGAATCTCATTAATCTCCTAAATGGGCCACCTACTTTTTTATTAGATATTTTCTTTATTTACATTTCAAATGTTATCCCCTTTCCCAGTGGTACCCTCCCCCCACCTCCTCAATCCCCTTATCCCATTCGCCCTCTCCCTGCTTCAGTGAGGGTGTTCTCTCCACCCACCCACCCACTCCTACTTCCACATCCTGGCATTTCCCTACACTGGGGCATCAAGCTTTCACAGGACCAAGGGACTCTCCTCCCATTGGGATGTCCTACAAAGCCATCCTCTGCTACAAATGTACCTGGAAACATGTGTCCCTTTATGTGTACTCTTTGGTTGGTGGTTTAGTTCCTGGGAGCTCCGGGAGTGTCTGGTTGGATGATACTGTTGTTCTCCCTATGGGGCTGCAAACCCCTTCATCTCCTTCAATCCTTTCTCTAATTTCTCCATTGGGGACTCTGTACTCAGTCCAAAGATTGGCTGTGAGCATCCACATCTGCATTTGTCAGGCTCTGGCAGAGCCTCTTAGGAGACAGCTATATGAGGCTCTTGTCAGTAAGTACTTCTTGGCATCCACAAGAGTGGGTTTGGTAACTGTGTAAGGGATAGATCTCCAGGTGGGGCAGTCTCTGATATCCTTTCCTTCAGTTTCTGCTCCATACTTTGTATCTCCTCCTGTGGATATTTTATTCCCACTTCTAAGAAGGACCAAAGTATCTACTTTTTGGTCTTCCTTTGTCTTGAGCTTCATGTGGTCTGTGAATTGTATCTTGAGTATTCCAAGCTTTTGGGCTATTATTCACTTAGTGAGTGCATAACATGAATATTCTTTTGTGATTGAGTTACCTCACTCAGGATATTTTCTAGTTCCTTCCATTTGCCTAAGAATTTCATGAAGTCTTTATTTTTAATAGCTGAGCAATACTCCATTGTGTAAATTACCACATTGTCTGTATCCATTCCTCTGTTGAAGGACATCTGGGTTCTTTCCAGCTTCTGGCTATTATAAATAAGGTTGCAATGAACATAGTGGAGCATGTGTCCTTGTTATATGTTGAAGCATCTTCTGAGTGTATGCCCAGGAGTGGTATAGCTGGGTCCTCAGGTAATGCTATGTCTAATTCTCTGAGGAACCACCAGACTGATTTCCAGAGTGATTCTACCAGCTTGCAATCCCAGCAACAATGGAGGAGTGTTTCTCTTTCTCCACATCCTCACCAGCATCTGCTGTCACCTGAGTCTTTGATTTTTGCCATTTTGACTAGTGTGAGGTGGAGTCTCAGGGTTGTTTTGATTTTCATTTCCCTGATGGCTAAGGATATTGAATGTTTCTTTAGGTGTTTCTCTGTCATTTGGTATTCTTCAGTTGAGAATTCTTTGTTTATCTGTGTACTTCATTTTTAATAGGGTTATTTGGTTCTTTGAGGGCTACTTTCTCCTCACATCTTTATGAACGTAGGTACATTATGTGTAGTAACAAGGGATCCTTTCATTGGAAGAAGACATAATAATAGGATGATGAGAACAGGGCCATGTTCTAGGGAAGACAGTAGCTTGGTCAGATGTGCCTTGTTCCTCAAAGTAACTTTTTTCTCTAGTTGTTAACTAGTTTCTCTTTCTTTTTTTTTTTTTGCCTCTTTAATTTTTTTTTTATTTATTTTTTATTTTTTTTTATTTTATTTTTATTTTTTTTTAATTTCTTTTTTTTTTGAACATGAAATGCTTTTTTTTATAGCAAGGAAAGTACAGGGGCTTCCTTGGCTTTGCAAGCCTCGATACCCATCCCAGGAATAGTATCACTGAGTGCTTGTTGGAACACATTTTCTAGAAAGAAGAGATATGCTTGCAATAGACTAGATTATATATGAAGGCAATGAAGCTGAAAAAATATAAGAAAAAGGAAATTCAGCAGCCACTTATTTCCTATAGTGTGCAGAGGCTGATGCTCTCAAACTTATAATCTTGCTGCCTCATCATCATGAGCACTAGGATTAAAGGGGTTTCCTGCCACCAGCATCACACACTCTTCCTTCCTCCCTCTCTCCCTCTGCCTTGCTCTTTCCTTCCCATTTCCCTCCTTCCCTTCCTTCCTTCCTTTCTTCCTTCCTTTTCCCCTCCCTTCTTTTCTCCCTCCCTGCCTCTTTTGTTCCTTCCCTCTGTCCTTTATTCCTTTCCACCTACCCTCCCTCATCCCTCCCTCTGTCCCTCATCCCTCCCTCCCCTCCCTCCCCTCCCTCCCTCCCTCCCTCCCTCCCTCCCT
>NW_021620995.1:4578613-4651200 GCF_004785775.1 Grammomys surdaster
CCCCCCCCACCCCCCCTCCCTCCCTCCCTCCCTCCCTCCCTCCCTCCTCAAATACTCATCCTTTCCTTTTAGGGTCATTCTATGTCTTTTGTTCAGGCTGTCCTTAATCTTCTTCACTCCTAGTCCATAAAGTAGGGAAAGCTATGGTTTATGCTTCTGATCGTTGTTAATATTATGAATTAATGCTTGCAAAAATAATCTTGAGTGCCAAGCATGTTGGTACATGCCTTTAATACCAGTTCTGGTGATACAGAGTCAGGTGGATGTCTTTGAATTCCAGGCCAGCCTGACATATACAGTGAATTTTAGGGCAACCAAGGATGCAAAGTAAAACCCTGTCTCAACAAAACATCTTGTAATTTGACCTCTTGAGATTACCATGTTACATTCTTTGAGCCTAGTATTCTTTGTCCCAGTTAGCAGCCACGATGTCATCCATCCCGTTTTTCCTTGTCTCTGGAGAACCCTGCTTTTCTTACACTGCAGACTCAACTCACCAGTTCTAGTCAGATACATTTCACCTTGATTGACTTCAGGCTGATTTCTGTGTGTACCCAGTCACCACTCAAACAAGGCCACCATTTCTAACCTGAGAAATGACAGACACTTCCTTAGCAATTTCTCTGGTTCCAGAACCACGGGCTGCTACTCTCCCAGTAGTCGTAATATCAGTCAGCAACTGTCAACTAAATATGTCAGTCTTCTGCCAATTACCCCTCAGACTCAGTTGTTTTCTAACAAATACAAACTTATTTCATGCCTTCTGAGATCCTGAATGACCTAAACCCTGGCCACCCCTCTGATGCTGGATTGCAAACTCAATTCCTCTAAACTTTGCTACCTGTCCCATCCCTGTTTTACAGAAGTGCTAAGTTTTCTTATCACATTTCTTGCCTATTCAAAAAGAATGTTTCCCATTTCATTATCTACCAGATCTACAGCATGCATGCACGCTACTAAATTGGGAGTATCTTTATTTTTATTTTTGGGTGCAATCTAGTTAGGGATAATCTGTTCACTTATTTCTGGATTGTGTTTAGTGATGTTATTTAGGTTTTGTTTCTCTATAAATATTTATAAGATTGTGGTTTATTATTATTATTATTACTGTCACAACAGCTACTTTAAAGTAGTTATTATGTTGGAGCTGTCAGTCTGATGATTCTTTGGAATTCAATAGAAATCCCACAAACCTTGAAAAATTGTTAAGTACATTCACCAAAATCTACAAAAATCTTACAGTATGGAAATTATAGTTAGATTGAAATTTGAAAACTGAAGATCTTGTTTTACATGTCTGGTAATTCTCTAACTTAAGAGTTAAAAAACACCCTGATCATCTCAGTTTTTGATGTGTTTGTGCAGAAGTATCCTTCAAGGCTTTTAAAGTAGGATTAATCTAGGTATTTTTTTAGTTCAAGAACATAAATAAATTAGCATTCAAATTTTCTTTTGTTTAACCTTTGTCTTTAATATAAATTATGATTCAAAATGACCCATTAAATGAGTTGGAGTATTTGCTTTTCTAATTCCTAGAACACTTCATGAAACCTAAGTATTCTTTTTTGTTGTTTTGTTTTAAATTGTAGAAAGATGGGTTTACAACTGGTCAAGGCTCTTTTTGAAGTAGAAAGATTGCTGATTTTGATGACAATATGTTTCTTAGTCATTAATTTGCTTTTGTGTGTGTGTATGTGCACTGTTGGGTGTAAACATGCATGTTCATATTCTGCAATTCCTATCAACAGAATTTCTTTCTTTTTCTTTTTTCATTTTTTCCCTTTTATTGGATATTTACTTTATTTACATTTCAAATGTTATCACCTTCCAGGTCTCCCCCCCAGAAGCCCCCTATTCCATTCCCTCCCCCTGCCTCTATGAGGGTGCTCCCCCACCCATCTACCCACTCCTGCCTTCCAGCCCTAGTATCCCCCTACACTGGGACATTGAACCCCCTCAGACCTAAGGGCTTCTCCTCCCACTGATGTCCAACAAGGCCATCCTCTGCCATATATGTGGCCAAAGCCATGGGTCCCTCAATGTGTACTCTTTGATTGGTGGTCCAGTCCCTTGGAGCTCAGGGAAGTAGGGAGGGAGCTGGCTGGTTGACACTGTAGTTCTGCCCATAGTACTGATAACACCCTAAGCTCCTTCAGTCCCTTCTCCAACTCCTCCATCTGGGATCCTGTGCTAAATCCAATGGTTGGCTGTCAGCATCTGCTTCTGGTTTGGTATACAGGATGGATAAAGGTATACAGGTGGGGCAGTCTCTGGGTGGCCTTTCCTTCAGTCTCTGCTCCATACTTTGTCTCCATATTTTCTCCTGTGAGTATTTTGTCCCCCCTTCTAAGAAGTACTGAAGCATCCACACTTTGATGTTTCTTTTTCTTGAGCTTCATATGGCCTGTGAATTTTACCCGAACTTTCAGACTAATATCCACTTATCAGTGAAAGCATACCGTGTGTGTTCTTTTGTGACTGGGCTACCTCACTCAGGATGATATTTTCAAATTCCATCCATTTGCTTGCGGATTTCATGAAGTCATTGTTTGTTTTTTTTTTTTTTGAAGTCATTGTTTTTAATAGCTGAGTAGTACTCCATTGTGTAAATGTACCACATTTTCGGTATCCATTCCTCTGTTGAGGGACATCTGGATTGTTTCCAGCTTCTGGAGATTACAGGATCTCTTACCAAACCTGGATCTGGTGAGATCGACAGGAAAGCACTGCCCCTCCACTGCCAGGATTTCAGGACTGTGTGATTCATCCTGTACTTAATGTAGATGTTAGGGATCCAGGCTCATACCCTCCTGCTTGTGAGGCAGGTGCTTTACACACTGAGTTATCTGCTAAACCTTGCTTAGATATTTTTTTATAAAATATTATTATTCAACCATCTGTAATATACTTTCAGATCTCATTATATAAAGTGTTTGAAGCACTAAAGAAAATTTAAAAAGTTCCCTCATATCTGGGATTTCTTTCTGTCACATTATCTTTTGGTAATGTTTATCACTTTCATCTAACTAATCATTCCTAATGTCTTGTCTTTTTTTTTTTTTTTCAGAAAAGAAAGAGACTTGGGGCTTTGAATCTTTATTATTTGTTATATTTTGTATCTTATTGATTTAAAACAACTTTTCATTATTCTTTATTTTATATTAATCTTATGTCATTTTCTTCAGCTTTTCAAAGATAACACTTTGACTCTTTTTTTAATTGATACAGGTCTCACTTTTCAAGTTTGAGTTGTCTGGAACTTGCTGTATAGGCCAGACTAGACTAAAATTTGTTATTTAGATCAGGGTGATCTAGAAAGAACTCGGAGATCCATCTGCTCTGTCTCCTTAGTGCTGGGGCTAAACATGTCTCAACATGTTTCTCTTAGATATTTATTATTACTATTTTATATATTTACATTCCAGATGTTACCCTCCCCTGGTTCCCCCTCCCACAGTTTCTCATCCCATTTCTCTTCCCTCTTGCCTCTGAGAAGGTTCCTCCTGCCCCACATCCCACACCAGGCTTCCCCCTTCCCTGTGGCCTCAAGTCTCTCGAGGAATAGGCACATCTTCTTCCACTGAGACCTGACCAGACCGACCTTTTCTATATTTGTTCCAGGAGCCTTGGACCAGCCCATATAAGCTTCTTGTTGGTGTCTTAGTCTCGCAGAGCTCCCTGGGGTTCAGGTTAGTTGAGACTGCTGGTCTTCCTATGGGGTTGCTCTCCCCTTCAGCTTCTTTAATCCTTTCCCTAATTCAACCCTAGGCATCCCTGAGTTCACTACAATTGTTGGGTGTACATATCTGCTTCTGTCTCAGTCAGCTACTGGTAGGGCCTCTCAGAGGACAGCCATGCCAGCCTCCCCTCTGTGAGCACATCATTGCTTCAGTAATATTGTCAGACCTTGGTGCCCTCCCATGAGATAGATTCCAAGTTGGGCCAGTCATTGGACAGGCTTTCCTTCAGTCTCTTCTCCATTTTTGTCTCCGTAGTTCTTTTAGACTGAAACAGTCTGGGTCAGAAATTTGGACTGTAGGTTAGTAACACTGTCCCTCTGTTTAGGGCCCTGTCTATCAACTGGAGGTGGACTTTTTGAGTTCCCTCTCCTCATTGTTAGGCATTTTGGCTAAGGTCACCCCCACGAAGTCCTTAGTCTCTCATCTCCTGGGTCTCTGGTACTTTCTAGAGGGTCCCTCTACCTCCCACTCCAAGATGCTACTTATCTCCATTCATTCTCTTGGTTCTCTGGACTTCTCTCCGGAGCCCCTCCCCATCCTGTTTCCTTTTCCCCTCCCCCTCTCCTCTCAACATAGGTCCCTCTCTTCTTCAGCCTCCTATGATTATTTCCTTCTATCTTATAAATAGAATTGAAACATCCTCACTTGGAGTTTTCTCTTGTTACATATTTTTATGGTCTAAGTTGTATCCTAGGTATTCTTTACATTTTGGCTAACATCCACGCATCAGTGAGTACATACCATGTATATTCTTTTGAGTCTCAGTTACATCACCCAGGATGATATTTTCTAGTTCCATCTATTTGCCTGCAAAATTCATGATGTTTTTCTATTTTTAATAGCTGAATAGTATTTCTTTGTGTAAATGAACCACATTTCTGTATCCATTGTTCAGTTGAGGGACATCTAAGGTTGTGTCTACCTTCTGGCTATCAAAAATAAAGCTGCTGTGAACATGGTGGAACACGTGTGCATGTGGTGTGGTGAAGCATCTTTTAGGTATATGCCCAAAAGTGGTATAGCTGGGTCTTCAGGAAGAACTATTTTCAATTTTCTGAGGAATCTCCAGATTGATTTCCAGAGTGATTCTACCAGTTTGTAATCTAACCAGCAATGGAGGAGTGTTCCTCTTTCTCTACATCCTCACCAGCATGTGCTGTCACTTGAGGTTTTGATCTTAGCCATTCTGATTGGCATGAAGAGGATTTCCAGGTCCTTTTGTTTTGCATTTCTCTGATGATTAATGACTGAATATTTCTTGGGCATTCAGGATTCTTCTGTTGTGAATTCTCTGTTTAGCTCTGTACCCCGTTTATAATTTGTTATTTGGTTTCTTTTGGAGATTAACTTCTTGAGTTATTTACGTATTTTAGATATTAGCCCTCTGTCTGATGTAGGGTTAGTGAAATATTTTTCCAATTCTGTAGGCTGCCAATTTGTCCTATTGACAGTTTCCTTTCCCTTACAGAAGACTTACTTTTATGAGGTCTGGTAGAGTTCTGCACTAAAACCAACTGGCCCTGGGAGTTTTTTGCTGGGAGTTGTTTGATGACTATTTCCATTTCCTTAGGGGTTCTGGGACTGTTTAGATGGTTTACCTGATATAGATTTAATTTTGGTAGGTGGTATTGGTCTCGAAAACTATCCAATTTGTCTAGATTTTTTCAGTTTTGTAGAGTATAGGCTTTTGTAGTAGATTCTGATTAATATTTGGATTTCTTCCAAATATTTCTCCCTTTTCATTTCTGATTTTGATAATTTGGATACTGTCTCTGTCCCTTTAACATAGGTTGACTAATGTTTTTCTATCTCCTTGCTTTTCTCAAAGAACCAGCCCGTGGTTTTGTTGATTCTTTATGTAGTTCTCTTTGTTTCTAGCTGGTTGATTTCAGCCCTGAGGTTGACTATTTTCTGCTGTCTACTCTACTTGGCTGTGTTTACTTCTTTCTGTTCTAGAGCATTCAGGTATGCTGTTAAGTTGCTCGTATGGAATCTCTCAAATTTCTTTATGAAGGCAATTAGTGCTATGAATTTTCCTCTTAACATTACTTTCATTGTGTCTCATAGGCTTGGGTATGATGCATCTTCATTTTTATTGAATTCTATAAAGTATTTGATATCTTTATCTCTTCACTAACAAAGTTATCATAGAGCAGGGAGTTGTTTAGTTTCTATGAGTATGTAGGAGTTCTGTTGCTTTTGTTGTTTTTCAAGGCTAGTCTTAGTCTATTGTGATCTGATAGAATGCATGGGATTATTTCAACTTTCTTGTACCTTTTAACTCTTGTTTTATATCTGATTATGTGGTCAATTTTGGAAAATATTCCATGAGTTACTGAACAGAAGGTATATCCCCTTATTTTTCGGTGAAATGTTCTGTAGATATCTGTTAAATCCATTTGGTTCATAATTCCCGAGAGTTTCATTGTGTTTTTGTTGAGTTTCTGTTTCAATGACGAGTCCATTGGTGATAGTGGGGTTTTGAAGTCTCACACTATTTTTGTGTGAGGTTCAATGTGTATTTTGAGCATTTTAGTATTGTTTCTTTTACAAATGTGGGTGCCCTTATATTTAGGGCATAGATGTTTAGAATTGAGACTTCCTTTTTGTAGATTTTTCCTTTGATTGATATGAAGTGCCCTTCGCTATATCATTTGATAACTTTTGGTTCTGTTAGAATGGCAGCTCCAGCTTGTCTTGGGACCATTTGCTTGGAATAAAACCAGTATCCTCTGTAGGGCTAGATTTCTAGAAAGATATTGCTTACATGTGGTTTTGTCATGGAATATCTTGGTTTATCCATCTATCATGATTGAGAGCTTAGCTGGTTATAGTATCTTGGGCTGGCATTTGTGTTATTTTAGAGTCTGGATGACTTCTGTTCAGGATCTTCTGGATTTTAGATTCTCTGTTGAGAAATCTAATGTAATTCTGATAAGTCTTCCTTTATATGTTACTTGGCCATTTTCCCTCACAACATTTAATATTCTTTTTTTTGTTCTGTGTATTTAGTGTTTTTGTTATTATGTGGTGATAGGACTTTTTTCTAGTCTAATGTATTGGGAGTTCTTCAGGCTTCTTGTACATTTATGGTCATCTCTTTCTTTAGGTTAGGAAAGATTTCATCTATTACTTTGTTTGAAGATGTTTTCTGGCCATTTGAACTGAAATTCTTACCCTCTTTTATTTCTATTATTCTTAGGTTTGATCTTTTCAGTGTGTCTTGAATTTCCTGGATATTTTAGGTTAAGAAATTTTCACATTCTGTATTTACTTTGACTGATATGTCAATAGTTTCTATGAAATGTCCTGTGTCTGAGATCTATTGAATTCTGTTGGTGATGCTTGCATCTGTAGCTCTGGATCTCTCCTAAGTTGTCTATCACCAGGGTTGCCTCCCTTTGTGTTTTATTTATTGTTTCTATCGTTATTTTTAGTTCTTGAACCATTTTGTTCAATTCTTTCACCTTCTTGATTGTGTTTTCCTGTATTTCTATAAGGGATTTATTTGTTTTCTCCTTAAGAATTTCTACCTGTTTACCTGTCGTTGTCTGTATTTCTTTTTTTCCTATTCTTTTGTTTTCTTTTCTTATTTTTTTAAAATTGGATGTTTTATTTATTTACATTTCAAAATTACATTTCTTCTTTCCCGATTTCCCCTCTGCAACCCCCCTATCCAATCCCCTCTTACCCTGCTTCTATGAGGGTGCCCCTCCACCCACCTACCCACTTCCTCCTCACCACCCTAGCATTCCTCTACACTGGGGCATCAAGCCTTCATAGGACCAAGGGCCTCCCCTCCCATTGATGCCAAATAAGGCCCCTTTAACTCCTTCAGTTCTTTCCCTAACAGCTCCATTTGGGTCCATATGCTTAGTCTGAGGGTTGGCTGGGAGCATCCACATCTGTACTGGTCAGAATCTGGCAGAGCCTCTCAGGATGTATCTGGCTCCTGTCAGCAAGCACTTCTTGGCATCTGCAAAAGTGTCTGGGTTTGGTGTCTGCATGTTGGATGGATCTCCAGGTGGACCAGTCTCTGGATGGCCTTTCCTTCAATCTCTTCTCCACTCTTTGTCCCTGTATATCTTTTATACAGGAACAATTTTGGATTAAAATTTTGGAGATGGGTGGAAAGCCCCATTCTTCAACCAGAGGGTGGGTGGTGCATGCCTAACTTCTGGATATGATGTCGACAGGTTCTCCCTTGCTTTCCTGGCATCTGAGTATTTCTGGTTGCTACCCCTAGTTCCCCATCCCCCATTGCCACACACCTCTGTTCAGTTTCCTGACCCTCTGTACATCTCCTCCATTTCCTCCCAAACCTGATTCTTCCCCTCTTTTCTCCCACTCATCTTCCCTTCCTCCTAAGTCACTCCCCTTGATTAGTTTATTCCCCCTTCTATGTAGGCTCTTTGGTCTTCCTTCTTCTTGATATTCATGTAATCCATAAGTATTAGTATTCCACACTCTTGGCTTAAGATCCACTTATCAGTGAGTACATACCATGTATGTTCTTTTGTGACTGTATTACTTCACTCAGGATGATTTTTTTTTTTGTTTTGTATTTTCTTTTTTTTTTTTTAATTTCTTTTTTTTTTTTTGAACATGAAATGCTTTTTTATAGCATGTTTTACAAGGGGAGGGGGTAAGAGGGTCCAGGTGGTGGAAAAGTACAAAATCTTCTTGGCCTGTGCCTTGAAACATGTCATGGTCTATATGGTACACTGCCTTGAATTATGATCTACCTGCAGTTCTTCAGAAGATATGGTACACTGCTTGAGTTATGGTCTCCCTGCTATTCTTAAGAAGACATGGTACTCTGCTTTGAGTCTATCTGCAGTTGCTAAGCAGGATCTTACAGCTGCCAAGCTTCAGAGGACATTGTGCAGGTGGGGAAAGGTAGGGGGTAAGGGTAAGGGCGAGGGTCCTGGCTTCTGGCATCTCCCCCTTCTCTGTTTAGTTAGAGAAGGCTTCTTATGTTCCATCCCAACTATGTGAGTTTTGAATTTGGATGTCTAATTATGGGGGGGTCTTAGACAAGTTCACAACCCCAAAACACTGATGTGAGACAAGTCACATCGATGGTCGAAGGTTTTAGGCTGTTGACGATGGGCAACGTCAAGGGACTCTGATGTGGGTGAAAGGAGGGTGAGAGCCCTGTCTTAGGCCATGTAGGCTGCACCCACTCCCAGCACCACGCACTCCTTTTCGGCTGCATTGGGTGGGCCCCTGGGAAGTGGACCTACAATAATCCCGTCATTGGGCTAACTCACAGCCATCCTAGTCTCTTGTAAATGTTCAAGTTACCAACCATTTGTCAGTTTGGGGTGTAATATTGTCATAAAGGAAGGCTCCCCAATGTTAGCGGCCATATCAAGGGTGGCCTTGGTTTAGGAAAAAGCCAATTTTTGTTGTGGTGATCAAGAGGCCAAGCTCTCTAGCGAGAGAAATGAGGGCAAAGCCAGGCATACCAGGAACCCTTCTGGAGGGCGTGGAAGTCTAGGGGTCGACCGTAGGGGGAGGCAGGGGAGCTGACAGCTGTGTCAGTCTCCTGCGGAGTCACTTCTGGATCCTCTGCAATTTTCAGCTGATGGTAATGAACTTCAACTGCCTTCTTGATGGCAGCGTCAACCTGGTTCCGTGGACGACAGGTCACGGGCGACGATCTCTGTCTCGCTCAATCTTGATGTTGTGCGCACATCCTCTCAATGAGGGTCCGTCCGGATGGGTCCGTGCCTCGAGCCCCACCCACGTCTGGGTGCCACTTGGCCCGACCGGCGGGTCCTGGTTATTCGTGGGGGCGAGGAGGACTGCAACCTGCTATTCTTCAGAAGATATGGTACACTGCTTGAGTTATGGTCTCCCTGCTATTCTTCAGATGATATGGTACACTGCTTTGAGTCTATCTGCAGTTGCCAAGCAGGATCTTGCAGTTGCCCAGCTTCAGGGGACCTTGTGCAGGTGGGAAAAGGTAGGGGGTGAGGGTAAGGGCGAGGCTCCTGGCTTCTGGTCCATCTGGGTTAGAACTTCTAATAGCAGGCATCACGGGTGATTCAATTTTACCTGGAAAGAAAAAAGAAGGGGATTCTCAGGGAGATTTCTCTTCCCTGGATGTAAATTGTTATTCATCGTATTTATGATTGGGCCTGGCTTTGTGAGGGTATCTATTTTTTCCATTAATATTTGTGGTAGCCGGTTAGCTGTGCCTTCTGTGGTATTGGGCAGGCATATCAGTCCTCGGCTCCATAAGGGAACTGGGACTGGGGCATTCCCTTTATGGGTATGAGGGTCCTTCCCCATATCTGTGGCAAAGTTTTGTTGGTCTTGGTGGTGCCCGAGGTCACCAACATGGTCAGCAAGAGATTTGCCATGAGCTTTCAGCTTTAGAGAGAGAAAAGTGAACAAGGCATGATGGAGAGTATTTCAGGGGGACTCCTTCTGAGGGGGTACCGTTCCCCCTCTTTTGTTTTTAAAGCCAATTTTTCAGAGTTCTTGTAAAATCAGGGCAGAAGCGCCAACAGTTGCTCCTTCCACACTCAGAGAGTCATGAAGGCCTTATTTAAGGATATATAAATCTATGTTAATAATCTTTTGTCAAAGGACTTTTATAGCTCCACTGACAATCAGACTATATGATATATCGATTAGAAATAGCTTTTTCTACTTTTTGTTAGATTACCTCTCTTTTGTCAATTAACTGTTGAGGAAGTTAGGGTTTACCTCTCTCTTGAGAATATTGAACAGAGATTTAAATTCTTTTGTGGAGAGCTTAAAATAGTATCTTAGCCAATTTGCATCTCCTAGAAACTTTTGAAATTAATTTAAAATAAATAGACTCCCCTTTTTTTAAAATCCTTTATCTGTGTGGGGTTTTTATTGGGTATTATACGTATTTACCTTTCAATGTTGTCTCCTTTCTCATTCTCCCCCAAATCCCTTATCCCCTACCCCTTCCTCCTAATTTTTGTGATGGTGTGCTCCAAACATCCTCCCAGTCCCATCTCCCTGCTCTCGAATTCCAACACAGTAGGGGATCCAAACTTTTGGGGACCTTGGCCCTCCACTTTCACTGGAGTCTAACAAGGTCACCCTCAATTCCCTATACAGGTGCTTGAGTCCCTCCCTTTGTGCTCTCTGGTTGGTGGTTTAGACTTTGGGAGTTCTGGTTGAAACTTTTGATGCTCCTTCTAGAAAGGACCAACGCATTCATACTTTGGTCTTCCTTCTTCTATGTGAGTTTTATGTGGTCTATATGAAGATTCTTAGAAATTGTGAGCTTTTGGGCTAATATCCACTTATCAGTGAGTGTATACCATGTATGTTCCTTTGAGATTGGGTCATCTCACTCAAGATGATATTTTCCAGCTCCATCCATTTGCCTAGGAATTTTGTGAACTGATTGTTTTTAATAGCTGAGTAGTACTCCATTGTATAAATGTACCACATTTTCTGCATCCATTCTTCTGTTGAAGGGCATCTGGGTTCTTTCCAACTTCTGGCTATTATAAATAAGGCTGCTATGAACATGGAGCATGTGTCCCTGTTGTATGTTGAAACTTCTTTTGGGTATATGCCCAGGAGTGGTATAGCTGGGTCCCTAGGTAACGCTATGTTCAATTTTCTGAGATACCGCCAGACTGCCTTCCATAGTGGTTGTACCAGTTTACAATCCCACCAACAGTGGAGGAGTGTTCCTCTTTCTCCACATCCTCGCCAACATGTACTGTCACCTGTGTTTTTGATCTTAGCCATTCTGACTGGTGTGAGGTGGAATCTCAGTGTTTTCATTTGCATTTCCCTGATGACTAGGGATGCTGAACACTTCTTTAGGTGCTTCTCAACCATTCGAGCTTCCTCAGTTGAGAATTCTTTGTTCAGGTCTGTGCTCCATTTTTTAATAGGGTTCTTTGATTGTCTAGAGTCTAATTTCTTCAGTTCTTTGTATACCTTGGATATTAGCCCTTTATCAGATGTAGGGTTGGTGAATATCTTTTCCCAATCTGTTGGTTGCCGCTCTGTCCTATTGACCGTGTCCTTTGCTTTACAGAAGCTTTGCAGCTTTATGAGGTCCCATTTGTCAATTTTTGGTCTTAGAGCACAGGCCATTGGCGTTCTGTTCAGGAACTTTTTCCCTGTGCCTATGTATTCCAGGCTTTTTCCCAGTTTCTCTTCTATTAGTTTCAGTGTGGCTGGTTTTAGGTGGAGGTCCTTAATCCACTTGGAATTGAGCTTTGTACAAGGAGATAAGTATGGATCAATTTTCATTTTTCTACATGCTGACCACCAGTTGGACCAGCACCATTTGTTGAAAATGCTATCTTTTTTCCATTCGATGGTTTTAGCCCCTTTGTCAAAGATTAAGTTACCATAGGTATGGGGGTTCATTTCTGGGTCTTCTATTCTATTCCACTGATCCTCCTGCCTGTCTCTGTTCCAATACCACACAGTTTTTATCACTATTGCTTTGTAGTACAGCATGAAGTCGGGGATGGTGATTCCTCCAGAAGTTCTTTTATTGCTGAGAGTAGTTTTCGCAATCCTGGGTTTTTTGTTATTCCAAATAAATTTTAAGATTGCTCTTTCTATCTCTGAGAAGAATTGAGTGGGAATTCTGATGGGGATTGCATTAAATCTGTAGATGGCTTTTGGCAAAATAGCCATTTTTACTATATTAATCCTTCCAATCCACGAGCACGGGAGATCTTTCCATCTTCTGAGATCGGCTTCGATTTCTTTCTTCAGGGGAATGAAGTTCTTGTCATACAGGTCTTTTACTTGCTTGGTTAGGTTCACACCAAGGTATTTTATATTATCTGTGACTATTTTGAAGGGTGTCATTTCCATAATTTCTTTCTCAGCCAGTTTATCTTTTGAGTAGAGGAAGGCTACTGATTTGCTTGAGTTAATTTTATATCCAGCCACTTTGCTAAAGTTGTTTATCAGGTTTAGGAGTTCTCTGGTGGAAGTTTTGGGGTCACTTAAGTATACTATCATATCATCAGGATGATATTTTAAAGTGCCATCCATTTGCCTGTGAATTTCATGAAGCCATTGTTTTTAATGTCTGAGTAGTATTCCGTTGTGTAAATGTATCTTATTTTCTGTATCCATTCTTCTGTTGAGCTTTTCAGCTTCTGGCTATTGTAAACATGGCTGCTATGAATATAGTGGAACATGTGTCCTTAATACATGTTGGAGCACCTTCTAACTATATGCCCAGGAGTGGTGTAGCTAAGTCCTAAGGTAGTACTATGTTCAATTTTCTGAGGAACAGCCAGACTGATTTCCAGAGTGGTTGTACCCCAGTTTATAATCCTACCAACAATGGAGGAGTGTTCTTTCTCTACAACCTCGCCAGCTTCTGCTGTCATCTGAGTTTTTGATCTTAGCCATTCTGACTTGTGTGAGGTGGAGTCTCCGATTTGTTTTGATTTGCTTTTCCCTGATGAATGAGGATGTTGAACATTTCTTTAGGTGTTTCTTGGCCATTCAAGTTTCCTCAGTTGAGAATTCTCTGTTTAGCTCTGTTGCCAAATTTTTAATAGGGTTATTTGGTTCTCTGGAGTCTAACTTCTTGTGTTCTTTGTATATATTGAATATTTGCCCTCTATCAGATGTAGGATTGGTAAAGATGTTTTCCCATTCTGTTGGTTGCAGTTTTGTCCTATTGACAGTGTCCTTTGCCTTACAGAAGCTTTGCAATTTTATGAGGTCTCATTTGTTAATTCTTGATCTTAGCACATAAGCAATTGGTATTCTGTTCAGGAAAATTTCCCCTGTGCCCATGTGTTAGAGGCTTTCCCCCACTTTCTCTTCTATTAGATTCAGTGTATCTGGTTTTATGTGGAGGTCCTTAATCCACTTGGACTTGAGCTTTGTCCAGGGACACGAGTATGTATCAATTTGCATTCTTCTAGATGTTGACTGCCAGTTGAATCAGCACCATTTGTTGAAAATGGTGTCCTCCCCATCTCACTGGATTGTTTTAGCTTCTTTGTCAAAGATCAAGTGGCCATAGGTGTGTAGGTTCATTTCTGTATTTCTTTAAGGTAGTTCTTTATATCCTCCTGAAAGGTCTCTATAATCCTCATGAGATGGAATTTAGGTCATTATTTTCTTTTCAGGCATGTTGGGTTATATAGGGCTTGCTGTGATGGAAGAACTGGCTGTGGTGGTGCTGGCTTTCACTGGGTTCTTTTGCCTATGATCTGCTTGCCTGTGGCTATCTGGTTGTCTCTAGTGTTAACTGGCTTGGGTGTCTCTGACTAGAGTCTAGTTCCTTGGAGGCTGATACTGCCCATCTCCTTGGAGGAAAGCAGACTTGTCTCTGGTTAGGGTGGGCCTCTTGTGTCTCTGGTTAGAGGAAACCTTCTGTGTCCCTGGTTACTGTGGACCTCCTGGGAGACAGACAGGCTGTGGGGTGTGGGAGGGTATCCAGCCTGCTGATCTGGACTTGGTTGGAGAAGCAGACCAGAAGCAAGGTGGAGCTAAGCAGGGCTGGTAAGTCCTCTGTCAGCTGGGCTCTGTGTTTTTGGTTTCTGGGGACCTCCTGGGAGGTACATTTGCTTTAACCTGTGGGTGGGTATCAGGCTGCTGGTCTGGCCCAGGTCAGAAGCAGATTGAGAGAAAGGTGGAGCTCCAGGTGTGGGTCTAGGTCCCACATAAGTTGGACCCAGTGGTTGTCTGGGTGTCTCTGACTAGAGCTGGTCTCTTTGGAGGCAGGTAGTGCTGTCTCTGGTTAGGGTGGGTCTCTTGTGTCTCTGGTTAGAGCAGGCTTCCAGTGTCCCTGTTAGTGTATGGGCTGTTGTCAGGCTGTTAATCTCACCTGTATTTGGGAGAAATTCTCACCTGTGTCTTTGACTATTGCAAGCCTCCTGGGAGGCAAACAGACTGTAGGTGTGGGCAGATGCCTGGCCACTGATCTCTCCAGAGCAGGAAAAGGCAACACTTTTTTTAATATCAAAATAATCTCATTTGGTTTATAACTTTTACACAAGTCAAATTTTTTCCTTTAAAACAAATACATTATTTTCTGTCATATTGATTTTTCTAATTTTATTAACTTCTTTTTATTATTCCTTTTATCTTAGAGATTATGATAAAATTACATTAATTCTTCTTTAATTCATATATAATTTAAAAGCATATTTTTACTTCAAAATTAAATGAATCATTTTCTTTAGCTGTATTTTTGTTAACAGTTTCGAGCTGTATTTTTACAATTGACATTCATTAACTTAATTTTATTAGTAACTGCATTTATTGTCTAGAGAACATTCTATCTGTTGAGCCTTTATTTGAATGATCAACACATGAACTATTTTTGTAAATATTTTAATATATTTTTTACTCTTTTTACTTGTAAGAAATTTTATTTTTTAATTATCAAATTGATAAAAATTAAACACATTTGGCATTAATTTTTATTCTTTTAATACTCTGTAAATTCAATATGTTCCATGGTGACTGCACTGCCCCCCCTCCTTGAGTACTGGCTTTCTATACACAGTATAATGTTACAAGTTGAATGCGAATTAGGCACAAGGAGAGAATTTTAAAATTTTAATTCTCCATTATAGTAAAAGGATTTTAAAAGATAGTGTTTGAGAAGCAGTTCTAGGACCTTAGGACTTTTTATCTATCTTTAGTCTGTGAGGTCTGGAGGTGGAGAAATGGTAATCTGAGTTTATAAGGAGATGTCTTTGAAGATGACTCAGACTCTACTCTCTATTATGTTGCTGTGGAGGTATGGGAGGGGAGGGCTTTTCATCCTGCTTTCTCATATGTCAGTTGAAGAACCATTCATAGTAATTTTGAAACTCATTTTTAGAAGTTGAGTGACAACAACAACAACAAAAGAGTCAAACAACCCTGTCCAGTGCTAGATTCAAATGAAGCACCTATAGCAATAGAAAGTCATATTCCATTTCTCCCATCGTTTGAAGCCAGCATTCATATAGACAACCATGTATGATATATGGTAATAAAGTGGAGGAACTCACTAAGCCCTGTGTATTCTTCTCTGTGCCCCTGTGTCTGCAGAAATAAAAACATTGTTTTCCTCCCAGAAGAATAAGAATACTTCCGTGTTCGGATCTCTAGAGCTTCTATCTAATGAAAGTCATAATTCAATCTGTTGAGAACTGTGTTGAGATTTCTTTAAATTCTGGGGCGAGGAGCAGTACACATTGAGAGTGATTGTTTAGTTTCTGATATTTCTTCAAATATCATTGTAGTACTCAATCAATGTTGTCTAAATCCTATTACTCATATCTAGAATCTTAGGTTTCAAAGAAAGGACAGTAATTGTCCCGGGGGTTTCAAGAAGGTTGACTGAGGACCACTGTGGCAAGGTGAAAAGTGTCTTGAGTTGAGAGAAGGAAAGTATCTCTACAGGTTCCAAGAGGAACAATGCCAGAAACCTGAGTGCCACAGAGTGCCAAGAATCCAGGTGTGAACTTTTCCACACCTTTAGCTCACTTTATTTAGATCTCCAGATTTTAGTTTTCATTGCAAGCAATATCAACTGTTAGAGAAAAAAATTAAAACATTGAATAAAAAATGACAAGTGAAAACCATCAAGGAACAGATTAACAATGGAGACATATTTATTTGCAGGCTCATCTAACATCAAAATTTCAAAGTCAACAGACACCTAAATTATAGTCATTTAAACATAAACATGCAAAATAGTGTCATGTCAATCCTTTCATTGTATATTTTGTTTTTACTATTCTGAGTATGGTAGGAAGCTCATAGGGGCTTAAAACACTGGAAACATTAGCAACTTGTCTAAAGTAACACTGTTGATGAAATTCCTGATTTCACAATACACCAAATTACAGGGAAATAGCTCAGGGATGTGCATGGTAGAAAAGAGCAGAGAAAAAAACATAAGCAGAAGATGAAAAGAAATTTACAGTGTTTATCCTGATAAGGTCAAATGAGTAATAAGGGGAAGTGTTCTGCTTTTAATTTCTACATTTATTTTTACGAGAGGTGCAAAAAATTAATTTAGCTGTCAATTCCTGTCTTGACACTGTAGCAATACACTTCTCTCTGCATGGTCTGCTCTTTTTGCTTCATTGATTCCTCCTTTCCTATTCAAGTCCTACCCACTCCTTACCCAATAGGCATCACTGTTAGGTTTAAGATAGACATTCAAGTCTGATAAAATACTATAAGATTTGCTTTAAGAACCATTTCGTGCCATTGTGACACACGGCTCTGCTTCTTTCTATTTTAGTCAATGAGAATTGAAGCAGTTTCCATGCTGCTGCACTAGGAAAATCTCCATCAGTCTTGACTGGTAGATCGCAATTTCCATCTCCATTATATTTTTATCTCCATTTGACAAATGATCGACAACTAGAGTGCTTTGACCCCTTTAATCCACTACTTTATATTCTGGATAGATTGAATACTTGTTCACCAACAAAGAGAAGTATAATTAACCACAGTCCACAAGTTAGAAGTCAGTGGTGCGTTAGTGGATTTAACTAAACTCTTCCAGATTTTCCTGTAAGAGTATTGTAATAATTTATGCTCTAATCCACACATTGAACATTCCAGTTTTTTTCACCTAACCCCACTTTATAATATCCACTTTTCTAATTTTCTCAGGCTGATGGTGTAAAGTTTTAATTCACAGTCTTCACTAGCAGCATTAAACATGTATCATATTCTCATTTCTTCTTCTAAAATTTCCTAATCATATTTTCACTCATTTATATTATGTGTTTATTTCATTTCTTGATGGTGAAAAGTACTCTGTGGGTTTTTCTAGTAGAGCAAAAAACCTTTAAGATGAACTTCCACCCCTCTTCTCTGGAGAGACTGAGTATCACCAGTCCCTGATTTACTGCTGTTGATGACACCCCTGGACATTTCACATTTCTGTCCATTTTCTAAAGTTTAACTTTTACCTATGCTAGCTTGTGATAGTTTTCTTTCTCACAGTCAACATTTTCCTGATGTGTCCTTTATATATGTGTGGGGTGTATGTATGGGTGGGTAGACAGGTGTGCTTGTGTGCATGCCAACACTTACACATCCCAACATACATGTTCTTGAGCCTAATCAAATTTGACACTGTAAATCCAATGTCTAAGTCTTCAGTTGTAAACAAATCTTACTAGGACAATAATTCAGGGAACAAATATAAAAGATGAAGATCAATGTTTCACAGTCTTGGTGTTTTTCCATTTTTATCTTACTTTCTATCCCTCCCTCCCTCTCTCCATTCCTCTCTCTCTCCTTCCCTCTCTCCCTTCCTTTCTCCATAACAACCTTTCTTTGTTGGCCTCAAGCTATGCCCCTAGAACACCAGTTTTTCTCTTGGAACTGCATTTTAGCCACTGACTTTGCTGGGTCCAGGTGGTTTCCCAGTTGTTTCAGGGACAGTGGATTTCTAGAAGGTGCTGTAAGGGATGGGTTGAGGTCAGATAAAGCCTTGATGTAGGTTTTATTCTCCTTTTGTTCAGAAGGCTTGAAAAGTGAATTCAGAAAAAAATACTTTTTGTAAATCTTTAAAAAGAATGATCATTTGATTCCAGCATTCCGATTTGATAATAAGAATCAATTTTCAGTAAATTTTAGTATGTGATTTTTGGCTTGAGATTGTATACACTAACTTCAATATGTTAAAGCTCTATAAAATGTATGTGCTATACTAACATTATAAATAATCTATATTTTTTCAGTTGAACAGTAAAAAGTCTACAAATTTTATTAAATTACTTTTACTTACTATGAGTACCATGTGAAAGTAGTGTGTTTAGGGTTAGGTATGCTCAAATATAGTTAATTTTATCCCATATTCTTCTTTCTACTTAATATGAAAAACAAAATGCATTTAGTTGAAATGAATATATAGTGCAAGGTAGTTTTATTGACCTAAATAACAAGCCTATGTTTGATACTAAGTATCTAACTGAAATGCAGACCTGGAGTGGTTCAGCCCATCTATAATTAGACTTACCAGGTAGAGTTATTGAAAAATGCTTGAATGTAGGTTGTAACTATAAACATTGGATTTTGAGGTACTTTGCTTCTCATAATTATTAATTTATGCCATTTCCAAGTAAATAACATATGACATGTTAAAACATACTGAGAGGTATATTTCATTCTATTACTTATAACACAGAGAAAATACAAGTTTAATTTAGAATTTGTGTTTTAAATTATACTCTTCTTTGGAGGAACCTTTCTCATAAAGATAACTCAGTTTAATTAGTATTTGTAAAATGTCCATATCAATGCCTGGCATTCCAGATATAAGACAGCACAATGGGAGGATTAATTCCAAGTTAATGAGTTAATTTTCTTTCCCCAACTTGAGAAAAAAGAAAGAACAATAAATTAAGCTCAATCCTAAAACGGAGAAATTATGTTTGTCCATTTAGGTTTAGAATTGAAAGGGAGTTTCACAGGTTTTCAAGGTCACTAGTCCCATCTCTCAGATGAGAAGAGTGAGGTGTGATTAGTTGCTAGGACTGGCTCAAGATATGTACTGTCTCCAGAATTCCTGGTATGAATGAGGATAATTAATCCTATTACAGGCTATACTCATTAAATGCCCTGTTTTTAAATGAGAAGCCTGGGTTGGAAGCTGCTGTCTGCAAACTATTTCAAGTCATCATTGTCTACCTCCTTAGTTGCAAGAACATTCTGTCTCATCTCTTTATTTGAAGTATTGACCCACTTTAATTAATTTGTTACCAAAAGAATAAGCTCATGACATTATATATTTCACAAACCGTCGATTTTTTAAAATTAAATATCTTTACATCATCTATAGCCATACTAACTTGAATGTGCTCAGTCTCATCTGATCTCAGAAGCTAAGCAGGGCTGGCACTCAGGTGGGAAACATCCTTAGTTGCTTTTTGGATAATACAGAGTATTATCCAAATCATGTAGTACCCAGCATGGTTCTGAACTGATTTCTTCCTAATTCCATAAGTCATACAGGTATGCTAAAACCTTTGACCCTGAAATATTTTCTTTTACAAAGTTTGCTTTTTGGGAAATGTACAGTCAAGTCACACACACACACACACACACACACACACACACACACACACTTTCAACCTGCATTGGATTTTGAGAAAAATATTCAGTTAAATGGTTTAAAAATCAAAACATTAGATAAAGTAAGAACTAAGTGGAAATGAAATTATTTGGGCTACTGAAGGTCATTACCCAGAGATCATTGCAATCAGCTTACAGTTAGAAAGATATTGGAAGATTTCAGTCAGAGTATGGGTTCTGATTTTAAAAATTAATTATGTGTAAATAAATATTTAACAAAGAGAGTTCAAGATATGGTTTAGTGGTAAAGATTGGTGGTTTCTCTTTCAAAGGCCAAGGGTTCTACTCCCAGACTCCACACAATGTCTGCCAATTACTTTTAAACTTCAGGTTCAGGGGATGTATGCCCTCTTCTTGCCTCTGTAGACACTGTATCCATATGGTGCATAGAAAGACATGGAGGCAAACACACATACACATAAAATAAAAATTGAATAAATCTTAAGACTTAACAAAAAATAAATTTGATGGTAAAAATGAAAAGTCAGCTTCCTCTGATAAAGTCTTCTTTTTCTTGATGTAGATAAGAATAGAACACAGAAGACTGATTATCAGCTAATATTGCTGATGTGATACCAAGCACATGGACTTGGGGAACGGGTAATTGTGCAGATGGAGAATACAAATATATATATATATATATATATATATATATATATGTGTGTGTGTGTGTGTGTGTGTAAGTATATATATGATTATGTACAGATGATTTTTATATATGTACATTGGATATTTCATATAGGATATTTATATGTATACATGCACACACATACACACACACACACACATTACATTGAAGTTGAAGAGACACTTTAGTAGTGGGTCTGATGGGCTGAAGAAAGACAGAAATCAATGGGGACTTTTACTTTTCTAAATTTAGCACTGGTTGCTTAAGGAAAAAGTTTTGTAAGAGCAAAGCAGGCAATGGCTTGTCTCAAGTCTACCCAAGAATGCAAAATGTCAGTTTTTATGATGCATAATAAAAGGGTGATAGCTCTTCTACTGTCCTACTCAGTTAAGTCTCTTCCCAATATGCCATATTAAGCATCTAGAAGGGCTATCTTTGAGGATTTCTCTCATATCCACTTCACTGTCTTTTTAAATATGTAGTAGTGTTTGGTGCCACAGTTCCAATGCAGTGTTCAGTCATCCCTGATTTCTTGCAGCTCACATGTTAGAGTTTCAGTTGAACACTCCGTCTTACTGATTTCAAGATGTCTCTAATTTATGTGCAAGATAAGTAAAATTGAATTCCCATAATGAGCCAGAATACTATTGATAGGGAAACTGCATATGCATTCTAAAGCAATTAGCAGGATACAAAGGAAAGCCATTATGTGAAAAGGCCAAGATATTTATCTTTTGGTTATAGCTAATTCATGATATAAACATTAGCACATAGAGATTTTAGAATGCTCTGTGCTTTACTTTTCTTATTGAAATTCCTATCACAACATATACATATATCTGAAGCTGTTTGTGTTGTTTAATGTACTATGATGTGTGTCTATAAAGTCTTTATACACTGTAAGGTGCTTTGACAATGATAACGGCAAAGCTACTGTGATGTTGCCATAGTGATGCAAGGTTTCTATTGCTGATTCATCGTCAAGTCCTCCTCCATCCTCCCACTTCTCTACTAAAGCTTTAGCACTCTTGGGAAACTCTCAATGCTGTCAATACCATTGATGGCGCTACAGAGAAGATAAGCAAAGGAAAAGGGAAAAAGGAAGTAATTTGCCTGAGACTTTAAAGCATGAGGAGACAGTGTGACAGATTAGGATCCCCTGGAAGGTGTCAGGTCATTTTCCTACTTCGGGTTTCCATTTTACTCTTACATGAGGCTCTCTATTTCCTTCATTCACTCTCAAGTGAATTTAAATATATTTATACAGCTTTACTTACATGCCATTAAAATATATTCATATAGATTGTTACAAGACACCTAGGTTAGAAACTAAATCAAAGTAGAGCATAGATTATTTCATTATCACCTGCTAGGCTCGCTGGCTAGACTTGGCTCTGATCCTGAGAGTAACTTAACTGAAAAGCTCCACTTTTTACCAGCCTGTCTATCAGTCTACCACCTTGTTATTTTCTAGCAATTATTTAGAGTCATATTAATCTAAAAGACAAGGTAATGGCATCCTTGAAAAGATGCTTGCAATTTTTGCTTGTGAATTTATGCTTGAGCTAAAGCTGAATGAAGCTATACTTTCAAGAGCCTTAAATCCCATTTTATTTGAACATAGGAGCAGCAAAGTCACAGAGAAGACAATCACCTTTAGAAATCTTGAATATTTTAGAAAATCAAATGCACCACAACTGTTTATTAGTATTTTTGTATTTATTTTCAAAAGACTTTATGAAACCCAGCATGCTGGATTTGAATTACACTTTTGATTTTTGCCTTACTTAAAATACAGGAAAATAACCTACATCGTTAAACTGCAATGTTTAGTATCATAAATTACCTCTTTTGGATATAAAGGAAAAGTGTAATTTAGAAATATAAATGTAAAAATGCTCTCACATTTAGAGAGTAATGTATATTCAACTCTCTCAAGCTTCCTCCCAAGCTGCCTTTATCTGTCACCTTCATGTTCCCCCTCGTGCACTTAGGCAGTGGATCCTGAGATCCAACTTTTTCTGGCTAGCAGAGAGCCAGAGCTGAAATCGTGACACCAGGTCCCACCCTTCCCATGTTTGTTTCTGTACAAATGTCCCATGTCTTAAAGGTAAGCCATCCACTTTTGACTCATTCTTTCATGGTGATCCCAACTTTAGGACCCAAATGGGATTACAGTAGCGGAAATATCCAACAAATGGGAAAGGAAACCTGTAGAGACCATATCCAGAGGTTATGCAAAACCCCAGTTAAGGGATGGGACCAACTACTCATCTCCAAAATTTTAACTCAGAATTGCTCCTGTCTAAAGGAAATAAGGGGACAAAGAGTGGATCAGAGACAGAAGTAAAGGCCATCGAGGGACTGCTCCTGGGGAGCCATCCCATATACAGACACCAAATCGAGACACTATTGCCGATACTAAGAATTGCTTGCTGACAGTAATCTGATATAGCTGTCACCTGAGTCGCTGTGCGAGAACCTGACCAAAACAGATGTGGATGCTTGGAGCCAACCATCAGATTGAGCATGGGAACCCCAATGGAGGAGTTAGGGGAAGGACTGAAGGAGATGAGGAAGTTTGAGACACCATGGGAAGAACAACAATATCAACCAACCAGATTCCCCAGAGCTTCCAGCGACTAAACCACCAACCAAAGAGTACACATGGAGGGAACCATGGCTCTAGCTTCATATGTAGCAGAGGATGGCTTTGTCTGGCATCAGTGGGTGGAAAAGCCTGTGGTCCTATGAAGACTCCGATGCACCAGGATAGGGCAATGCTAGGTGAGGCTGGAGTTGGTGGGTGGATCGGGGAACACGCTCACTGAAGCAGAGGGAGGGGGATGATATAGGGGGTTTGCGAAGGGGAAATTGAGAAAAAGGATAAGATCTGAAATGTAAATAAATAAAATATCCAATTTTTACGAAAAGAAAAAAATTTCCTTATCAAATAGAAGAGATGCAATTTGGGTGGTGATTTCCATACCATTGTTAAGAGAGTAAAAATAGACCATTCCCTTTTCCAAAGCAAGTGTGTGTGTATGTGTGTGTGTGTGTGTGTGTGTGTAATGCATAATTATAGGACTGTGTTCCTATTTGTCAAATTTATTTCTAAGAAATATTATTTAACTATATATTTAATAGGAAACTTTGTCTCATGCAGCGATTACATATGTACATGCTTGCTTTATATTTTTATACATTTTCGCATATATATCACATATGTGTGTAAGGAACCACACTGGTATTTCTGAAAGTTACTGCTTTTGTGTATCATATTCTTACTGAGCTCTATGATGCTGATAAGAATCCTTAGAGTGATAGAAGAAATGATCAGTCGTCAGTAACAAGGTCAACAACTAACCTAAGTATCACCCAGATTAGACAAATGATGTTACATTTCTTTTCCAGTTACAGACAAAACATTAAAATGATGTTTCTTTTAAAAAGAGGTTTCTATTACCTACTTCTCATTCTTTGGCAACTAATCGTAAGAATAAAGAAATTACTAAACATAATCCATGTTTATTTATGTGATTTAGTTTTATTTTATTATTTTTCATTTTTACTCAGTTTTGATATTTATTTCATATTTTTCTGAAAGAGAAAGAGAGAAGAGGAGATAGAGATAGAGAGATAGAGAGATAGAGAGATAGAGATAGAGATAGAGATAGAGATAGAGATAGAGATAGAGATAGAGAGAGAGAGAGAGAGAGAGAGAGAGAGAATATGAACAAAATTGGATTGGTTGGGACAGGGAAAATAGCATTAAAGTATATTTTATGAAAAATATTATATAAAAATGGAAAAAGAAACAATAAATCTTTATAGAAACCAGTTGTTCCATACGCGGTCATACTTATGGAAACAAACTGTTAAATCTAACTTGGTCTTTTTAGAATTCACATTTTGGTTTTTAATTTTAAAGCATTTGCAGTTTTTAATTATTTCACTGTCAAAAACTTTGGTAAAGTTCTACCTGATTTTTTTGGTTTGTGTTGAAATTATCTAAATGTGGATATAACAATTAAACCACTTAGCTCTTGAGTTACCTGCCATTGGTCACTTAGAAAAAGATACACATTATTTTATTTAAAAAGGCAAAGTCTATATTGATTAAGAACAAAAGAAGAAATTGTTACTTATGTTAGATAGAATGTTTTCAAGATCACCAGCTTTTATGCAATTCATCAAAGAAGAAAGACTATGTGGTTTTCATGAGCTTCAGAAAGCCATCATGTCACATATTGTGAGTTTAATGGCAGAAAACAAGCGATAATACACATATACACAAGCACAGGCACGCATGCATGCGCACACACACACACACACACACACACATACATTTTAGGATTTAAGACTTGAGAAATGGATCAGTGTCTTCTCTTACTTTCTTTTACTTTTCCTGGTGCTCAGTTTTACTTTATATCATTAATTTCTTGTCTTGTTTTCATGCTTGTAATTGTTTAATGTAATGAACCGTAGAAAGGAGAGATAGAGGTCAATGAAGAATACAGGACCGAGAAATAAAGTCACACAGATCCTTTATCTTCAACAAAGGTGTTCAAAATAAATGTTGCCTAGAAGATAGCCTTCTCAGTGACTGCTTCTGGGAAAAACAAAATTTTCTCCATATATATCTCTTACCTAACCAATACACACACTCACACTCACACACACACACACACACACACAAACTAAAATCAGACATCTTAAAGTAATATGGGAAACTTTGAAATTCTTCAAGATACAGACACAGACACAGGCTTTTTCAAATGACTTCAGTAAAATAGGAAATAATTTTAAAATAACCAATGGGGTTACACTGTATAAATAGCTTCTGCACAGAAGGGGGAATAATCATTTGAGTGCACAGTGCCTACAGAAAAGCTGAAATGATTGTCATCTATAAATCAGATAAGAAATTGTCATTTGTAACACATAAAGAACTGTCAAAATTAGACACTGAAAAATCGAATTATCCAATTAATAAATGCTCTAAAGAACTCAATGAACATTTCCCAAAAGAAAGGATACAAGTAGCCAATAAATACTTAAAAAAGTATTCGACGTCTTTAGCTATCGGGAAAATGTAATTTAAAATTGTTTTAAAATTCTGGCTCACACAATTCAGTCTGATAATAATTAAGAAAAATAAATGACAAAATGCCAATGAGACTGTGGAGAAAGCACACCGCTGGGGATGGATAGTCGAACAACTACTATGGAAATCAGTATGTTGTATCTTTATGAAATTGAAAATGCACTCCTATGTGAACCAACTGTATCACTCTTGGGTATATTTTGAGGGACTCTAAATTAGCAAACCACGAAAATTTCTTAAATATTTGTACTGCTATACTCTTTACAACAGCTTAAAAATGGAAAGTAGCCTATGTGTCCATCTACAGATAAACGTATGGTATAAAAAATGTGTTACAGATACATAGCAGATTTTTTCAAATATAAAGTAAAATGAAACCATGGCATTTACACAAAAATGAAGAGAATCGTAGAATATTATGTTACACAAACTAAGAAGATTCAGAACGACAAATATAGGGCCTGGGAATATAGGTTAGTGGTAGAGGATTTGCTTAGCATATGAAGGGTGTGGGTTTGATCCCTTGCACCAGAAGAACAAAACAAACAAAACAAATATATTATGCTTTCTTATATAGAGTCTATTATTTAAACACAAATTCTCTCCCTCCCTCATCTCTCTCTCTCTCTCTCTCTCTCTCTCTCTCTCTTTCTCTCTCTCTCTCTCTCTCTCTGTGTGTGTGTGTGTGTGTGTGTGCGTGTGTGTGTGTGTGTGTGTAATGAAATCAGAAAAGACACCATGAGAAGAGAGAAGGAAATCTTGTGAATAAGAGGGAGGTGGAAAAAAAAAGAGGGTAACTAAAGTCATGTGTCATGATAGTAGGTCTGCTATCTGGAGGAAAGGAAGACCAGTGACAGGAAGTGACATGGGTATGGAGTGGGATTCCAATGGAGTGAGAGAATAAGAACAAAAAACAATGGCATGAATGTGTGAAAATAGCATGATAAAATTAATCACTTAATGAATAATTAAAATAAAAATGAAAAATCACATTTTATCATTTAAAAACTGTATCACAGACAGGAAAACTTCCATTCTCTGTTAAATATGAGAAAAACAGCCTGTAGAAAAGCATGCATTATTATTTCAATGAGGATAACAATATATAGAAAAATTTGGGCTTGCTTCTCGTTAGGAAGACCGATAACAGACTTAATATTTACTCTGGATACTGTTTGATTCAGTGACTGTCAGTTCTTCTTTAAGACCCCTGAAGCTGTCATTACCTATTTAGCCCATCTTTTTTACTGAATTGTACGATGATTCAGATGCTGGGAGAAGGTATTTCCACTCTCCAGTCCTCTCCCATAAGGATCTTTTTCTGCCTAGTGCTTTGTGCTCTGGCTGAATCCTAAACTACATTAAAGAAGATGGTATATTTATCCTTGAGGGTTCGGGAGGCAATTGCTGAATGCCCTCTAAATGTTATAGTCTCTGTGTGAACAAAATGACAGAGAATAATGACGGCTAAGGATGCTTCTAGCACAGTACAGCAAAACAAATTAGGGCTGAATCTTTTCTTCTTGGTCCTCTTTTTGTTGTTATCGGGAAGACAATAGTTTCATCCTATAGATCTGTAAATTGAAAATACTTCTTGATGATGACCAGAGACTAGGCTATACACTTCTTTTCTCTAGAAGGCTGGCTCTTTGCTCCTTTGATTTTCCATAGAAATCACATTTGTTCTATGTACTGAGAGAAGGGTCAGTAATCACTGTTGCACAATGTCGTTTTCGGTTTGTTTGCTATCAAGAGCACTACACATGTCTGTTAGAAACTGGGATTCTTGGAGCCAGGAGAAGCCTGTGCGTTTCCTGTTCATTTAAGCTTTGGTTCTGTCTGGCTACAAGTGCCCATTCTTCCTAGAGTTTCAGATTTCTCAGATCTGAGAGAGAGTTGTCAAGCTTCTCATTGATATGACTGGCCGTGCAGTCTATGTCCTTTCAGGAAATGGTCTTGCTCCTTTCAGGGTGAAGAATCACCCTGGTCACCTATGTTTACCAAACCTCAACAACTTCAAAATTTGATTTTTGTTGTATCATCCACTAGGTTTACCAATTTTTAAAAACGATTTATTTACGTGATATATGAGTTAACCATTGAACTGATCAAGGGGTTCCCAGTGGAGGAGTTAGAGAGAAGGAGCTGAAGGAGCTGAAAGGGTTTGCAGCCCCATGAAGAGAGCAACAATATCAACCAACCAGAGCTCCCAGAGTCTAAACCACCAGCCTGGGAGCACATAGGGAGGGGCCCATGGCTCCAGCTGTATATGTAGGGGAGGGTGGCCTTGTTCGGCATAGTTGGGAGAGGAGATCCTTGGTCTCATGAAGGCTGGACTCCGAGTGTGGGGGAATTCGAGGGTGGGGAGGTGGGAGTAGGGGCGGTGGGTGGAGGCACATCCTCATGGAAGCAGAAGGAGGGGGGATGGGATAGGAGGTTCCTGGGCGGGGAGAGGGCGGGGGGGGGTAAGGGGATAACATCTGAAATGTAAATAAAATGTCTAATAAAAATAATGAGTGCTCTATCTCCATGTACATCTGCATGCCAAAAGAACAGATCAGATCACATTATAGATGGTTGTGAACCACCATGTGGTTACTGAGAATTGAACTCTGGAAGAGCAAGCAGTGCTTTCATCCACTAAGCCATCTCTCCAGTCTGACTTGCCACATTTTTAGGGGAGTTTTGATGTTTGTTTCCTTTTTCTTTATTATATACCACATATTTATTTTAATCTTAGAAAGTGCATGCTGATAGAAGCCTGATATAACTGTCTCCTGAGAGGCTCTTCCAGAGCCTGACAAAGACAGAGACAGATGTTCACAGCCAAACACTGGACTGAGCACAGGACCCCATTGGAGGAGTTAGAGAGAGGACTGAAGAAGCTGAAGGGGTTTGTAACCCCATAGGAAGAACAACAATATCAATCAATAAGACCCCCCCCCCCGAGATCCCAGGGACTAAACCACTGCATATGTAGCAGAGAATGGCCTTGTCTGTCATCAGTGGGAGGAGAGGCCCTTGGTCCTGGGAAGACTCAATTCCCCAGTGTAGGGGAATGCCATGACAGTGATGTGGGAGTGGGTAGATGGGAGAGCACCCTCATAGAAGTAGGGGAGAGAAGATAGAATAGAAGAGTTCTGGAGGGGAAACCAGAAAAGAGAAAACATTTGAAATGTCAATAAATAAATATCCAATAAAAGAAGATTATATCTAAGAAATAAAGAATTGATACTAAGCTTTAAAAAAAGAAATTGGAGATGTATGTATAAAAATTTTTTGATAAGTTTGTATACATATATATATCACACAGATATATATATATTACACACATATATATGTGTGTGTGCCTGTGTGTGTGTGTGTATGTGTGTGAAAAAAGTAACATTATTTCATACCTGACTTTTTAAAAGAGAGTAAAAATTAGAAAGGGTAAGGAAGATAGCTCTTTTGGGTAAAGGTTCCTGTCACCAATACTGGTGACCTAAGTTTGATCATTGGTACCCACATAGTAGAAGAAGTGAACTGACTCCCAAAGGTTTGCCTCTGATGTACACAAATATGTTGTGGTAAGTGCATACACACACACACACACGTAGACACACATACAGACACACACACACACACACACACACACACACACACACACACACACACACTGATTACCTGTAATATATTTTTAAAAAATGACCAGAGAAATAAAAGTGTCCTCATAGTTAGCAAACTTTCAGATAATCCAGTCGTAGGGGGAGGTATATTCAATTATATTAATATAGGGTTGTATCTATAGACATGAGCATTACTCATGAGTGAACAACCTGTTTTATCACGTTTTCTGAAAGCTTCAGGTCACAGAGCATGTCTTGCCAAATTCTGTACTTAAATGTTGAAGCATATGCTACCATATAGTAGATTTTTCACCTTGTGTTTATTTAATAAAAAATGTAGAAAATATTTGTCTAGAAGTTTCAGCTTTGAATATTAGATACTCATAAATTTTCTAGACTGGAAGTTTATTTTTTAAGTGACCTATTTTATGATTCAGTAATTTTTCTAAGTAGCAAACACACATAAAAAATATCAGAAAATTTGTATATAAATGTTCTTCTTAGCTTTATTAACAATTGAATATAGCTGATATATTTTCCCAAAAGGTAGGAATATAAACTTTTTTTATGTACTCTGTAAGGACTCATACTTTACATGCAATATTTTTTATATTTAAAAATATATACATTTTTAGGAGGGGACCTTTTAACTTCACATTATTTGTAAATAAAATTGATTTAGAAGTGAAAAGGCAATTTTCTATTTTAATAAGAGAAAATTTACAGGATTTAATTGATATATATTATATATCCTACTAAAATCCTAATTTGTACAGACTTGCGTGAAATTAATCCAAAACAATAACAAAAAGATTATAAATACTCTTTTCAATAAATTTCATAACATAAAAATGTATTAACTGATACATATAAATGTGATATTGGGTTAATGCTTCTTTTAAAATCTTACTCATTAAATTCAATGCAACCTCCTCTAATGTGGTCTTGTTTTGACAATGTGCTCAGCTGCTCAATTCAGGTAAATCTCTTTCCTTATCTAGAAGGTGATAATCTGGCAACCCAAGATTCCTATTTCTTGGTTTTCCTTTTGTGAAGTTGCATATCTACGTCATTCCTTGTCCCACAAATGTCATGGGATAATTAACATGGCACTTTTCTCCCAGATAATGTTAATCCTTCAGGCTTGGAAGGCAAGAAATAAGCTAGTGATATGATGATCTCGTTTAGAGAAGAGTTTATCATTAGAGAGACTTTAATTCTAAATGAATTAATCAGTTATGTTAAGCAAATAACACCAACTAGGGATTGACAACCTCAGTAAGGATGCATAGTTTACTTAAAGACATTTTCAGAATTTTAAAGGTTAACTGCATTAAAGAATTAAGGCTCTCTTACTCATGAGGAGAACAGAGATTTTAAATATAACATGGTTATTTTCTGTTTCTGACATCATATTTTCTGTATAAGATATATGGAAACTCAATCACTTATTGAGATAACACAGTGAAATGAAACTACCTATTGATCCAAGTAGATCCAAGTGCACCTTTAGTGAGAATGAGGAATAACTGCACTGCATTTTGTTTGCAGTCATTCAATTTTTTATTATGTGTATTATAATATAAGATGCAGTAGTGACAGTAAGTTTTGACTTTTTTGGAAACTCAGCATGTTTTCAGAATCTGAGAGTAGATTTCAGACATTATTTGTAATACATGGAGCAGTTTTCGCAATTTACCTGACCTTACTTCCTGGGTGCAAATGAGTTTGTTGTCAAAGAAAGGGCAGTTGGATTCATGAACTCAGCAGAGTGTCTTTTAATACTTCAATTTTCTGTATACTGAATGTCTACACTGAATGTCTGTGATGTGTCTAGCAGTGTTTGAGTTCCCATATACAACAGGAAAAAGGACCTGACTGCTACCCACAAGGTTTCTCAGGACTCATTATCTGTTGAGGTAAAGGAGCAACCATCACAGTCATATGCATGAATCTTACAGTGTCAGGGGTACAGAAGTGGAAATAATTCATTTTATATGAATGTCGTAGAACCTTGGAAAGATGTGATGTTTTTCACCCATTCAGTTCAGCTCCTTAACTTTGCCATTCAACAATAACAAAAAGATGAACCCCTGTTCTAGGTCTGTGGGTGTGCTCTATGTTACTGGAAAATATTAGAAATTTCTCAGTGTGTGCAAAGAAAATAGGCTCTTAATGGATTAAATTTTGCTTCTTTAAAGCTCTTTTAAAAAACAACTGTGTGCATAAAATTTGAATTTGGAACCAGTGGGATTTGCCTTATATGCTTCAGTCTCTAGTGAATAGTCATCAACACTGAGAGAAATTCACAGAGGCAATCTTTTCAGCTCTTGTAAATGTCAAGCATGGACTGTCCTGAGACTCAGGAATTATGTGAGAACATAACCAGAATGATCTTTATTGGTTCTGTGTTCTCTACCATCTCACTTGGGTGATCTAGACTCACCTGCTTGAAGGTGAGATGACACATGACACATTACAGTCTTATATCTGGAGACTAAGTTACAGTTGCCATCCATTCCTCCCTACATGTTAGGTCCAGGGATTAGAGTATCTGAGCTTTCGTTAGTAACATCTCTGGAGTTGTGAGCTGGGAATTTAAGATGACTGGAAAAGGTCAAACATTTACTGTTCTGCATGCAGTGGTTCCCAGTTCTTCAACTCCAGTGGCTTTAGGCACAAAAATTTTTTTATGAAATATTAAACAAGCACTTCAGTATATCTAGGTGTATAAGCTACTAACTTAGCAAAAATGTAGAGGTGCTCATGTTACCTGTCATCCATCAAAACAAGTGAGAGTGTCAGTTCAGGCTCATATACTGTAGGCCATATAGGAAGTGAGGACTGAATGTCTTAGTTTATTGCAGTGGACATAATTGTCAACTATTTTCAGAAAATAAATGTCTTAATGCTATTATAGTAGTCATTTTCCCCTGAATTTAATGACAGCTATTCATTGACTACATTGTATTTTTCTTCTATATACCAGGAGATTTTCTTACTCTAAAAATACTCATATTACTCAGAATTATTACTAAGACACATGCTTCAGTACTGATCATTCCCTTTCAACTTATGCATCAATACCTACACTGTGAATGTGTGCTAGGATACAATTCTGGCTATTTATAGAACTAGGACCTTTACTATGTTTTTCTTTCAATATTGAATTTTGTACTGAGTGATTACCTTTAAAAAATGAGAAAGACAATGTACTATGCAAGTAACCATTATATCCAATAGAATCCCTGTCTATATTGGAAATCACATTTCAGACTGAATGCAAACAAGAATGAGACTGATGACATTATTTTAAATTATTTAGAATAGAAAGAACTTGGGATTTGGTGTTTATTACGTTTATATTCTACTTGAAGTCTGGTTCCTGTCAAGTCTATTTCTAATACTCTTCTTGTGATTTACAGTTCTGTAAAGATTTACCTAAATAAAAATATATTAACATCAAGACTTTGGAATTCTTAAAAATTTCTTATGCTTTGTCAAGCATAAAAGTAATCGCATAAAAAGAAATAGTAAATTAGATATACAAAACTGAGAAGTAAAAGCTAGTGAATGTAGAAAAAGAAAAAAAAAAGAATTCTTATGAATATTCGATATGCTTAACCTACTCTCTCCTTGATTGTAGATCTCTGTGTATCAACTCACCATATGTTGTGTTTGAATTATGAAAAATAAACTAGGTAGATAATTTTGAAGCTAAAATAACTAACAATAAAAAACAGCTGGGTGTTATAAAAATGTAAAATTTAATTAAAAATTAACTCCACTGTGCATAGTGATCAACACCATAACCCTCTTAACCGTAACGTTCCTACTTTGAAAGAGTTTGACTAGAAATACTCACATAAAAAGTAAGAGTTCATGATATTAGTACAACGCTATTCTTTCATATTTTGTTGTCTAGAAATATGCAATTAGTATAAGGATCTGAGATATGTAAATTTTATGAGATGGTTTAGCAATATGTAGCCTGTCATTTGGGTTTTGGCGATGACTACTCAAAGGAATTATGTGATAAACTAAACCAGAACTGAAAGAAATAGAGTTATATTGCACAAAAGACAAGGCATTGGAGAAATAAAGTGGAACACACACTGGATGTGTCTTCTGCTTACTGATGAGTGAACTTATAGAACCCCTTCATCTTTAGCTTTTCTAATGGTGATAGGAAGCTATGTAGATTTGCAATGCATACTTTTGTATAAGGAAAGCAAACCAGTCTTCTAAAACTTTGGAACACAAATCAAAATTTCTGGCACAGTACTCAGTTTAAGTTTTCATTCATCATATGGAACAGTGTCAATGTTTATAGCAAACAGCAAAAAAAGTGAGTTTGCATTACCATGTTAACACAAGTAATATCAGTGTGTCAGCCAATTTTCTTCTGTTATTGAAGAATTTGTAATACTGATTCTTATTAGAAGAATACCATTTCAAGGCTGAGGAAATGGCTTTTTCTTCTCATGCATGTATATAGCTGTTATCTTAATAAAGTTGTTATTACATTGCTTATTTGCATCGACTCCGATTTCCTAGAATTTCCATTATGTAAATTTAGTCTACACAAGAAACACTTTGTATGGCAATTGCATTTTCAATTTAAAAGTTTGCTTCATTTTAATACCCCTCCCCCAAGCTTCATATTTTTTTCTTACATTAACTTTATTTATTTAAAGTTTATTATATAAATAACTGGGATGAAAATGATGTATATGAAATGATTTAGGTGTTCCTTTGTTTTATACAAGACACAAATTATCCCTGATTTTTTCAAGAGACTTAGCATATTTATTAAAGTTTAGCTTATAATGTTAGAACATATAACTTTGTAAAACATAATCAAATAAAATAAAGTTTGGGAATTTATTTTTCTCTCAGACTAAACATGAAGACATATTATGATTTTTCTTTCTAAGAACAGAGAAATGAATGACATGACCTTCTGAAACTCTTTTGAACAGATCTTTAATTGCTTTATTTGCTTACTGAATAACGATTAGGTAATATGATCTCTATTTTCTTCTAGACAAAAGAAGGTATTTATCTGTGTGAATGATTTTAGTATTTTCAGAAAGATAGAAAATTTAGACGTTTTGGCCTCGTACTTGTTTTGGGATCAGAAGCCTTCCTCCTGGCTAAATCTAGTACTGAACCAATAGGAGCAGAACTTTGAAGTTTCTTGTGCTTTAATAAAATACAAAAATTGTTATCACAATCCCATTGCATTTTGGTGTGGGGGCCTAGACCTGTGCATTTCTAAGAAGTTGTAGCTGTTAACTAGGTTTGTGAAGGTAGTCTTGAGTAGTGATACCTGAGTTGTTTCTAGATTGGCTAACCATTGACATCACTAAAAATGAAAATCATCCTTCCCTGCTCCTAACTGGAGATCCTGATATGATTAATGTGGATGCTCTCTGTGTATCAGCATTTTAAAAGCACTACTGGATATTCTAATATGCATCTCAGATTGAGAAAAACTGTGTGTGTGTGTGGGTGGGTGTTTGTGTGAATATATTGATTTATATTTCTTGTTATCTCCCATAGTATGATAAAAATGCAGTTAAAATAAGATAATAGCTTGAATTAGTGTTTGTTAACCTTTTATTGACTAAAATACTTAAGAAACAAATTTTAAAACTTATTGCAAGTTTGATTTTTGTTCTGGACTTTACTTAACAGTATACAAATAATATAACAAAGAAACATGGAAACCATTAATTTAATAATGGTGAAATATAAATAATTCAAACCAATTTTCACAGTCTAATAAGACTGTGTAGCCATTTTATTGTTAAGACAAATAAGGTGAAGAATGTTGTTCATCATTTGTTCTTCTTATTTCATCATTTTTGTATTCATTTTCTTCAAATAGAACAGTATCAACTTGAGCACTTGAACCCATTTAGTCTGGTAAAAAAAAAAAAAAAAAGAACATTTGAATCATCAAGGTATTTGAAAAAAATTTTCCATCCAGGATAATCATAAATTGCTAACTAAACTGCATGTATTCAGTTTTTTATTGGTGTAAATTCATAACCCCCAAATCATTTCTTTACTATCTATATCACGGGAGATTGTTATAACTACGGCACCTACCACTAAGCACTTGCTAAAAAAGCAGTTTGTAATGAATTTGCACAGTCACTATGTGAAGGATTAAGAGCATTCATTCCAAGGCTGTTAGCTATTAGAATAGTTACTCCAGCTTGCTTCTTGTGTCCATTTGATTGGAAAACCACTTTCCAGCCCTTTATAACAGAGATAATGGCTATCTTTTTTGCTGAGACTTGTCTCTTATATTAAGAAGAATGATGGCTTCTGCTTACACATCTACTCTGTTAGCCTATATCTTTTTACTGAGGAATTGAGTCTATTGATGTTGAGAGATATTAATGATGAATGATTGTACTTTCTGTTATTTTGATGTTGGTGGTGTGTGTGTGTGTGTGTGTGTGTGTGTATGTGTGTATGTGTGTGTTTCTCTTCTACGTTGGATTTAACGGTATGAGATTATTAATGTCTAGTGTTTACTTTAGTATAGTTAGCTTCAATGGGTTAGAGTTTTCCTTCTAGTATCCTCTATAAGGCTGGTTGAATAGAAAGGCACTGTTTAAATTTGGTTTTGTAATTGATTATCTTGATTTTTCTCTCTAATGTGATTGAAAGTTTTTATGGGTATAGTATTTTGTGATGGTATCTGTGGTCTTTAGAATCTCAGATGTGAAATCTGGTATAATTCTGATAGGTCTGCCTTTGTATGTTATGTGACTTTTTTCCTTTGCTGGTTTTAAAAGCCTTTCTTTGTTCAGTATATTTAGTGTTTTAATTATTATATGATGGAAAGATTTCCTTTTCTGGTGTAATCTCTTTGCTTCTTGTAAGCCTTCTTGCACCTTTATAGGCATCTCTTTCTTTAGGTTAGGGAGACTTCCAACTGAAGGTAATCAAACGAAAAATCCACCAAGAAGACATCTCCATTCTGAACATCTATGCCAAAATGCAAGGACACCTCCATTCATAGAAAAAATTTTACTAAAGCTTAAATCACACATTGAATGCCACACATTAATAATGGGAGACCGTAACTCCCCATTCTCACCAATGGACAGATCATTGAGACAGAAATTAAACAGAGAAATAGCGAAACTAACAGAGGTTATGATTCAAGTGAACTTAACATAAATCTATAGAACATTTCATCCAACCACAAAAGAATATACCTCCTTCTCAGTACCTCACAGATGCTTCTCCAAAATTGAGGATATAATCAGTCACAAAGCAAATCTCAACAGATACAGGAAGATTGAAATAACCCCATTCAGCTTATCAGATCACCATGAATTAAATTTGGAATTCAACAGAAACAGAAAAGCCTACATATTCATGAAAACTGAAAAACTCTCTACTCAGTGATCACTGGGTCAGAGAAGAAATAAAGAAACTAAAGCCTTTCTAGAATTCAATGAAAATGAGGGCACTACATACTCAAACCTATGGGTTTCTATGAAAGCAGTGCTAAGATGAAATTTCATAGCAATAAGTGCCCTTATAAAGAAATTAGACAGTTTTCAGACTAAAAAATTAAAATTAAATCTGAAAAAAAGAAGCAAACACACACAGGGGAGTAGATGGCAGTAAATAATTAAGCTCAGGGGGAGAAGATGGTAAGACATAATCAAAATCAGGGCTGAAATCAAGCATTTTGAAACATAGAGAACAATACTAAAAATCAACAAAACCAAGAGCTGGTTCTTTGAGAAAATCAACAAGATAGACAAACCCTTAGCCAAACTAACTATAAGGCAGGGAGACAGTAGTTAAATTAATAAAATCAGAAATGAAAAGGGAGACATAACAATGGACACTGAAGAAGTTCAAAGAATCATTAAGTGTTAGTGCAAGGTTGTTAGGTATGATTTTCCTTGTTATTATGCAGGTGCTTATATAATTAACAAGTTCAATACTAAAATATAAAAACACCTTTGAGAACCTCCTTTTAAAAATTGGGTGATAAGTGACTTCTTTTTTTCTAAATACATTATTATTTGGCAATGTTATGCATCATGTCCTAGTAGATGACTGGCACAATCATGCGTGTAATCAATTGTAGTTCTTTTAATTTAGATAACCCTTATCCATCTAACAATGAATGTTTTTCTTTTATAAATTGCTTGGAATTTTTCAGTTGTAAATCTTCAGATTAATATGAAATAGTTATTGTACTTTAAGCAATATTTTAGGGCTAGAGAGATGGCATATATTGTTTTATGGTTTTTACATATATCACTATGTTTATAAGTTAAAATATGCAGACAGTGACATCTAGTCAACCAGAAGTTTTTTCCACATTACAGAATATCATATGCATAGTAATTTATTTAAAAATATATGCTGATATTCATAAAATCAGTGCGATTTGCATTAACTCAGATGTTGGTTGGATATATACCAAAATAAATTTGATATTTGTGTATGTGTGTACATGAATGAGTCTGATGTAGACATTGGCCTATGCTGGGTTTGTGAAATTTAATTGGATGTCTTCTTTTTCTCTCTTTGAAGCTAGTTTAATAACCTAATATCAAATCTTAAATATATGGCAAACATCTAAGGCTCAAGAAACATCATAGATGAGGGAACAAGAAGTTTGTATAAAATAAATAACCAGAATGCCTGCTGCATATAGTACAGTCTAGCATAACAGGGAAGCTGTAGTCATGAAATCTCAACAATGCATTGACAAAACAAAATCTGCATAATGACAGTAGTAGTTCACATACCAGAATGATTGAGTGGAGTTTCATAAGTACCTACCCCTAGATGAAGAAACCAACAGCTAGTGAGAAGAGATTCAGTCTTCTTATGGAACAAGCCCTTGGTAGGTAAGCCAACTCCAAGTTGTCATCTCTAAAGGCACGTACATAGAAACAATACTACGCAAATATGATAAATTATTAGAGACTGTTAGGAAGAAATATACAACAACAGATTTTCAAATGTGAGACGAGTGGTCAGATTTCCAGAAACAGCTCAAATTAATTCATTTTCCTTTTTTCAGCTGTGTTTAGGAATGCCAAAAAAACTTGACAATTACTTCAGAAACTTCCAGAACTATAATATTGTAGGACATGAGAAGACATTGAAACCAGTACTCAACAATGTTGTATTGTAAAAACATAATTTTCTGAGGTATTTTTTCTAATCTATATTTTGTCATAATCAGATATACAATATGCACACAAAACTGCCATGCACATGAATAAAGATTTTGGAGACTTGGGGATTATTTAGATTGAGCTTTCAGTATGTCTATAATGTTTACCTCTTTTTCATTTGCTTGTTTTTAGAAGACTATTTCACTCAAAATTAAACTAAGCACATTTCAGAATCAGTAGTGATATATTATTCACCTCATGTAAAAATTAATTTGGTGCTCTTATAGCTTACCTTAAAAGTCATCTCCTGACAAATATATTTTGATAAGCTGTTCTCATGTAAAAGATCCATTCAACAAAAGCTGAATGCTAACATATGAATGTTGCAAATTTAAAAATTTAATATTTTAGCAAGTATCAAATTTTCTATAAAAGTATTTTTATTTTTAGAAACAGTTCAATATTTCAGTGATTTTCAAAATAATGCAGGAAAGGAAGTTATCACTGACATTTGAAATGATAGCAGTATATGAATAGATGCTATAGACAGTTGTTTTGAGCATTTGAGCCAGATTCATGTAGCTGAGGCTACCCTTCAGTGCATAATCTTCCTGCTTCAACCCCTGAATGTTTTTTTTTTTATTGGATGTTTTATTTACAGTTCCTATGTTGTCCCCTTACCCCATCCCCCACCCACCCAGGAACCCCCAATCCCCTCACCCCTCCTCCTTCTTCTCTGTGGATGTAACCTCTATCTACCCCCCCACTCCCACCTCCCCACCCTCAAAATTCCCACACCCTGGGGCATTCAACCTTCATGAGGTCAAGGTTCTCTTCTTCCACCTATGCTCAGCAGGGCCCTCCACTCTTACATATTCAACTGAAGCGCTGGATCCCTCCCTAAGTGCTCCCAGGCTGGTGGTTTAGACCCTGGGAGCTGTGGTTGGTTGGTATTGTTGCTCTCCTCATGGTGCAGCAAATCCTTTCAGCTCTCCTTCAGTCTTCACTCTAACTCCTCTATTGAGAACCCCATGATCAGTTCAATGGCTAGTTGTGAGCATCTGCCTCTGAGTATGTCAGACTCTTGAAGACCTCTGAGGAGATATCCATATCAGGTTCTTATCAGCATGCACTTCCTGACTTCCACATCAGCATCTACCTTTGGTGACTGCACATGGGATAGATACTCAGGTGGAGTGGTCTTCAGATGGCCCCTCCTTCAGTTTCTGTCCCTCACTTTGTCTCCATATTTGCTCCCTTGAATATTTTGTTGCTCCTTCTAAGAAGGACCGAATCACCCCCACTTGGTCTTCCTTCTTTATGAGCTTCATGTGGCCTGTGAGTTGCATCTTGGGCATTTCAAGGTTCTGGGCTAATATCCAATAATCAGTGAGTGAATACCATGTGTGTTCTTTTGTGATTGGCTTACCTCACTCAGGATGATAATTTCTAGTTCCATCCATTTACCTAGGAACCTCTCGAATTCATTGTTTTTAATAGCTGAGTAATACTCCATTGTGTAAATATACCACATTTTTTGAATCCATTCCTCTGTTGAAGTACATCTGGGTTCTTTCCAGTTCCTGGCTATTATAAACAAGGCTGCTATGAACATAGTTGAGCATATGTCCTTGTTATATGTTCGAGCATCTTCTGTGTATATGCCTAGGAGTGGTATAGCTGGATCCTCAGGTAATGCTATGTCCAATTTTCTGAGGAACCGCCAGACTGATTTCCAAAGTGGTTGCACCATCTTGCAGTCCCACCAACAATGGAGGAGTGTTCCTCTTTCTCCACACCCTCACCAGCATCTACTATCACCTGAGTTTTATTTATACATTCGTGCCACAAAGTCTGCATCCAGAATTGAACTATAGGAGAGTAAAGTGACCATGAAGATTTGTGATAGTGACCCTTTAAGCTCAGTGATAACAGAAAGTTTAAATTTTATAAACTTCATTTTACTCTTTTTCGTTTGTCTCATGAAAAATAAATATACATAAATACATGAAATTTATCTATTATTATTCAAACTTAATTTAAAAGGGAAGTTATATCATTTATACCTTGGAAGGCAACTGGCAGCATCAGAACCTCTACCAGTAAGTCTCCATTCCCTAATTTCTCATCCTTCCTAGAGTCAGGAACAGACTGGATTTTGACAGTTATTTTTCTTCTTCATATATTATTACACATAGTTTTTTTTTCTAAATATGCAAATTAGCTGTGCATGATTATTGAATTCTTCAACTCCTTTCAGAAACCTGAATTACCTAAGAAAGTAGTATAAAGCATCATGGCATCTTCTCACCAATTCTCCAATAGTTCACATTCCACCTCATTTTTCCAAGTATCAATATATTTGTGTACACACACATCAATTTGAAAACAAAATGTTGAACACTTATTTTGAACTGTATGCAATAAACATACTATGTACATTCCTTTGTACTTTTTATCCACTGTATAAAATTGGTTTATTATTGTAGTTACTTCTGTATTTATGGAACATAGTTTTTTTTTTTTTAATCTTTTCTAAAGTGAAGATACATATGAGTGTCTTGAATTTTTTCTACTACAAGCATAATATTATCAGTATTTTTATGGTTGTGAGTCTTCATACATGGTGACATTTCTTTTATTTTTAATTTTTATGAATTCTTTGAATGCTTTGCACAATGTACTTCTTTTTATAGGTTATTATCATTTAAGGCAATGTGAGTTTTTGGTATCAGCAAAGCATATCATCAGAGACAGAAGATGCTCATCTTTCTTCTGTCACAGTACAGTCTATGGTGCTGTCTCTCTCATGATCATTCAGAGGCACTGCTTTTATTAGACCATTCAGCCATCATAGAGCAATGATGCTTCTTAATTATAGAACCTGGACATGACATACATCATTTCCTTTCCGTATAGTCTTGTTGTTCTACCTGCATGCATATGAGACTGAGTTCTAGTTCTGCCACTCACGGAAGTTCAGGGCTGCCATAGAGTGTGATTTAAGTCATATTTAACTTCTTCCCTTAAATTTTTCTGATACTTAGGAATCATTATGAAAGATGAAGAGGATTTATGAGGCATGGAATGTAGGCATATTTCTTTTTGTTGTTTATTTATTTGCTTTTGTGGTTTTTTGTTTGTTTCCTTGCTTGCTTTCTTGATTTTTTAGATTCTCACATAGCTCAGGCTAACCTCAAACTCACTAAAACTAACTATAAAACCAAGTCTGGCTTTAACATCCAGATTCTTCTATACCTCTCAACTTGGTCTGTATCTTCACAACCAGTACATGTGTACCTTTATCTTCGGGATGTGTATATGTTAGTAGTCATGGATAACTAGCTATCTGACTCCAGTTTTAGTTCGCAAACTCTCTTTTTCTTTATGCTTTATATGTTATTTCCTACAGATATATAAGGGATATAAATGTTTCATTGTTCTACATTTGCCTAGCATGGTGGCCCTTCCCTTTAATAATATTTGAGACTATAATTTAATTATATTTCCCTTTCCTTTCCTTCTTCCACACATATCCCTTTAAATCTCCAAATTCATAGCTTATTTTTACTCTAATTGTTATTGCATGATTATATGTTTATGTGTATATCCATAAATATAGCCTGTTTAGTAGTCATACTATTACTTATATGTATGCGTTTAGATTGATGATTTAGCACTGTGTAACTTATTTATGAGCTGTTTTCTGAGAAAGACCGTATCTCCACTTCCTAGCACTCTTCAGTTGCCTATAGTTCTTTGTTAAAGATGAAGCATGAAGGGTCTTTCTCAATCCACTTTGATATGTGTGTTTGTGTCATTCTTGTTCAGCTCATGTGTGGCCAGTCATATAGGTGAAGTTTTATATGTGTTCCTTCTGATATTACTAGGAATCTCAACTTCATGGGAAGTAATTTTAGCACTTTAGCAGTGGAGGCAAAACAATTTAAATAATTTCCAGATCCTTGGCCTACAAAGCAATTTCCTAGACAGACAGGCCTGTACAGTGAGACCTTGTCTCAAAAACAAAAACAAAAGACAATTTTTTTTCTTTTTTAAGGTTTTTCGAGACAGGGTTTCTCTTTGTAGCCCTGGCTGTCCTGGAACTCACTCTGTAAACGAGGCTGGCCTCGAACTCAGAAATCAGCCTGCTTCTGCCTCCCAAGTGCTGGAATTAAAGGGGTGTGCCACCACTGCCCAGCAATAAAAGACAATTATTGTACTATCTTCTTTCCAACAGTTAGAATCAAGATATTGACTTTATAAGTAGTATATGTGGAATAGTAGACATTTTTATCCTATTTGATATTCCATATTTATCAGTAAACTTGATACCTCCATTGTAAAAAGCAAAAGAAGATTGTATTAAAAACAAAAGCTATATGCTTATATATTATGATTTCTAGTGTGTTTTATGGGTTTTTTTTTTGTGTGTGTGTGTGTGTGTGTGTGTGTGTACCTGCATATATGTCTCTTATGCAGTTTTTTTTGTTTTGTTTTATTTGGGCTTGAGTTTTTTATTTGCCTAATCATTTTCTAATGAGAGTGAAAAACAAGGCATGGAGTTTGGTGGTGGAGAGAATCGGGCAGGACATGAAGGAGAGAAAACCATGATCAGAATATATTGTCTCAAAAAATTATTTTCATTGAGGCCAGACTGGGCAGTCCTCTGCAGTATATGCGTCAGGGATGTCAGATCAGCTAGTGTATGCTGCCTGGTTGGTGACTCAGTGTCTGAGAGATCTCAGGGTTTAGGTTTATTGAGACTGCTGCTCTTCCTATGGAGCCGTCCTTCTCAACTTCTTCCACTCTTTCCCTAATTCAACCACAGGGGTTCCCAACTTCAGACTTTTGGTTGGATGTAAGTATCTTCTTCTTTCTTAGTTGCCTGGTTGCTGAGCCTCACAGAGGGCAGCCATACTAGGCTCCTGTCTGTAAGTACCTCATAGCATAAAGTAATAGTGTCAGACCTTGAAGCCTCCCCTTGAGCTGGATCCCAATTTGGGCCTGTCACTAGACCTCCTTTCCCTTAGTCTCTTCTCCAGTTTTTGTCCCTGAAATTCTTTTAGACAGGAACAATTCTGGGTTCAGAGTTTTTGACTATGAGATGGCAACCCTATCCCTCCAGTTGATGCCATGTCTTTCTCCTGGAGGTGGATCCTACAAGTTCCCTTTTAAATGTTGGCCATGATATCTAAATTCCCTCCCTTTGAGTCTTGAGAGTCTCTCACTTCCCAAGTCTCTGGTACATTCTAGAGTGTCCCCACACCTCCCACCTCCCGAGGTTGTATTATTTCTATTCATTTCTTGGTGCTTGCCTCCTGGTATCCCCCCAATACCTGATCATGTTCCCCTTTTCCCCTGACCCTCCCCTTCCCCTCTCCCACACAGTTCCCTTCCTCCCCCCTACCTCTGCCTCTGTTTCCTTCTCCCCCCCCCCCACACACACATGGTATTGAAGTGCCCTTACTTGGGCCTTTTGGCTTGTTAGTTGTCTTGAGTTTTGTGGATTGTATCCTGGGTATTCTCTGTGTTATTATTATTATTTTTTTACTAATATCCACTTATTAATGAGTATGGACCATGCATATCCTTCTGGGTCTGCATTAACTCATTCAGGATGATATTTCTAGTACCATCCACTTGCCTTTAAAACTCATGATGTCATTATTGTTAATAGCTGAGTAGTATTCTACTGTTTAAATGAATCATATTTTCTTTCTTTTTTCATATTTTTATTGGTTATTTTGTTTATTTACATTTCAAATGTCATTCCCCTTCCCAGTTTACTTTCCACAAGCCCCCATCCTCTTCCTCACACCCTGCATCTATGAGGGTGTTCCCCCAACAGCCTACCCTCTCCCACATTTTCTGTACCCATTCTTCTGTTCTGGGACATCTGAGTTGTTTCCAGCTTCTGGCTTACCACAAATAAGGCCGCAATGAACATTGTGGAGCACTTGCCCCTGTGGCAAGTTGGGACATTTATTTGCCCCAGAGTTCCATAGCTGGGTCTTCAGGTAGATCTATTTCCAATTTTCTGAGGAACCTCCAAATTGATTTCCAGAGTAGTTGTACCAGTCTGTAATCTCACTATCAATGGAGGAGTGGTCTTCTTTCTCTACATTCTCGGACTCCTTGGTCTGGCCTCAATGAAGTCAGATGTATCTAATACTTGAGATACTTGAGGCCCTAGGGATCAGGGAGGACTGGCAGGATTTGGTAGGGTGTGGGGTTATCCTCTTGGAGATGGGGGAGGAGGAACTGTTGGCTGGCAGAACAGCAGGGGATAATGACTGGACTGACAAAAAAGGATTAAAGATAATAACAAAAATTGTTTTCAATAAAAGCTATATGTGGTATATAACCACAGACAATGAAACACATCCAAAGGTAGTCTCAAGTGATGGGGCTTCCAAATACAAAATTTGGAGACAAACTTGACTACATTACTTAACCCTATCTCAAAGCATAGAAAACTAACCAAAATAGTGGGGGAAACATATTAAATACAAATACTAATTAAAGTAAAAGTTTTTATGGCTAAAATATCAGACAATGAAGATCTTAGAGTAGGAAATATTAATTGGATGTAAATAATCATTTCCCCTAATAATGCAGATTCTCTTATCCAAAGAGACCTAAGAATCTAAAATACATAGATTTTATAATGAGTTCAAAACACATAAAACAAAATATTGACAAATTGAAAAGAAGAAATAGTCAAATCTGCAATAATAATCAGATATGTAAGAACTTCCTTCTTGCTTTTCAAAAGCTATGAGATGTGAAATTAATAGAGACATAAAAATTAAACAGTACTTCCAATTTACTTGATTTAACTCAAAGTGACACAACACTCCCTGAAATAACAGGAAGAATAATTCTTTAGTGCACAGTGACAGCTTACCAATAAAGAAAACAAAATATAAGCTATTAAACTTAAATAAATTGTGCAAGAATATATTTCCTGGAAATGATTAGAAAATGTTCAGAAATAACTAATGAAAATTTTATAGAAAATATTAAAAAAAATTCTAAAATTACAAAGAACACTTTTCTAAACCACTTTTAGGTTAAATAAGGATATTTAAAATAAAGTGGAGAGGATTTTAATTTAATTCAAAGAAAATGTTATATGTAGAATTTGTAAAAAAAAATAGCTAAATAAATCCTTAAATGTATCTTTATATATATATATATATATATATATATATATATATATATATATGAGAATCTGCAAAGCCTGATGTTGGTTTCTGTTTTATATGGCATCATGAACAAGAGCAAATTAACTGCAAAGAGAATAAAAATGAAGAAACAAGGAAGAAAAAGTAATCAATAGAGCAGAACTGCCTTTTACAATTTCCACAATAGTGCTGTTTATTGAACTTACCTGGGGCTGAACATATATTGTTATGCTAAAACTTATAGAGGCTAAGATATTAATTAAAATCTCTTCTAAGCAAGAGATACATTGTCAAGAGATACATTTCAATCTTCCATGGCACCTGAAATAGTGTTGTGTACATAGTGGTAGCATAATAGTGTCTGTTAAATTGATCTGTACTCCATATGTATATTCTAGTTTCTGAAGCTATTGACTTTGTAACTACATCAATTATAGAATTTCATTTTTAATAAATAAAAAGTTAAATAGTTAGGAGTGTGGCTGTAAACAAGCCTAAAACTTCAATTAGAATAAGGTTGTAACAATATTTTATTGACCATATATACATCAAATTTACTTAAACTATTCAAAGTGAAAAAACACCTAGAAGCTCATGAGAGCTTAACGTTGGTTTGCCAAGATCAGTAGAAAAAGAACACAGACAAAGGATACTAATGAGCAGCTTCTAACTCATTAACTGCAATTGAAGCAGCTATTTAAAATGAACAGCATTCTTTTACTTTCTTGTTATAGTTACTGCAAAGACATATTCAGGTTGGCCGTGATGGCTTCATCAGTAAAACGTTTGCTGGGCCAGCATGAAGACCTGAGTTTGGAGTTCCAGCATTCACCTGAATCCAAGTGTGATAGCCTGCATCTTGAACTGTATAACTGTAGGTCCTCACTGGCCAGCTGATATAGTAAGATTTAGTAAGATATAGTAAGATTCAGGGTCGCTAAAAGATTTTGCCTCAGAAATAAGATGTATTGGTGATAGAGAAAGTATATTTGCTTTCGACATTTGGTATGCAAAAACAGAAACATGAGCAAGCACACACACACACACACACACACACACACACACACACACACACAGAGTATTCACCAAGTTCATGTATCATTGATGGGGATCATAGAACTGTTAAATGTGGGTAGTGAAAGGAGAAAGTGAAAGAAGCTTGAACTTTCGAATATCCTTTGGACAATCAAGTTATGATGGAGATAATAATGTTGATTCATGGTTGCAATATTTCTTCTGGTTTCCTTAGGTAAAATGTTCCTGCGATACAAACGTGTCCACTGGGATTGGGCTTCCATGATCCATTGATCTCTGCATTGTGTCCAGTTGTGATTTTCTGTGGAGATCTCTAGTTGCTGAAGGGAAAGCTTCTTTGATGTGGGTTGGTAGCACTCAGTTGTGGACAGTAGAATGAGATTTAAAATATAGTTAGGATTCATGCAGGTCTAGCAAAGTAATAGGATCTTCTTAAGGTTCATGACCTCAGTAGCCCTGGGAATTGGCTAGGTTTCTACACCTACACCACAGCACTTTCATGTGAGTCTCAGAGAACACTGTGATATGGGAGGGAACTCTGCTGTGAAACATCCTTTCATAGAAATGCCTTCATAAAAACCATCTGAACAAAGACTATTTCAGTGGACATGAGGAAAAGAGAGAGATTTATTAATAATCTCAGGAAAGTATTCTTCATCTGTTTCCTTTTTTAAACAAAATTATGACTTTCTATAAAAAACATTGATGCTCATGGATTATGCAGAAAAGGTTTACAAGCTACTTTCTCTCTGTCTCTGGATCTCTGTGTGTCTTCCTCTGTCTCTCTGTCTCTGTCTCTCTGTCTTTCTCTCTCTCTCTCTCTCTCTCTCTCTCTCTCTCTCTCTCTCTCTCTTGTGTGTGTCTGTGATGTGTATTTTCTACAAGTACTTTGAACTACTACATTAAAGATTTAGGAAATTCCCTAAACAGCAGCCCTTTCAACATCATCCAGTATGAAGAATATGTGAGCCTGGAAAATGACTCTGGTTAAGAGTGTGCATTTCTCAGACAAATGATCTGAATCATAGCACTTGTGATTCAGCAGTTGGGTTGTTCACAACTCCATTATCAAGGCATATGATGTCCTCTTTTGTCCTCTGTGGGAACCTGCACTTAGCTACACATACTCACATATTACCCCATACATAACATATACAAAATTAGTTAAAAACAAATCTTACTTTTATAAAAGTTGTGGAGTCCAGTCAGTATTCCCCTCCTGTTCTGCCCTCCAATAGTTCCCCATCGCATTCTTCTCCCTCGTCTCCAAGAGGATGTCTCCACCCAACCCCACCAGGCCTCTTACTCCTTGGGGCCTCAAGTCTTTTGAGGGTTAGGCCCATCTTCTTCTACTGAGGCCAGATCAGGCAGTCCTCTGCTGTATACATGTTGGAGGCCTTGGACCAGCTAGTGTATGCTACCTGGTTGGTGGTTCAGTGTCTGAGAGATCTTGAGGGTTCAGATTAGTTGAAACTGTTGGTCTTTCTATGGCGTCATCCTCCTCCACAACTTCTTCCAGCTTTTCCCTAATTCAACCACAGGGGTCCTTGACTTCAGTCCATTAGTTGTGTGTAAGTATCTTTGTCTGTCTCGGTCAGCTGCTTGTTGGGCCTCTCAAAGGGTAGCCATGTGCTCCTGTCTGTAAGCACACCATAGCATCAGTAATAGTGTCAGGCCTTGGAGCTTCCACTTGAGAATGCCTGTTCTTAATATCTTTGCAAGCAAGTGAAATATAGTGTTATGTTTTCCTTGACCAATAAAAAAATCAATGGACTTGGAAGATTTTAAAATAACAGGTTTGCTGTCTCACCACTTTTCACAGTCTTGACTTCATACCACATAGGCTCTGCCTGTAAGAGAGTTTCATGTCCTAGGTTTGACTATATCAGTGATATATTTCCTGGGAAGAAAGTAAATGAAAAAGGCCCACACTCACAGCATTTGGTTTATTAGAATCAAACAGTATATATTTGAGACCAGAATCATCCTTATATTCAGGTACCAATAACTTTATTTTGTCCTTTTAAAATATAATGTGTCTCTCTGTTCTCATTTTGAAGCAACTGAAATTACAATTAGTTACTGTGAGACACATCATTTAATTTTAGTTCAGTTTATTTCTTAACAGAGACTTCTCAGCAGGTGAACTTTTCATTAACCATGTTGAAATTTAGTGTCCCATTGTGATGTGTTGAAGAAGTTATTTAGTATTTGTTTATTCACCCTAGGTGTGTATAATTCATTGTTATCTTTGCTTTTATGAACAAATTGCTTGTTTCTTTCTCAACCTTTACTTGGCTAATTTAAACTGAACATTATAGGATAGGGAAAAAACATTTCTTACATACTTATGCAATTAAATTTTAATAGAATTTAATGGTGCTTCTATAGATAACACATTTATTAAATTTTTTATAATGAGGATGACATTACAATAAAATTGATGATTGTAAACTCAAGTCAAAATGAGCTACTGAATTTTACACTTGCCTATTTTTCTACCTCAGTGAAGAATCGGCCTTTATAGCTAAAGTTGTCATTAAAGTTAGAAGTGAATGCAAAGTAAGGAATTTATTTTGTAACAAAGCTGCTAATTCTCCATTTTCATACAAAATATACATAGACTGATGACATCCACTGCCCGGCAATTTCTCACTGAACTATGGACTGGAGAGTCCTAAATTTAATTTAAAAAGTGATATGTAAATAGTTTCTAAATTGGATTTACATTATATTAAAAAGTTTCCCCTGTTAGGTTGAAAATTGAACATAATTTGCAATTTCAAAAACACGAAAAGTTACCTAACTACATCAATGCCAATGAAAACTCATGGCCTTTGGCTTGAGGTTCACATTTGCCAGATTAGATGTGTATTGTTTTAAATTTAAGACTAGTCTTATACATGTGCAAAAGATATTATAGGACTTTGGAATATTTTTCTTAATTCTTATATTTCTTTAAGCAAAACAATAACCTTTTAGCAGCCCAAAGTCTATGTGGATCTTCATTTTAAAGCACAGGGAGAAAAAAAAAATCCAATTTCAGCAATGTCAAAAGCCCCATGGCTGACAGTGTAGTGTACTTCCTGAGTGCTTGTTAATTCCTAAGTTGGATATCATCGTCAGAGATTAGTTTCTCAAAATTGAATCAGGCATATTACTGCAGTGACAATGAGTATCAATTTCAAATCCAGTTTTTTCCTGTGTGCATCCATTGCACTCATCTGTTACAGCTGTGCATGCAGGATGTGCAGAGGCTCAATTACTTCTCAGAAGTGTCTGTTCTGAGTTGCTTTAACTAGTGTATTAGCACATAGGTAACGATCATATTTTCCAAAAATTTTATTTACCACTTTACTGAAGTCCATGTGGCATGGTTGGGTTTATGTCCTTTAATGTCCTTGCTTGGTTAGAATCTTTCCATCTAATTTATTCATCCACTCCATTATTATCTCATTAAAATTCCTCACTAACAGTATTTGATCTTGATAGCTAGAATATATTAATATCGAAGTGGTATAGAAATTAAAATATAGAAGTGGTTACTGAAGTTATGAATGCTGTAATTTTAGGAAGATAGAATGACAATTGAACATAATTGATTGAAAGGGAAAAGAGTAAGATGGGTGTAGATTTTAAAGATGGGAATTTTAATTCATGTAGAATATTCATGCAAAAGTCTATCAAGAGAGTGTGTCAAGTACTGTCAAGAAAAATAAGGAGGTTAGTGACATATAGAGAAAGGAACAAGAAGGAGAGAAGGAATCAAAAGTAATGAAATACTAGTGCAAGATTGTAAGGCCCTCCAAGGCCACTGTATGAACTATGGATGTTATTGAGTGCCCCTGAGCTGGGCAAGACTGAGATGGATTATTGAACAAATGTTATGTTAGATTCAAAGACAAAAGAATGAGAACATGACAGAGATACAGCAACTAGGAAATTCTCAAAGAGAATATGCTATGTCTATAACCCTCACAATAGAAAGGACATAAGATATGGTACAACTTTTAAAACCACTTCATGTTTTGCTATGTACATGAATCCTAATTTTATTGAGTTCGCAATTCTGCTTCTCTTGTGTTCCTTTTCCTTTTCTTTTTTACAGATTGTATTCATTTCCAAATAAAAGGTGAAGATTGCAATGCTCAGAGCTCATTTGTTTATCCCTACACTGGAGATAGAGCCTGGGACTTTATGAGTTATAAATGTTCATTCTCACTGAGCTGCATCTCAGTACTTGATTTACTGTTTGATATTTGAAACAATGCCTCAATAATTTGATCAGCTTTAGTTTGAATTTACTCTCTACTGTATGCTAGCCTTAAACTTGTTAGCCTCCTAACAAGAATGAGGCTATTCATCTGATTCAGCCTCCTAAATAGTTAGGAATAATTCTGAACTATGAGGATCAACTCATTTCAAGATATTATTCTGATCAAATGGTTTCCTTTGAGGGCAGGCAGCATCAGTAATAGACTAACTTCAGTAGAAATCTGATACAAATCCATTTCATTGAACTAATTACTAATCATCTTTCAACTGTTTATTTCAATCTCATTTCTTCTTTTAAACTTCTGAATCCACAAATAATCTTCAATGATTGCCACCAATATATAGCTTTTGATCAGTGTTGTTTGATTTATTAAATGATAGCTTCCATGAAGGCAGAGACCATGACTATTCCACTTACAATACTAATGGCACTCAATAATATTTAAACATTTAACTGTTTTTGTATTTTACAGTTGTTGTATTTTACATATATATCCAATGAGTACTAATAAAATTTAAGGTAGTAATAATAACAAACTTGAAAATTGATCCACAGTGCAAATTTTCCTGAAGTGTTCTTCAGTCAATATAATATAGTGAAAACTGTATTACTGTGGATGCATTATAGTTGAAACTTATGTGAGCACAATATTGGAAAAAGAGATAGTTCTGAGTCAATAAAAAAATAAAACTGCTCATCCCATCCCACCATTGAAAGTTAAATAAATAAAATATCCAATTTTAAAAGAAAACAGAAAATAGATCTGGCAATTGTAGTCGAGCAGTCAAGACTTTTTGTCAACAATTTATTCTGGGGATTTCATATACTCCTCAAGGACAAATTATTGTGGAAGAGGCCCATGAAACTTTAAAAAGTTTGGTGAGACATACTGTTGCTGAGACAAAGAATGATGCCAATCTGTGAGCTTGCTGAGTGCCCTAAAAAGGGTGACTGGGGAACTGTATTGGACATATATTCCTGACCCACCTTTGCTTGACTGTGTCCTAGATGGGACAAGCTGCCTTACATCAAGTTTTTAGACCTTGTGAGATAGAGAATCAAAAGGATAAATTATAATGTCTCTTGTATTCTTCTTAATGGTGACCAGTAATTTGAACTCAACCATGTACTGGTCTAGAAATCAATCCAATATTGAAAATAACAGTCTACTTTTGGAAGACTGGATCTGGACATTTTCAGGGAAGTATTTGGAAGTTAGCTGTAGTTCACTATGATGTTATGATAGCAAGAGATAAAGTTGAGACAGGAACTGGATTACAAACAAGTGTTAGTGTCTGTGTTAAGGCTCTTTTAATTGTCAAGTTAAAATTACTTTTGTCTCTTCTACAGTACTTATTGTAAGTTGCATTGACTGTATAATTTCCAATTGTGTTAGTGTGTTGAAACCTGGCATGTCTGTTACAGGGGTATATAAACTTGTCTTACTGCCCTGAGTATTAGAAAAACCTTGATTTTCTGAAAAAAGCTTGAAAGTGCTGGAAGAAGTGAGTTAGGTTTTAAGCAGAAGCAACAGTGTTGCAGGCTTGATTATTACTGGTATAACAGCTTTATTTTCATTAATTGCTAGCATCATTGCTTCTGCAATAGCATTGACACAAGAAATTAAGACAGCTATTTTTGTTAACCATCCAGCAAAAAAAATGTTACTAATGTATTGAGTATACAAAAGTATTTACATAGGTATCTGGAACCAAGGATGATGCTCTATAACCTATTCAAATTATCTGAAGGAGGTTCAGGGTTCAAGGGTTAGGAGCCATGCCGAGTGTCATGACAAATATCATTGGAGTAGTGCTACTTTTGAAAATCACAATGATTGTCACTATAATTAGAAAAAAAGTTTAGAGACAACTGTAGGGTATTTGGCATAATTCTAACACTTCTCTGGGTGTGTTAACTTTGCATAGTGAGATTATGAATTTAAAGAGTGCTGTTCTGTTGAGCTTTTATGCTGCAGATAATGGTGATAAAAATTATTCATGACCTGAGGTAAGTATTTCCATTTTGGTCAAACCTTAGGAATGGCATATATAGCTTGATCAGGCTAGCCTTTCTTGTCCTGGGAATACTTTTATTCCTGCCCATCATGTTAAAGATTACCTTTAACAGCATCAACATGTAAATGGACACCCCCCCCCCGACAGAGTTATTAAATTAACAGGGTGACAAGCCAAAGATGTGTAAGATTCTGCACAGAGCCTTACCAACCTAAGACAGAAGTGCATTGCTTTTGATAATTCATATTCCATGATGGATAATGAAGACATTCTGGTCAGAATGATCTAAGGTTCAGCCTTGTTAACAAAATAAAAAAGGGGAAGAGGTGGAGAGCCATTGGACTGCTGGCAAGAATCTGACATCGACCAAGGACAAGGAAATGAGCTACTTGCTAGGAATATGACATTGGCCAAGGACAAGGAAGTAGGCTTCAAGCAGGAATCTGACATTAGAGTAGAACAAAGAAGTAATTTCAGGTAGGAATCTAAATCTTAGGCTACAACAAAAAAGTAATCTCAGGCAGGAATCTAAATATTAGGCTAGAACAAAGAAGTAATTTCAGACAGGAATCTAAATTTTAGGCTAAAACAAGGAAGTAGGCTTCAGACATGAAAATGACCTTGGGCTAGGACAAGGAAGTAGGCTCAGATACTTGTTCATCCTGATAAGCCTTTAGAAACAGTGATCACAAGAATGTTCACTTAATTGGGTTTAATGTCTTGCTTTTTCTTTGACTATTTGTGTTCATTGTATTGCTTTTTCCTTGACTATTTGCATCTATTGTATTTCTAGAACCTCAACCTAGAACTAACCTTAATACATACATGTAATCAAAATGGTATAAAAGCATAAAGGAAGAGAGAGTATAGGATAGGAGTTTCTAGGGAGGGGAAATGAGGAAAGGGAATGACATCTGTATTTTATTCGGTAAATAAAATACCGAATAAAAACAAAGAAAGAAAATAAAAAGAAAGAATGTAAGAAGCAAATGTATCTCTCAGCTTTTGCTGTGGTCAATAGAATGGATGGGAGAAACATTTATAGAAATGAGAAAGGCTGTAGATCGGACTGTATGTTATTGAGTAGAACAGGATGCAGAAATAGAAATTTTAATTCAAATTTTAAGTGTGTTTATGCACATGCTTATGTATACACAAGAAGAGATGTGTAGAGGTACATGTGAGCATGTATTCATGATGAAGTCAAAGGAAAACTTTGGTGTTATTCTGAATAATTCCTCCACTTTATTTGATATAGGGTCTCTCATTGACTTGACTCATACCAATTTGGCTAAAGGCTGAAGTTAGCCATCTTCTTGTTTCAGTTTTCTTTCTAGTAGTAGGATAACTACCAAGACCAAAAGCAGGTTGAGGAAGAAATGGATTCTTTGGATTATATTTTGTGATTATAGTCTATCATTGAGGGAAGTCAGAGCAGAAACTCAAGTAGGAACTGAGCAGAAACCATGAAGAAAAGTTTCTTACTAGATTGTTCACTTTAGCTTGCTCAGGTAGCTTTGATATACAATGCAGATTCACTTGCTTAAAAATGACACTTTCCTAAGTGGTCTGGGTTATCCTACATTAAGTAGGAAATAACTCTAAAACATTACAGACAATTGTCGTTGTTTTCACTTACCTTCTAGTCTTTGATGGTAAGACCCCATTGCTGAAGATACCACATATTTGAGTCTTATAAAATGGAGAAATTGAACTTGTATAGCCTTTCATCCCTGCTGACTAGCTTTCATAGTGCTGTACTGTGGTATTGATGCTTCTCGTAGAGAAAAATAATGATTAGTCAGACCAAACAGCCTTGAAAAATGTGAGTTACAATAATGATTGATGCATTAAGAGATGCCCACTAATAAAATAGTGGCACAGACATCATGGGAGTAACCTACTAATTTTTGTTTGGATTCCAGTCCCAGGACAAACAACAAAAGATATACCTGCTGTCATTAATTTGCTACAGACATGTGACTAGACAAGGAACAGACCCTCAGGGAGGCTAAACTACTATCATGCCACTATTAAACTGACTCCCACTGACATATTACTAAACCCATTGAGCAATATATTTTTTCATTCTCATTTAAGCTTCTATTTGCAGTAAATATTGATTTACATGATGATGCCAAGTGTGAGAAAGTACAGTATCACAGATTTGTTTGCTAAAGGAAGTTCAAGAGAAGGAAAGGTGACCAAGGCATCATGGATCAATGGTGTGAAACAGGATCATAAAGCAGGAAGGATGCACAGAAGCTTGAGTTTACAAGAGTCACAAATTTCTACTTTAAATATAAAAAGATGCAAGAGATGGGGTGTTTTCTTTTTTTGTTTTTTAAATTTATAGTTTGGAAATTTCATGAATGAATAAAGCATATTAAGATCAAAAATTAAATAAAATTGTTTCAGGAATGTGACTTGCCTTCATTTGCTCTCATTTCTCTACAAATGTATAAATATAATATTTTTAAAACATCTTAATATGATAAATGAAATAATCCTCAATATGGATTTTTTTTCCTGTTTGACCTTCAGTTCTGATGATATTCCAACAGAGGAGAGACAAATCTGAGGTTGGTTTTATTTAGCTTTTCTTATTTTGTATGAGGTTTCTTTTTTTTGTATACATGCTTTTTTGTTTTGGATAAGGTAGAAGAATTAAACTACATTGTAAAAATTATGAGAAAAGGGGGACTAAAGGGGGAATTGACTGGAATGTAAACAAATAAAATAATTTAAAAAATTATGAAAAACCTCATGTGCAATAAGATAAAAACAGATCCCAAAGATTCAGATTCCAGCTGAACTGCGTAAAATGTAAGTATTAATCCTGGAGTTATTTAGGTATCTAGGTATGCACGAGATAGAAAAGAGGAAAATAAGGGGTTGAGATGAGTAAGGGATTAGAATTGGTATGGTAACATGAATTTTACGTAGGCAGTAAAAGCATGGTTCTTTAAAACTACACATTAAGTTTGAGAAGTACATAAAGAAACACATAGGAAGTGTGAAGCTTTCAAACTCATGATGACTGTTAGCACATCCTGTTATGTTGTTTCCTTCCTAGATAAAGGGAGTCCAGAAGAGATTTTAACTGTCCAGTCGCTTCTTGAATTTCCTCAGCCTCTCTACAATTAGTGATCCAGTGAGAACCCATTAAAATAATTAGCAGGGATCCAGTAGTGTTATGGCTGAGCAAAGGCTCTCAGTTCAGTCTTGTTGGTTTTCCTAAATATGAATACTATAAAAGCTGCTTTTGAAGGTTAAAGTCACTTCAGGAAATTTAATCTCTACACAACGTGTCATATAGCAGCAGATTATCCTGTGAGGAAATAATAATTGTCTATGATATGACATGCAGTTTATAGCATTTCAGCAAAATTGGAAACATATAAAAGGGTTTGATACGTTGTTAATTAAAATTTAGCGAGTTGCAGGTGAAAAGTAGCTTCATAGGCAAGTCTGTTCAGACACCAGACAGTTTCTAGAGTGAGAAACTTCCTCCCTAGAGGCAGAATACATTTTAATGGTCTGAAATCCCATGGCTTGTAGATGGATAGCCTATAATTTCTAGCCTAGAGTAAAGTGATGTACATCTGACATAGCCTATATTTTATTAATTAACACAATGATACTTTCTCTTGTCTTTAGTCATTGTTGGAAATTTTGTTATTTCCAACTCTTATTATGTTTCCCTTACCTCCGATTCTGACATCATGACATTTTTATGGAGCCAACAATACCTTTAACAACATAAAATAGCACTTTAGTGTTGACTTTATATAGAGTGTAAAGCAGAAATTAAAACACAGAGTATATTCAGTGACACTGAAATATTTGGTCAATTTACTTACATCGGTATTGGTAATAGTATAATAATTGACTGGCCAGGATGTGTTTCCCTCGCCTTAAAAAACAAGTCTTGATAGGTTTATCTCTTACTTTCATTTTCTTGAAGCATTCACTTTAGAAAAAAAGCTTTTCTGAAATGTGAATTAATTGTCCATGGAGGAATATCTTTTTCAAGGACCAGAGGATTCATCGTTTTTCAACTTAAACATCAGGAAAGATAGTGTGCCTTTCCCTGGGTAGTAGAAAGGTAAGATTCTATCCTCATTAACCAGTAATTAGCAAACACAGGCAGCCTATTGACATTAGAACCTTCCACCTTTACACTCCTGTGTCCTTTCTGAATACATTGACCTAATTCCTAAGCATTTTCTCAATTAGTCAAGTGCAGTCTATCCTCTCCATCAAAGTGATATCTTTACTATTGCATTCATTATAATACATCCTCTCTTTCCCTGTCAACTGGCCCCATGGAATGTTTCTTTAGTAAGAAGCATCACTGGTAACATATACAGGAAATATTACCTATATTTCTAAATGTCTTTATATGTGTTCATCTAATGTCATGATAAGTGGTGAATGGCTATTGTTATTAGTGTCCCCATTTCCCACATTTTACTGCTTCCTAGAAAGGTGAAATACCTTACTCAGGAGAGAGCAGAGAGGAATCAAAGACCAGTTCTATCTGCCAAGTCTTTTGGTGCTAGGGTTTGAGCCCATGTTTTAACACATTTCAGGGCTTAGCTGCTTGGTTCTACATAAGTACCATGTCCAGGCTGTATTCTGGCACAGATCTTATGCATGAAGAGCAATGATATCAGTTTGACATGTGAGCAGAATGGCATGTGTTAGGGATTTATATCCACAACTTATAGTTTCTCACATATTCGTCTTGCTGCCAGGGAATTCTGCATTTCTGATATAATTCTGTGAAAATAATTTGAGGAGTTGTTATTTAATTGATAATTGTGCTTTGATAATGCTGTGAAAGAGTATTAGTCACGTCACTACCATATAAATTAAAATAGGAAGGTCCCATTATAATGTCGAATTGGTACATCATTTTAAAATTTTTGTTAGATGTGCAGGACTGTCTGGAAATCATGAGTAGACAAGAGTTGTAAAGAATTTTTTTCTTTTTTTCCAGTTTGTTTTTCTGTCACTTTCTCAGATATGCATATATGTTTAAAGAGATGAATACTTTTAAATTCTGCATGCACTATAGGACTTATTGATTGGTGGTGAATTACATATATGGTGCTTCTGTATAAGATTATAGCGAAGCTGAAAGTATTTGACCCCAGTGCTATCAACCATCATTATAGCAACAGACGTATATTCAGGTGTGAGTACTTATGCTGATCTCTATAAACCTATGGTGTAGCCAGCTCTAGAAAAGCATAGTGCATATAATCCTATATCCTACATAAACCTTCTGATAATGAATTCCTTACTGATTTATTTGTTTGATATTCTTTGCTCTTTAATTGTTTAAGGTATATCTCTTAACATTCAAAACATGAAATTTTACTGTAAAGTGATAAGCTGAGCTATATGTCTTGACTCCACTAAAATGCCAGTGACAGACGTATGCCACCCAGGCTCACTATGTGTCCCTTGTGATATTTGTATTATTAAAAAGAAGTCTAAGGATTCATAAACATATGTTCACAGTGCAGGGAGACATAGCTGTATAGTGAAATTAACCACATATTATATAAGATTTAAGTCCTTTTATTTAAACTTTTAAATAGAAATATATTTCATATGCATATCTCTGATAATTTAATGTATCTCACATGGCATCGTTGTTGGAAATTTTTGCATAAGTGGTATAAAGGTATTTTATTAAATAATGCCTGGAAGATATTCACCTAGCAATTTCTTTATTGTTATTATTTTTTTGGTATGTGCAATCGCCTATTACCATATTGCTATTGAGGTAGGTAATGCTACTATTAGCTCCAAACAGGTGTGTACATGCTTATAGTACTCTTTAGAACAAAAGCTCCTAGTAATCTTCATGTTCTGATCGTGGTAAAATAGCCTATAAAATGAGTTGTGCTGTTCTGCAATCTGAAACAATCTCCTTTTTGGTTTAATTATATTGGTTTTGAGTAAGAATGATTAATTTGCACTGTTTATGGATAGATATGATGGTATTTTGGATTTGGTCAACTTAAATGAGTTTGTAATAAAAAAATATGAAAATATCTTTAACACTTTAAATTGAAGAAAAAACAGAGGAAAGGTTGAATTTTTGTTTGCATTTTAATAGGCTGGAGTTCACCAATCCTTTTTGTGCAAGTTTTCAATTGATGTAAATGGAGGTTGGCTCAGTGGTAAAGTGCTCAGCAGGATGGTTGGGAATAAAACCTGCAGTGTCTAATCAACTGTAATAGTTTTAATCAGAATTCATTGGTGCCAGCTATGTGGTCTACATACTACTTTATTCTTATGCATGAACAACAGTGTGATGGCTGCTTTTTAACTTAGAAACTGGAATTGCTCCACCAGTCATTAAGAAATCTATAGATATAGAGGAATTCTTACTTTTCTCTAACTAACAGAAAAAACTTAAGTGGCTCAAGTAACAGCATATAATTGAGTTAGAAGTGTGAGACGTTGCAGTTTTGTATAAGCACAGAGGTGTCAATAACAAACTGTTACCTAGGATCATGGAGGACTTCAGACATAGGCTTCCTTAATGATGATCTTTTTTTAAAAAAATATTACATTGTTGGGTCTAAATTGTTATTAAAATTCCAAATCCACTGCTTTGTCATTTTTTTTATTCCTTCTTTTTATTTAATCTTTTTCTGGATGGTGGCATACATCCAGATTTTATTCCTCTCCTGGTCTACCCTACAACTGTTCCACATCCCATACTTCCTCCACACCTCCCTGTCTCCACAAGGATGTCCATACCTCCCCACCCCTCGTTCCATCAGCTCTCTAAAGTCCCCGGGGCTTCAAGACACTTGAGGATTAGGTGCATCTTCTCTGACTGAACCCAGATCTGGCAGTCCTCTGTTGTGTAAGTGTTGGGGCCCTCATCTGAGCTGGTGTATGCTGCATGATTTGTGGTGCAGTGTATCAGAGATCTCGGGGTCCAAGTTAATTGAGACTGCTGGTCCTCCTACAGGGTCATCCTCTTCCTCAGCTTCTTCCAGCTTTTCCCTAATTCAACCAGGGGTCAGCAGCTTTTGTCCATTGGTTGGATGCAAATGTCTGCATCTGACTCTTTCAGCTGCTTATTGGATCTTTCGAAGGGGAGTCATGATAGGTCCCTTTCTGTGAGTGATCCATAGTATCAATAATAGTGTCTGGGACCTCTCCTTGAGCTGGATCCTACTTAGATCCTGTTGCTGGACCTTCTTTTCCTCAGGCTCTTCTCCATTTCCATCCCCGTAGTTCTTTCAGATGTAAACAATAGAATAAGTCATTAAAAACCTCCCAACCAAAAAAAGCTCAGGGCCAGATCGGTTTAATGCAGAATTACACCAGACCTTCAAAGAAGACCTAATACCAATATTCCTCAAACAGTTCCATAAAATAGAAACAGAAGGAACACTACCTAATTTATTCTATAAAACCACAATTACTTCTGATACCTAAACCACACAAAAAAGGACTCAACCAACAAAGAGAACTGCTATGTCTTTCTTAGCCTCCCATTATATCACTGGTACTGTGGTACAGGCATTGTTTTTCATTTTATATTTTACGTAGAGAAAAGGAGTAACTTTCTCACATATCTCATTTGTAGTAAAGTTCAATTAATGCTCTATCAGGTAGAGTTCAATAGTTCCAATAAAGTGTCTCTGCCTCAGACACACCCTCCTTTTAAGGGTTTCCTATTGGTTTCTGTAGTGAGACCCTAGAATCTGCAGTGTCTTCACAGCTGCACTTGTATTAGTAAGTAGTCTTAGATGAGGACACTTCAACAACCACAACACTGTGATTCATTCTTTCATCCTTTATTAACTAGACACTACTATATGCTTTGCACAGAGATTAGTTCTGAGTGGATCCCAGAGCCAGAAAACTCTGTTCTTGTTCTCAGAAACTTATTAATGGGAAAGGTAGATGATAAACAATTCGTGTAGAATGTAGTGGCTAAATTAATACTGTATACTAAATGTTACTGTTAGCATAAAATGTTATAGAAGTTGCTAATTTATATCAGGACCAATATTAGTAATTGTTTCAAGAAGAGATGAGAAGGAATAGAAATGTTAGCAACAGAAACTGATGAAGACAGTTAAACAGAAGAACAGGGAAAGAAGTTGTGATGTTTAAGGACTGAAAAAAGGCTTGGTTGGATATTGAATGTATATTATATGAGAGTTATATTAAAGGAAATCAATTTTCTCTGGCTTCACTCAAGTCTAGGGTACTAAAATTCATTAGAGATTTTCATTTAGGGCAATGACATGAATTTATATATATATTTTTCTTTTTTTATCATTCTTTTTTTATCTTTCTTTTTTTATTTAATTTTTTTGAACATGAAATGCTTTTTTATAGCATGTTTTACAAGGGGAGGGGGTAAGAGGGGTCAGGTGGTGGAAAAGTACAGAATCTTCTTGGCCTGTGCCTTGAAACATGTAATGGTCTATACGGTACACTGCCTTGAATTACGATCTATCTGCTATTCTTCAGAAGATATGGTAACTGGCTACTTTGGCTATTACATGAGAAACACTTTAGAATGGACAATAGAGGAGATGGTATAGTGATAAAGAGAATATTACAGTATTTCATAAGAAAGATGTTAGTACTTAAGTTTGTCTTATGGTGACAAAAAAAATAGAAGATGCTGTAAATTCCAAAAGCATTTTAGGATATAGTACTTGATTTGACATGATGTACAATATGAATGGGAGAGAAGGTAGCAGAGATGATTTCCCTCTTGAGGTAAAAGGTATCTGACTGTTTTATTCTTTCAAGCTTGAGGGGTCAGCAGCTGCTACATGCTAAGTGTCCTGTAATTTTCAAAAATGAGATAGGAAACATTTCATGGTCAGATACTGGGAGGGCATTACAATCACCTGGAGAACACTTCTAAATTATGCACTACCAGAAATATTTATGTGTTCTACAAACAGGAATCCATCTTGGTATTCATAAGGGAACACTGGGATTTCTATGAAGTCATGTGTTTGGAAAACTTATGAATTAGTCTAAACTAAATCACTCAGCATAAGCATGGCATTAGGTTGTATGAGAAAGTAGCCCTGGGAACAGAGAACAGTTCATATGTTGTAGCCCTGGATGGTATGGTACAGTTCTCAGATATCGATGACGACATGCTGTACTAAATAAAACAGTAAGAGTGGACCTTTTCATGTTAGCATCTTATCACTTCTATAAAATGAACTATGCAGTTTGAGACATTTCCAGGTCCTGCTTAGTACCATCAGGCCTTTTCTTTTTCAACTAAACCCATTCAATGCATTATATTAAAAAATAAAACTTGCAAACATGAAAACATCAGGACAGTAAAATTACATGGAGTTTATATCCTTGTTTTCATCTCATATTTCTAGAATCCAATTCTTACCACACACTTAGATCAGTGCTATGTAGGTGCTTATGTATTTTGAAAGGAATATTGATTGCTTCAGTGTATGATTTAGAGAGGGACATTGCATCTCAGTAATATAGTGACAAGCAGACACAACAGGACCCAGCAGTTTTGCCTAGCAAGCACACAGTGCTAACTATCACACAGCTACTCAACATTTTTCAGTGCCTTATGACTAAGTTTAGCCTCATCATTTTAGAAGAAAGCAGACATTGCAAAATTCAGAGACTCTATTCATTCAGGTCCCAAGACACTTACATGTGTCATCCTTTAGTGTTTTTCATTAGGAGTAAATTGTGTTCTCTTAATATAATTATTCAACAAGAATTTGATAATGATTTGCTTTGTTTCTGAATTTACAATATAAATACAAGTACACACATATTTCATAGTAACACTCTCGACAGCAATGGCCTAAGAAATTATTTTGTGCTCCTAAATCAATGTTTATTTTGGAAAGGGAGGATTTGACAGAGCAGTTGCATTTTCTTTTTCTTATGCATTTTTTTTTTTTGTCATCATTTGCTGAATGTCATTGCTACCTTACTAGTTCTGGACAATCTCCCTCTTTTAACAACAGATGACCTGGAAGCACTAGTCAAATTGTCTTGTAATGACTGTTGCACAGCAGGGTCATTTATTCTGAGCCAGTTGAAAAGAACACATAGCAAGACGTTCCAATCAATGTGTACAGAGAGGGTCAGGCTAATACAGAAGTGTTATTAAAATGATAGGATATTACTTTATCTTTTGTGAAGTGCTGAGTTATTTTTCTTGATGCAAAGATAAAGACTTTGAAATGTATTTCTTTTCGGTCCTTCATTTCTTTCCATGTATTTTTGTGAAGAATGTTATGAAACTTAAAACATCACCATTCCCGGTAGTTTAAATATATTTTGTTAAAGCAAATATCTTCAAGCCAACAGGAAAATGATGCTTTCCTTGCTTGGTTGCCAAGACAAGTAAATTGATAATCAATAGATTTAGAGGGAAATATTAGCTAAAGCTTCAGGCAGTTCCTTGTGTAGAAACACAACAACAACAATTAATTGCCTAGTCATCATGGCCGTATTTGATCTATACAAGAAATTTAATTTTGAAGACTTAATTTGGCAAATATAATAACTCAGTCAATAATTTGGAAATGTGAAGTTATAAAACATGTTCTAGTACAAATTACATGGTGACTTTTACAAGGTGGGGCTTTGCTGACCTTTGCAGCCAGCAAATGGTCTTGCAGGCTGAAATGATTCTTAGTGTGTTTAATAGTCTGAGTTTGATCCCCATGCTTGGTGGAAGGAGAGAGCTGCCTCAAGTTCTCTCACTTTCAGATGCACAGTGGCAAATATGTATTCACATACATGCATAGGCACGCATACATATGCATGCTTACACATATACACATACACAAGCACAAATGAGGTAATAAAAATAAGTTTTCCTTTGGCAAAATCTAAACAGTTACATAGAAGTTACATGGAATCACTCTGCTGCCTGTTTTTGTCAGTTGAAACAAATCTCGTGTCATTTTGTAAGAGGGAACTACAGCAGAGAAAATGTCTCCTTCTTGCTGGCACCTGAACAAACCTGTTGTACATTGTTTTGGTTGACAATTCATTTGCTGTAAAGACTGAGTTGAAGTGTCTGACTTGCTTGAGTAATGCCATTTCTAGGTTCATGCTTCTGGGTCCTATAAGAAAGCTGGGTGAGTCAGCCACAAGTGACAGCCAGCAAGCAATACTTCTCCATGTCTTCTGCATTGGTTCCTGCCTCCAGTTTCCTACCCTGTGTGAATTCCTGCTCTGACTGACTTCAGTTATGAACTGTTACCTAAAATTGCAAGATAAAATAAGTCCTTGTCTCTCCAGGTTGCTTTGTGATGGTATTTTATCATAGCAATTGAAACCCTAATAATGAAACTGAAATTATTTATAAATCATATTAATATAATTTCATCATTTCTCTTTTCCCTTTCCTTAATCCAAGTCCTCCCATATACACATTTTTGATCTACTTAAAATTTATGGCTTCTTTTTTCATTAAATTTTACATGTATACATTGTATTATATATGTATACATTACAAAACAACCTGCACATTATATATATATATATATACAAATACATAAAAATATATATATATATATATGGGCTAACAATATGTATAATATAACTAATTACTATTATTTTCCCTGGAAAAGATTAGTTTTAGTTGTAAGAATTGGTAAGAATCATGATAAGTTTGCTATATGTAACATATGACACATAGTATAAAACATAAATATTTTGTATAATGTGAATATAGTTATAAAAGGAAACAACTACTGACTCTACCAAGAAGCTGTTTAGAGTCAGTGGCAATGATATGAAAGTTTGTTTATATCTTTATATTCAATTTGTCTGTGTGTGTTCATCTGTGTTTATGTGTCTATGTGTGTGCACATGTGCACGTGCAAGTGTATGTATGTGTCTGTGTGTGTGTGTGTGTGTCTGTGTGTTTGAATGTTCAGGAGGGTCTCAGAAGTCAATTGTTGGGTGTTTTCATTGCTTTTTCACTCATTTCTCTACCTTAACTTCTGAAAGTCACTGATCCTGGAGCTCACACAATGAGTTGGAGTCAGTCCTAGCAAACACTAGAATGTTTCTGTCTGTTTCTTCCTACAGCTGGAGAATAAAAGCCAGCTGTCATGCTTTGTTTGTGTCCCATGGTTGCTGGTAATCTGAACCCATCTTGAAGTAGAATAGAATCTCCCACTCACCTGTGCTCTGCTTTTCCTTGAAAATCCTTATTCCAGACCTGACCTGGCCCATAACTAGGACAAAAGAACAAATGCTCCCCCGAGAAGCCTTGCTGGCTTTCCTCCCTCTGTGTATCATCACTGGGTTTGCAGTTGTATTCAACTTTAATCTTCATCAAACCGAAAATGAAAAGACAAACCGCTTTCCCTGGGTGTGTAATCTTCAATTCAGAAGATTTTTTTTTTTGATAGTTTCTTTATTTACATTTCAAATGTTATCCCCATTCCATGTCTCCCCTCTGGAAAACCCCTATCCAATTCTCTCTACCTTTGCCTCTTTGAGGGTGATGACCCACCCACTCACCCACTCCCTCTTTCCTGCCCTGGCATTCCCCTACACTGGAGCATTGAACCCCCACAGGACCAAGGGCCGCTCCTTCCACTGATGCCCGACAAGGCCATCCTCTGGCACATACGAGGCTGGAATCATGGGTCCTTCCATATGTACCCTTTGGTTGGTGCTCCAGTCCCAGGGACTTTTTTATAAAATAAAAATTTTAATTCATGATATATCTGTTTTCTATCACTAATGTGCCTTTGTTATAAGGAGTGTTGGACATATTGTAAGAGCACTTTTTATACAATGGTTAAATAGATGTACTTCTGCAGTTATATGATCAACTATTATTCATGTTTTCATTAATTCTGTATCTATTTTTTGTTAGTCCTACGCTTGGGCCCTATGAGATACAGTTTAGTTTGGCATTCTAGATACCATCACAATGAAGTGATTTAGGGAGAATTGCTCCTGGATGCTTGATTCTTAAAGTAGTAAAGTTTCTTGCAAATGTCCTGACAAATGTTTCTAGAGTTAAATAATAAGAATCACATATCAACTCAGTTTTGCTGTTGTTTAAGTAGTATTAATTTACATAATAGAGTTAAGGAAACATTTGAAGCTATAAATACAGTTTAAAAATTATGTCTGAGAAATGTGTATAATGAGGTGAAGGTATAATCGACAACTATAATGACATCATTCTCTCTGTTCTGCTAGGATGGTGAAGCTTTTCACACTGTCTGCCAAAGGTATTTTGTAATTTTGAAAGGCTGCAGGCTAGCACAAACTGAACAATTGACATTTTAGAAAATTGCTTTTTTCTCTTATTCATGTCTAAATATCAGTATCTTTGAGAATTGCAGTCAAGGTATCAGAATGATCTTTCTTACGGACATTTAGTTTCTTCTCTTTTTCTAAGACATCTAAGAATGATTCTGTTATGATACATGGCATGATATCCTTGCAGAATTAAAAAAAATTATTTTCTTAACATCTGTTTAGCACCTCAGAAAATATTTAAAAATAAAAACCTTTAAAATAGAATATTTTCTCAGTTTAAGCTACAAAATGGATAATGTTATTTCATTGCTAATATATATATATATTCTAAGCCTAATAATAATTGTTCAAAATAAAACAGATAAAGCTTTAAATAATTTTAGATTATAAAACTCAGAATTTAATGGAAACTTGTCTTATGGTAGTGATACCTTTGAAATATTGCTTCTCTATGGCAATAAATGATGAGCTATAATTTTTTAAAGACATCAGACTCTCAGTTAAGAGCCTAAAAATCAGTGAATAGGGTTCAGTAATATTTTTCCATTCTCTTAAACAACGGTATAGTGATCATATAAGTAGTTTCAAACTGTTTTCCTTTTCCCACAACAGTGGCAAGGACCATCTAGATTTAGTGCAGCTGGACCTTATACAATTTGAAAGGTACAACTTCAAAAATAATATAAAATTATAAATGTATTGTTAAATGTAAAATTTGTGTATGAGTAGAATGATAAAAGTAATTATAGTTAATATTATGCTTAAAGTTTCTCTCCATTTATTACTACTGCGGGAGCTTAGAGAATCAGCATGTTCTCAATTACTGCATATTTATACAATGGCGTCCTCCTATTCCTTGTTGTATGCTCTATTCAGTGCTTCATACTACGAATGCTTTCTTATGCCTCTTTTTGCATTGTGAGAGAAGAACAAAATATTTTTGATCAACATATATTTACTTTGGATAGTTTATAATACTTTGTTTTAGTTCATAACTCATGGTTGAAATTTTCATGGTCTTTGGTGAATTTTTCTCCAAACTGAAACATCTTTAGACATGCTTTTGTAATGTGTGTTATTTAAAAAAAATTACAAGTCATCTCTTATCTCAAGTTATATTTTGATGGGTCAAGGAATCTGCCCATGCTATCTACACAGCAATTTACCTCAAACAACATCAGAGATTATTGAGTGAAAAGGGTGTTTCTAAAAGCTGTACTTTCATTGAACCAGGCAGTAACTGCTTGAATGTGCATAGAATTGAGAATCTCTTATGAATATTTTCTAGCAACCTAAATATATATCATCAACTTTATTTCCCCTTTTCTAGATAGATCCAAATTGCGAAAATGAATCCTAGGATACATATCATGGGATGAAGCTCAATAAGGAGAATATTGATCTTAGCAAATTACAGCTAAATATCTTACTTTCACATACATAAAACAAAAAGTCCCATGATCACAGGCACAGCTTGGAGGGACTCTTCCTCAGCCATGGAAGAAAACTCTCTTAATTTTCTTCAAATAAGCCTGCCTTTGAATACAATGTGAGGATTGCATCCAAAGTCAGATGAGCTCAGTTGGTAAAGGTGCCTGATATGCAAGCATAAAGACTTAAGATCAGATCCTTATCATCTGTGTAAAAGCCAGGGGTTCCATGACTAACCCTATCACTGGGGTAGAGGTGAAAGTAGAATATTTATATGCCCCTGAAGCTAGCTGACCAGCCAGTCTAGCCAGTTATATGAGCTGCGTATTCACTGAGAGTTCCTATCTCAAAAAGTTAAGTTATAGAGTGATAGTGAAAGATATTTCCATGACCCTTTGCCCCTAGCATAGAGGTGCAGAGACACAGATGTGCACACATACATCACACATACATACAATATATTAGTTTCAACAGAAGAAAATGTCTGATGAAAACAATGTTCATAATAACTTAATCTCTTCAAACATCACACTGTCCACAACTTGTAACTTTGAGTACATGTATACGTTTATGTATATGTGTGTATGTATGTGTGTGTGTGTGTGTGTGTAAGAGAGAGAGAGAGAGAGAGAGAGAGAGAGAGAGAGAGAGAGAGAGAGAAACAACTTTCTGTTATCTGAAACATAGAATTTTATTTCTACAAAGTTTTTTCTTCTGAGTAAAATGTAAGATTATCCTTTCGTCTGTCTTCTTTATTTCTATTCGCTCGATAAATTTAATCAAATTCTATCACTCATATGATGTCTATCTCTTCGGATGCAATTCTGAGCATCCTATTGTTATTAATTGATTGCAGGACCAAAATATTCCAAAGCCTTGGATCAGTATCGATCACTATGTTGAAGATGGATTTCACCTTTACTTGACCTCTCTCTTGTTCGGTAAATCTGTGTGTAGTATGTGCATCACTGGCATACCTTTCTCTTCTCAAAAAAACCCTTACTCTCATGTTCTCTGTAATCCATAGTCAGTACACACACCTTACATTGCATCTACTTTTCTGATCTAAACCCATGTAGAAGTCTATTTAATATCTTCTCATCTGATAACAGGATAGATAGTCAAGAAGCTTCTTAGATAAAAGTGCACATACCTTTAGTTCATCTATAATTTTTAGGTTTTAGAATAATTTTTTATTGGCTGTTTTATTTACATTTCAAATATATCCCCTTTCCTGGCTTCCCCTCAGGAAATCCCCTATACTATCCCCCTCCCCTCTGCTTCTATGAGGGTACTACCCACCCACCCATACACTCCTGCTTCTCTGTCCTGGTATTCCCTTACACTGGGGCATCAAACCCCCTCAGAACCAAGGGCCTCTCTTCACATTGATGCCTGACAAGGCCATCCTCTGCTACATATGTAGCTGAAGCCATGGGTTCCTCCATGTGTTTAGAGTAATTTTAAAGCATTGTTACTGAGCAAAGCTTTTACTTTGGTGTCTATCTTGCTCTACATTGAGTGTTCCACATGTGATTTGTAACTAATTACTTTCTAATTACTTTCCAGTTCTGTGACATATGATGCTAACTAACATATGGATAATATGCATTATCCACTGTGTGTAACATTCTTATATTTTTGTTTCATAGAGCAACAAAATTTTTTATGGAATCTGACATCACTTCAAGAGAAATAAACCTCATCTGAGAACAATTTTCAGTTGGAGAGGCTACTGACAAGTTCATTTCTTCCTTTAGATTTATAGCACCTGGATAACAATTAATAATATTGCTTAGCAGATGACACTGTCATTACAAACTTTTATATCTCTACCACACATTTTAAGTTTAATGTGATCAGAGCTATACTATTTATTTCTATTCTCTAAGTAAAATATAGTATCTGATACATAGGAGATGATCTGACATATTTTTAATGAATAATTAAATATAAATAATGCTTTGAGATATTCTGTAGTTAGTTAAGACATTTCTTAGATAAACTTATTAAAAACAAAATATTCTTCCTAAATTCCATAAATTTCTAATTGGTGAGACATAGTCAATGTGATCCAAAATTATTCTTAATTACTATAATAACGTGTAAGTACTGCCATATGCTTATTAAATATGAAAGTAAAATATGCAAACATGCTTTTGTAGCCATATTATGAGAGGGGTATGTCATAAAATAGTGACAACACTGATTACTTCTCTAATTTGTTACCATAATGACTATAATGTGTTGTTCTAATTTTATGAACTTCCATGCTCCAAGCTGGAGTAGCATATAACTTTTCTTTTTCATCTGTTGACAGCATGGCAGCATAAAGAATTCTACTTTATTGTTTTACTTCCTGCTCCTTAATGGATCTGAGTTTATAGAAGGAATGAAATCAATGATAATATGTTATATAGAAAGATGAGATTAGCTTAGTATGTTAAAAGAGTAATTTATAACTCAGAAATCCCCAAAGTGTGCAGAAAAAATGCAGTATCTCTGACATTCTAATGTGCTTTAACCCATTCCTTATGCTTTCACAGATTCTGACTCAATATAATTTCACTATTGATGAAAATATTTACAGAAAAATTCCATAGTCAGTGAAAGCTTAAAATGTTTATTAAAGTCAATTCTTAGAAAAGATAGATTTATCATCAATATGATCTATTTTCTGTCATGTTCCATTACCATCTCTCTTTTATCCTTTAAAAAACATTCTTTTATATGAATTTAAAAATATAAAATATATATTTATGTGTATTTATAAATACATACAATATTTCTGTTGAATTAATCTTCTGAACGTAAATAGTTGAGTCTTCTCTCACTGAATATTTTACTTAAATTTCTACTGCCTGACTCTTCGTGTTTATTTATCTACATTGGAAATCTGTCTTACATTACTTTGTGAAGTTACCCAGTTTTTTGACATACCCATTTTATTTCTTTTTTAACTTTTTATTTATTCTTTATGAGGGTCACATGATGATACTTTATGTGGGTACCTTTGTTGATACTTTATGTGGGTCACAGTCCCACTCATCTCTCAATGCCCCTTGTATCTGTCCTCCATCTTTGTAATGACCCTCTCTAAAATAAAACACACACACCACAGAGTAGAAAAGATCTCATCATGGAAGCTATCATGTGTCACAATATACCCCCTCTGTCTACAAATCCACACTTGCAAATGTTCTTTGTAAGAAGTCATTGGTCTGGTTTGAGGTCTCTGGGTTCTGTGACACCATCAAAATTGGATCCTTATCCAGACTCTTCCCTTTATACTGCTATTACCCAACACATCCATCCTGTAACATCATGTCTAACTGAACGATGTTTGGATCTCTTACCTTATTTAATACAGCATATGAAAATGCTTACAAGTCAGTAATTAAGATTTGCAGATGATATGATAGTATACTTAAGTGATCCCCAAACTTCCACCAGAGAACTCCTAAACCTGATAAACAGCTTCAGCAAAGTGGCTGGTTATAAAATCAACTCAAACAAATCAGTAGCCTTCCTCTACATGAAAGATAAACAGACTGAAAAAGAAATTAGGGAAATGACACCTTTCACAATAGTTGCAAATAATATAAAATACCTTGGTGTGAATCTAACCAAGCAAGCGAAAGACCTGTATGACAAGAACTTCAAGTCTCTGAAGAAAGAAATTGAAGAAGATCTCAAAAGATGGAAAGATCTCCCATGGTCATGAATTGGCAGGAATAATATAATAAAAATGGCCATCTTGCCAAAAGCAATCTACAGATTCAATGCAATCCCCATTAAAATCCCAACTCAATTCTTCACAGAGTTAGAAAAGGAAATTCTCAAATTCATATGGAATAACAAAAAACCCAGGATAGCAAAAACTATTCTCAACAATAAAAGAACTTCTGGAGGAATCACCATCCCTGACCTCAAGCTGTACTACAGAGCAATAGTGATAAAAACTACCTGGTATTGGTACAGAGACAGGCAGGAAGATCAATGGAATAGAATTGAAGACCCAGAAATGAACCCACACTCCTATGGTCACTTGATCTTTGACAAAGGAGCTAAAACTGTCCAGTGGAAAAAGGACAGCATTTTCAATAAATGGTGCTGGTTCAACTGGAGGACAACATGTAGAAGAATGAAAATTGATCCATTCTTATCCCCTTGTACAAAGCTCAAGTCTAAGTGGATAAAGGACCTCCACATAAAACCAGATACACTGAAACTAATAGAAGAGAAGGTGGGGAAGACCCTCGAATACTTGGGCACAGGGGAAAAGTTCCTGAACAGAACACCAATGGCATATGCTCTAAGATCAAGAATTGACAAATGGGACTTCATAAAATTGCAAGGTTTCTGTAAGGCAAAGGACACTGTCAATAGGACAAAACGACAACCAACAAATTGGGAAAAGATCTTTACCAATCCTTCATCTGATAGAGGACTAATATCCAATATATACAAAGAACTCAAGAAATTAGACTCCAGACAACCAAATTACCCTATTAAAAAATGGGGCATAGAGCTTAACAAAGAATTTTCAACGGAAGAAACTCGAATGGCTGAGAAGCACCTAAAGAAATGTTCAGCATCCTTAGTCGTCAGGGAAATGCAAATCAAAACAACCCTGAGATTCCATCTCACACCGGTCAGAATGGCTAAGATTAAAAACTCAGGTGATAGTAGATGCTGGCAAGGGTGTGGAGAAAGAGGAACACTCCTCCATTGTTGGTGGGACTGCAAGATGGTGCAACCACTTTGGAAATCAGTCTTGCGGTTCCTCAGAAAATTGGACATAGCATTACCACTATACCACTATACCACTATACCAGCTATACCACTCCTAGGCATATACCCAAAAGATGCTCGAACATATAACAAGGACATATGCTCAACTATGTTCATAGCAGCCTTGTTTATAATAGCCAGGAGCTGGAAAGAACCCAGATGTCCTTCAACTGAGGAATGGATT
>NW_021620995.1:4651600-4656368 GCF_004785775.1 Grammomys surdaster
TAGAGTGGAGGGCCCTGCTGGGCATAGGTGGAAGAAGAGAACCTTGACCTCATGAAGGCTTGATGCCCCAGGGGGTGGGAATTTTGAGGGTGGGGAGGTGGGAGTGGGGGGGTAGATAGAGGTTACATCCACAGAGAAGAAGGAGAAGGGGTGAGGGGATTGGGGGTTCCTGGGTGGGTGGGGGATGGGGTAAGTGGACAACATAGGAAATGTAAATAAAACATCCAATAAAAATAAAAAAAAAAGAATAGTGTTATGTGTAATTGACTGCCTCACTGATAAAAAATTCACTTACAAATATTCAATAGGAAAGGGGCCTTTTAAAAAATATTTCGCTGAAAAAAACAGTGTTAAATAAAATTTATGTGTTTCTTTTAATTTTAGGATGATTTATGTGAAATATATTTTAAGTCCTTAGCTGTGTCACTTTAAATGCAAATAATCATGAGCTTATTTACAATTATTTTCCTTTGTGTCATACTAAGTTATCTAGAATTTATCTGATTTTATTAAAATATTCATGAGTCTGTTACAATTTATGTACAGATTAATGTTAAACATTGTGCAGGAATTGTCATATATATAAATTTTGCTCTTCTCAATTGTTTGTACATACTGATCTTTTTCTACTTTATATGAATAATACAGTTTTCATGGACTGGTTATTTTACCAAAGTATAACTATATGGAATGTTGAGAGATATCAGCAAACTTGAATCAGAGTATCTATATTGTTTGATTCTTTTGCTAATAGCAAGATAAAGTAGTATATCAGATTTAATGTCCAAATCAGCTACTTATATGCAATGTGATTATGACCAAGATACTTCATTTCTCCAAACTTCATCTTGAATATTTGCAAAAGTGAGAAAATTTAATAAAATTATAATAGTTTTGTTATTATTGAAAATAATAAATAAAATATTCTCAGTGTTTCATCTGTGTGTATTATTCCTCATAATACTTAATGAAGAATAAATTGTTTTAATATAACAAATGCAAACAATACAAAGTAGTATAATAAATTACTTGAGAAAAGATCTGCAGAACATCATTGATTGAAATTGAGTTATAATATGTACTTTTGTACTTAAAGGGTAAAGCATCTTAAATTGATGAGAATTTTTGCAGATTATACCCCCAAAATTAGTACAGGTATTGAGAAAGAACAAAGTATAGTAAACTCTACTCATATATTATATTCAGGTAGTATTATTAATTTTTTAATTTAATATTTATTTCAATGTCTCTTTCAAGTTCATATCCTTCACCATTTGCATTGCTCACTAATATCTTCCTTCTCCTTGTCTCTTCTTGTTCTGTTACTTTCAAATATTGACTTCATACTTTCACTGGCTATTGGCTAATAACTCACCAATTTATTTTCCTCAATGTAGGTATTTATATCACAGTAGCCCACACTCTAGTGGAAGTCTTGATTCCTATACACTAAGCTAACCACATATGATTTATAAATCACTCTCTCTTATTGTGCCTAATGCAGTAACATTGTTGTCATCAACCCAGTTGTAAATATGTAAAAATTTCAGTTAATTTTTAATTTATCTTTGCATTTCAGTTGCCACATTGAAGAAATGACAATCTACTAAAACAAATGGTCATGATGCCAGAAAAGCAAGAAGCTTCCAGGACCCAATGGGGATGACATTAGCTGAAATACCAAACAAAAGAGATGGAGAACCTGTAAAGAGTATATCCAGAGGTTAGCCAAGGCCCCTGGTTGAGGAATGAGGCCATCCACTCATCTCCAAAATTGTAACCCAGAATTGATCCTGTCTAAATGAAATAAGGGGACAAAGTGTGGAGCAGAGACTGAAGGAAAGGCCATCTAGAGACTGCCCCACCTGGGGATCCATCCCATATACAGACATCAAACCCAGACACTATTGCTGATGCCAAGAAGTGCATGTGACAGGGGCCTGGTATAGCTGTTTCGTGAGAGGTTCTTCCAGAGCCTGACAAATACAGAGGCAGATGCTCAAAGCCAATCATTGGACTGAGCACGGGGACTCCAATGGAGGAGTTAGAGAAAGGACTGAAGGAGATGAAAGGATTTGCAACCCATAAGAAGAACAACAATATCAACCAAACAGAACCCCCAGAGGTCTCAGGAACTAAACCACCAACCAAAAAGTATACATGGAGGGACCCATGGCTCCAGCTGCGTATGTAGTAGAGGATGGCCTTGTTGGGCATCAAAGGGAGGAAAGGCCCTTGGTCCTGTAAAGGCTCAATGCCCAGTGTAGAGGAATGTCAGAACAGTGAGGTGGTCATGGGTAGGTAGCTGGGGGAGCACCCTCATAGAAGCAGCGGGCAGGGGTATGGGATGGGAGATTCAGGTGGAGGTGAAACCGGGAAAGGGTATAACTTTTGAAATGTAAATAAAGAAAATATTCAATAAAAAGTGGCGTGTTCCAAAATTATGACAACTGATCTGTTTCCTAAAATATTCAAACAGATTGCAAAATGAAATGTGTTTGCTTCTTTGTGGTCCCATTTTATTTTCTGCAATATAACCAGATAATCATTCTGAAGGTAATGTGTATCATTAGACTTGGTGTGAAGGGGTATGAAACTTTGGTAAAAATACAAGGGAAGTACATATCTTTCCACACTTCATGGTTCACTCCATACAGAAATGGTCTCAGATTTAAACAAGAATCTGTGTCTCTCAACAATACATATCTCTAGCCATCTTCCCCAAATGGCTGCTCTGTGGCTTTCCTGGAGTTTAGACATGAATTCACAGGCTAAATCTGACCATATGAAGATAAACTTAGAGAATAGTCCACAAGAGTGATGAGAAGTGATTGGCATAATCTGTACATTTTGAATTCTGAGTGACTATAGATAGGCACAGAGAATGCTCTAAAAAAACTAGCATAGGCATTGGATGGACTTGTATACTTAGCCTTTTAAATTATGTCAGCTTAGGTTTTTCAAAACCTGCATTAATAAGAGATCTTAAAGGTTTCAACCTCCTTTTGAGCCCACTTACCAAAGGTAGGGGAGAAAAAAGGTTAATAGGAAACAGAGGATGTGGACCTATTTAGAAGTAGTTCTTTCAGGGGATTCTAAACAAGAATTAGTAGTGGCAGTCTAGTCCAATCACAAACACCAAACACAAATCAGTATCAGTGGTGCGAGTCAGAAGAAACTGAGAAGATTCTGCCAAAATAGCACAAGTCCGTGGAAGCTACAATAACAGGAGGTGCATTTCTCTCTGTGAAGTCACAACAAGTGAAGACAAGTGAGTATCAGTGAAGACCAGCAAAGCATTGCAAGGTGAACCAAAGCAGGAGCATCTTCACACTATTTGGGGGCTTATATTTGTATTCCTTCCAAACATCCTGCACCTTCTCAAGGATCCTCTCTTGAAAAACTTCACATGTCCTTTCATAGGACAGCTTCCAGAAAAGTACCTCCTGTCTGTTCTCAGAAAATGTCCTCTCACATGTCTGCTTCAGCAAAATATCCTCTCATATGACTGCTTCCAGAAAACCATCACGTGACACAACTGAGTTTCCAGAGAAATCAGAAATTTCCACTTCAAAATTCTTTGCCAAAAAAGGATAGTCCTGACAAGAAGAAATCACAAAGAATGCTCTAGTTAATTATTTATATCTAAGTATAATATTGCTGCTGATAATAACTTATTTAAAATTCTTCAGTACATCTGTTTATTTTTCAGAATAATTTTTACATAAAAATTACTTTTAAAGGGATATTTTAGATTGTAAATCTGGTATATTTGTTTTTTAAAAATATATTTATATTGTATTTTCCTTTACTATAGAGATCATTATGTTTTATTTAATTTGTGAGCCTCAGATAGGAGTGTAAGAGAAATGGGTAACTTATCTATTGTCACAATTCATAAAAATACTATATTTTCTAGTTAGGATTTTTCAGAAACCACTCACTTTGTATTAGAACTTGAAGGACCGTACTTTCTAAAGTGGAAATGAGGAGAGTGTATCTTTCGGAGAGAGGAGGGAGAAAGGGAAAACTGAGGTTGGGAAGTATTGTAAGATAGAAGAATCTATTTTCAATAAAAAAGCAATAAAAATAATAACTCTCTACACTTCTACTCCATGGCTACCCACATCACATATCTCTGATATGAACTATAGAATACAGAAAGAAACTTCTGTCATATCTGTTTATGATATGATCTCTGCCTCTCCGTCACAAAAGATGGATGATTCATCCACAGGTACAAAACATTTAGAATTTCAATCTGGAGTCCCATGAACAGGCTATAATAAGTCCTACATGATTTTTTGATATAATCCATGCCCATTACCATAATCTCTACAATATCATTTCCTGCTATTTTTGCTGCCTCTCCTTCACCTTATTATTTTGAATTCCTCACATATCATATTCAAAAATTGGGCTTATTCACAGATTGCTAAATCTCAATCTTATGGAATAATTTTTGTCCAAATAATGCCAATATATATTCAGTAGTCATAGAGTAAAATTGCTAATAAATGTTTCCTGAGAAAAATTACACATTTATCACTTTTATAATCATAAATTTATCATCTTTGGCATTGTTTCTAGTCCATAAGATTCTTGGATTCTGATTCTTCTGCTTCTGCTTCTGCTGCCTCTTCTTCTTCTTCTTCTTCTTCTTCTTCTTCTTCTTCTTCTTCTTCTTCTTCTTCTTCCTCCTCCTCCTCCTCCTCCTCCTCTCCTCTTCCTCTTCCTCTTCCTCTCCTCCTCCTCCTCCTCCTCCTCT
>NW_021620995.1:4656468-4673091 GCF_004785775.1 Grammomys surdaster
CTCCTCCTCCTCCTCCTCCTCCTCCTCCTCCTCCTCTTTCTCCTCCTCTTTCTCCTCCTCCTTCTCCTCCTCCTTCTCATCCTCCTCCTCCTCATCATCATCCTTATTTTAGTTATTCACTTTACAAATCACTCATTGACCCCCCCCTCCCAGCCATCCCTTATCGCAATCCTTCCCGTACACTCACTCCTTTTCCCCTCTGAGACTGTGGGGCACCCACTGGATATCCCTCAACGCTGGCACATTAAGTGTCTATGAGGCTAGGAGCATTCTCTCCCACTGAGACCAGCAAGGAAGTCTAGCTAGAAAAACATTTTCCACTGAAGGCAACAACTTTATGGATATCCCCTGCTCCAGTTGTCTGGGAACCACATGAAGACCAGCTACACACCTGCTATATGTGTGTAGGGAGACCTAGGTACAATCCTTGTATGTTCTGTGGTTGGTGCGTCATGCTCTGAGCACCCCAAGTGTCCAGGTTAGTTGATTTTCTTGGTATTCTTATAGAGTTCCTATTCTCTTAGGGGCTGAAATCCTTCCTCCTCTTCTTCCATAAGAGTCCCCAAGCTCCATCCATTGTATGATGGTGGCTGTCTGCGTGGTCTGAGTAAGATTCTGGGTAGAGCCTCTCAGAAGACAGCCATGCTAGACTCATGTCTTCAAGCATAACAGAGTATCATTAATAATGTGAGGGACTGGTGCTTGCCTATGGGATGGGTCTCAAGTTAGGGCAATTACTGGATGACTTTTCCCTCAGTCTTTGCTCCATCCCCAATCCCTATGTTTCTTGTAGACAGGATAATTTTTGGGTTGAAAGTTTTGTCTTCCACAAAACTTGGTGGGTTGGTATCCCGATTGCTACACTGTGGTTTCTGCCTGGCTTTAGGTGGCCTGTTTAGGTTCCATATCCCCAATGGTATAAGTCAGTTTTGGATACCCCCATTTATTCCTTATTGCCTCCCTTATCCCAGGTTTTTTTTTCTTCCTGGAGATGCCCCTTACTACACCACCCCTGAAAATTGCAGATTTCCATTCATTCTCGTTGCCCTCTGGCCATCATTCCTGTCCTCTTAATACCTGATTCTAAACCCCTCATTCTCTTCCCCATTCCTACTCCCACCCAGTTTCCTGCTTCTATCTGCCTCTTATAACTATTTTATCCACCCATCTAAGTGAGATACACTCATCCTCACTTGTGTCTTCCTTCTTATTTAGTTTCTTATGCTATGTGGAGTATAACATGAGGTTTACATTTAATATCACTTACAACTGGGTTACCTCACTCAGAATGATATTCTCAGGATTCATCAATTTGCCAGCGAAACACACAATGTCTTTTAAAATATTTATTTATTTATTTATTTATTTATTTATTCATTCATTCATTCATTCATTCATTCATTTTTCTTATTTTACATAAGTGCACAGTTGCTGTCTCCAGACACACCAGAAAAGGACAATGAATCTTATTACAGATGATTGTGTGCCACCATGTCATTGCTGAGAATTGAACTCAGAATCTCTGGAAGCACAGTCAGTGCTCTCAACCACTGAGCCATCTCTCTAGCCAGTTGTGACAGTTTGCATGCCCACCAGCAATGGAATTTTGTCTTTGTTTTTAATGGCTGAGTAGCATTCAGTTTTGTTGATGTACCTCCTTTTCTTTTCCCAGTCTTCAGTTGAAGGACATCCAAGGTGTTTCTAGTTTCTGGCTATTATGAATAAGGCTGCTCTGAACATAGCTGAGCAAGTGTCTTTGTGGGATGCTGGAGCATCATTTGGGTATATATCCCGGAGTGGTATAGCTGGGTCTTGAGGTAGAACTATTCCTGGTTTTCTGAGATACCACCAAATTGATTTCCAAGTTGATTGTGACAGTTTGCATGCCCACCAGCAATGGAATTGTGTTTCTCTTGCTCCACATACTTGGCACCACCTGCTATCACTTGAGTTTTTTATCTTAGCCACTCTGACTGGTGTAAGATGGAATCTCAGGGTTGTTTTGATTTGCATTTCACTGATGAATAAGAATGTTGAATATTTCTTTAAGTACTTCTGATCCATTCAAAATTCCTCTGTTCAATATTCTCTTTAGCTCTGTGCACATTTTTTTTATGTGATATTTTCTTTATTTACATTTTAAACGTTATCTCCTTTCCAGGTTTCCCCTGGGAAACCTTCTATCCCATTCTCCCTCCCCCTGCTTCTGTGAAGATATTCCCCTACCCACTTACTCAGTCCTGCCTCATGGCCCTGGCATTACTCTACACTGGGCCATCAAACATTCATAGGACCAAGGGCCTCTCTTCCCATTGATTCTTGACAAAGCCATCCTCTGCAACATATGAGGCTGGAGCCATGAGTTCCTCCATGTATACTCTTTGGTTGGTGGTTCCAACCCAAGAGCTCCCTGGGAGCTCCTTGGGAGCTCTGGTTGAATGATATTATTCTAACTATGTGGTTGTAAACACCTTCAGCTCTTCCAGTCCTTTCTCTTACTCTTCAACTGGAGACCCTGTGCTCAGTCCAATGGTTGGCTGTGAGCATCCACCTCTATATTTGTCAGGCTTTGGCAGAGCCTCTCTCAAGAGACAGCTATATTAGGCTCCTGTCACATGCACTTCTTGTCATCCACAATAGTGTCTGGGTTTGGTGATTGTATATGCAATAGATTTTCAGGTGGGGTAGTCTCTGGATGGCCTTTCTTTCAGTCTTTGCTCCACACTTTGTCTTCAAACTTGCTCCTGTGAGCATTTTGTTCCTCCTTCTAAAAAGGACTGACACATCCACATTTGGGTCTTCCCTTTTCTTGAGCTTCATGTGGTCTGTGAATTGTATCTTGGGTATTCCGAGCTTTTGGGCTAATATCCATTTATCAGTGAGTACATACCATATGTGCTCTTTTGTGATTGGTTTGGCTGACTCAGGATGATATTTTCTAGTTCCATTCATTTGCCTAAGAATTTCATGAAGTCTTTATTTTTAATAGCTGAGTAATACTCCATTGTTTAAATGTACTACATTTTCTGTATCCATTCCTCTGTTGAAGGATATCTGGGTTCTTTCCAGCTTCTGGCTATTATAAATAAGTCTGCTATGAACATAGTGGAGCATGTGTCCTTGTTATATGTTGGAGAATCTTTTGAGGATATGCCCAGGAGTGATGTATCTGGGTTCTCAGCTAGTCCTATGTCCAATTTTTATGAGGAACCACCAAACTGATTTCCAAAGTGATTGTATCAGCTTGAAATCCCTCCAACAATGAGTGCTCCTCTTTCTTGACAGTTTTGCCAGCATGAATTATTTGGGTTGTTGCTGTTTAATGTTTTGAGTTCTTTATGAATTTTGGATATTAACCCTTTGTCAGGTGTAGAGTTGGTGAAGATCCTTTCCTATTCTATAGGGTGCTGTTTTCTCCTATTAAGTGTCATTTGCCATACATAAGCTTTTCTGTTTCATGAGGTCTCATTTATTAATTATTGATTTTACAGCCTGAGCCATTGGCGTTCTGTCCAGGAAACATTCTTCTATATCAATGTATTTAATAATACTTTCCACTTCCTCTTCTATGAGATTTAGTGTATCCAGTTTTATGTTGAGGTTCTTATTTTTTGGTTGTGAGCCTAGCCTTTAATGGCTGAGCCATCTCTCCAGCCCTATTTTGAGGTTCTTAATCCACTTGGACTTGAGTTTTATGCAGGGTAATAAATACCGAGCCGGGCGGTGGTGGCGCACGCCTTTAATCCCAGAACTTGGGAGGCAGAGGCAGGTGGATTTCTAAGTTTGAGGCCAGCCTGGTCTACAGAGTGAGTTCCAGGACAGCCAGGGCTACACAGAGAAACCCTGTCTCAAAAAACCAAAAATAAATAAATAAATAAATAAATAAATAAATAAAAATAAATACCGATCTATTTTTATTCTTCTACATGTAGACATCCAGTCAGAACAGCACAATTTGTTGATTATATCTCTTTTTCATTATATAGTTTTGGCTTCTTTATCACAAATCAAGTGTCTGTAGGTGTATGGTTTTACTTCTGAGTTTTTGATTTGATTCCATTGATAAACATGCCTTCCCCCCACCCCCCAGTACCATACAGTTATTATCACTATTGCTCTTTAGTACAGATTGAGGTTAATAATGTCTGTATAATTCTTTATTTTTTTTTTGCTACACAACGAATATTTAATAGACAATAAAATTCCGAAAACAGAGAATTAATGTGGATCTGAGACTCTAAATTAAGAGATAGAATAAAAACCTTACTTTCATTAATCAGTAATAACCAGTATCACAATATCACATAAAATTATTACTATCAAAACAATATTCTAGATTTATGCTTTCTTACAGTCTAGAGATGCTTTAGATTTCCAATCAATTTCCAAGAATTTGCTGACTCACAACCAATTATTTGTGATGATAGACATATAAAACAGGAGAACGTAAATATAGATGACAGCCCAGTTTTTTGAAACAGTGATCATGGGAGTGTTCACACAATTGTGTTTATTGCCTTGCTTGTTCTTTGACTATTTGTGTTTATTGTCTTGCTTTTTCCTTGACTATTTGCATCTATTGCATTGTTAGTTCCTCAACTCAGAACTGACCTGAATACTTGCATGTAATTCAAACAACATAAAAGCAAAAAGGAGGAGAAAGGATGGAATGGGGTTCTAGGGAGGTGAAATGGAGAGAGGGGACAACATCTGAAATGTAAACAAACAAAATATCCAATAAAAAAATTCTGCTGAAATAGCTATATCCAAGTAATAGATAACTCTGCCTTAGAGTTAACATCCTTATCACTAGATTAAAAAAGAAAAAAATGGTGACTAAGATTCCATGTGTGTACTGTGTGCAAAGTTCAGTGACATATTTAATTATTGTCTGAAGTCACCTTTTTTTATTCGATATTTTATCTATTTACACTTCAGATGCCATCCCTTTTCCCTATCTCCCCATTAATCCTCTAAACCATCCCTTCTCCTCCCTCCTCACCCCTATACCATTTAAATTACATGCAAGTATTAAAGTCAGTTCTAGATTGATGAACTAGCAATACAATAGATGCAAATAGTCAAGGAACAAGCAAAGAACATGCAGGATGATAAAGAGAGTCCCATAATCACTCATGTGATCACTATTTCTAATGTCTTATCAGGATGACCAAAATATCTGAGCCTACTTCCCTGTCCTGGCCCAAAGTAGTTTCCATGCCTGAAGCCTATTTCTTTGTTCTAGCTTAAGATTTAGATTCCTGCCAGTAATTACTTATTTGTTCTAGCCTAGGATTTAGATTTCTGTCTGAAGTTACTTCTTTGTTCTAGCCTAATGTCAGAATCCTCTCTGTAGTCCATGTCCTCTTCAGTGGCTTATCTCAGATTCTTTCCAAACAGCCCATGTCCTTGTCCTTGGCCAATGTCAGATTCCTTCTAGGCAGCCCCAGAAGCTCTCCACATCTCCCCCTTTTTTATTGCATAAACCAGACTGAGCCTGTCTTAAGTTGTTCTGACAAGAATGCCTTTCTTATCCATTGTGAAATATGCATTATCAAAAGCAATGCACTTCTGTCTTAGGTTGGTAAGGCTCTGAGCAGAATCTTACCTGTTTTTGACTTGCCAGCCTGTTAAATTAATAGGTCTGTCTGGGAATCTATTTTCAGTTTCAAGTCATGTACTTTGGCTGTCAGCCTGTTGATTTAGTTAGAGACAAGCTTTAATAAGATGGGCAGGAATAAAAGTATTCCCAGGACAAAAGGGGCTAGTATGATCAAGCTATATATGCAATTCTTGAGGTTTGATCAAAATGGAAATACTGACCTCAAGCCATGGATAATTTATCAGCATTATCTGCAGCATCAAAGCTCAACAGAGAAGCATTCTTTAAATTCACAATCTCACTATGCAAAGTCAAAACATCCAGAGAGGTGTTAGAATTATACCAAATACCCCAGAGGTGTCTTTAAACTTTTTTCTAATTATAATGAAAATTGTAAATTTTAGAAGTAACACCACTCCAATGGTATTTGTCATGCCACTCGAGATGGTTCCTAACTCTTAAACCATGAACCTCCTTCTGATAATTTGAATAGGATATAGAACATCAAATAAACTGTTGTTCTAAACTCCTGTATAAATCCTCTTGTATACTCAACACATTAGTAACATTTTTTTTTTCTAAATGATTAACAAAAGTAGCTGTTTTAACTTCTTGTGTCAAAGCTATTACAGAAGCAGTGGTGCTAGCAATTAATGTAATTAAAGCTGTTATACCCACAATAATCAAGCACACTTGCCTCTTGCTTCTGCTTAAAGCCTAATTCACTTCTTCCAGCACTTTCAAGCTTTTTTCAGAGAATCAGGTTTTCTAATACTCAGGGCAGTAAAACAAAGGCTGGTTGATAGACCCCCATAATAGACATGCCATGTTTCAACACACTAACACAACTAGAAAATATACAGTCAATGCAACTTACAATAAATACTGTAGAAGAGACAAAAGTAATTTTAACTTGACAATTATAAGAGCTTTAACACATGCACTAACACTTGTTTGAAATCCAGATCCTGTCCCAACTTTATCTCTTGCTATCCTAAGACCATAGAGAACTGCAGCTAACTTCCAAATGTGTCTCTGAAAATGTCCAGATCCTGCGTTCCAAAGGAAGACTGTTATTTCCAATATTGGATTTATTTCTAGACCAGTACATGATTGAGTCTGAATTAGTGGTCAGTTTTAAGGAAAATACAAAAGTCAATATAATTTCTCTTTTTGATTCTCTGTCCCACAAGGTCTAAATACTTGAAGCAAGGCAGCTTGTCCTATCTGGGATATAGGCAAGCAAAGGTGGGTCAGGAACATATGTCCAATACAGCTTTCCAGTCACCCTTGTCAGGGCACTCAGCAAGTTCACAGGTCAGCATCATTCTTTGTCTCAGCAACATCATGTCTCACCAATCATTCTGCCAGCCACCATGCTTCTTCAGCATCCTTCAGAAAAAACACAAACCAGCCAGTAGGTGGATCCTTCCTTTTCACCTAGGCATAAGTATGTCTAGTTGTAGGGTGCCATAGACACTCAGCAGAATGTTCCTTGGCATGCAAATTTAAAAAAAAAAATTGAAATAAAAGAGCATAGTTTAAATAAATTTGTGGTATATGGGGTATACCTCCCGCTTTTTTATTTTATGAAGATATTGTTTTAAAGTTCCATGTGCCCCTTCCACAGTACCTTGTCCTAGAGAATTATAAGGAATCCTCATAATAAATTTTTGACAAAAAGGCTCACCTGCTGGACTACAATTGCCAGTTCCATTATCTGTTTTTTTATTGGATATTTTATTTATTTACCTTTCAAATGCTATCCCCTCACCCCATCCCCCTCTCAAAGCCCCTTATCCCATCCCCCCTCATCCTACTTCTATGAGGGTGTGCCCTCACTTATCCACCCATTCCCGCTTCCCTGCTCTCGAATTCTCCAACAATAGGGCATCCAGACTTTAATGGTCAAAGGTCTTCCTCTTCCACCGATGCCTAACAAGGCCATCCTCAACTACCTATACAGCTGGAGCCATGAATCCCGCCCTATGTGCTCCAAGGCTGGAGGTTCAGACCCTGGGAGAGCTGGTTGGTTGGTATTGTCACTCTCCCCATGGGACTGACAGCCCCTTCAGCTCCTTCAGTCTTCTTTCTAACTCCTCCGTTGGGGACCCTGTGATCAGTTCAATGGTTAGCTAGAAAAATCTGCCTCTGATTATGTCAGGCACTGGAAGACATATATCAGGAGACAGGTATGTCAGGCTCCTTTCAGCATACACTTCCTGGCATCCACAACAGTCACTATACAAAGAATGGATCCCAAGGTGGTCCCATTTCCAGAAGTCCATCCTCCAGTCTCTGTTCCACACTTTGCCTCTGTAGTTGCTCCCGTGAGTATTTTCTTACTCCTTTAGAGAAGGACCAAAGTACCCACAATTTGGTCTTCCTTCTTCTTGAGCTTCATGTGGTCTGTGAGTTTTATTTTAGTTATTGTGAGCTTTTGGGCTAATATCCACTTATCAGTAAGTGCATTCCATGTGTGTTCTTTTGTGATTTGGTTACCTCACTCTGTATAATTATTATTGGTGCATATTATAACGGAAGCTAATGTTGTTCTGTGAAGAGAGGAGGAAACTGTCAGCATCTGAAGTCCTGCATGAATGTGTGTTGTTGACATGTTGATATGAACCAAGTAAGCCATATCAAGGACCCATGGGAAAAAAAGATAAGACAAGTGCCCCTACACATTGATGAGGCTCAAAGGAATGATAAAACCTTTTTCTGGTCCATGTGTAAGTGCTGAAAGTATGCTCAGTAACATCCATCACAGATTTCCTTTTGCCATGGTATAACTGTCCTGAAGACTGCTTCCTTATAGAGACTCTTGAAAACCTGCTTCCTTGGTTAGTATGTAGTAACCCTACCTTCTTGTTTATATCTATGTAAAAACCCTGCTTCATCGTTCAGCTGAATGTAATAACCCTGCTGGTTCAACTGTATATAATAAACCCATTGAGCTTCCAGGGTGCTGTTTTTCCAAGAGCACAGCCTGCTTCACTCTAGTTTTTCTGTGTGTCTATGTGTTTGCTATTTCTTCTTTCCTACGTTATCTCAGTCAAGCCCATAATTGAAGCTGAGATGGCTATGACACTTTTCAAAAAATATTTTTGTGTCAACTACTAAAAGTGAACATATAACTGCACTTCCACTATACTAAGGATGTATTCATATGTTTAGATCTGCCTACTGTCTATAGCTACAGATAAATTAGAATTTTGACACAGTACATTTATTTCAATGCTTAAACTTTAATCTTCACAGTCATGTATTCATTGCATTAACAGTGTTCATTTTAGTAACAAAAATGAGGAGTTAACCTCATAAGTTTTTGACCCATGAGAATGAATAAAAATTATACAGTAATGCATAACTGAGCCCCATTAGTTTCATTCTTCCACAAAACAGATGTCTCTCTGACTTGTACAGCAGTGTATGGGTGAAGTTTGCTATTTTCAGAAATCAATCTTTGGTTTATTGTTGTCCCAGACTGATTGAAAAAAATGCTAAGTCTTGCCTTTGTAATTTAGGCATATTGGCTATGTAGTCAGTGAGAAGAAAAAAACCAGAGGTTTCCCAGAACAAGGGTAATCTGTGTTTTCATTGGAAACTGAGTTTTAAAATTATGGGGCATCTGTGTTGAGCAGACAGCAGTTATAAATGTTTGTCTGTCAGTTCTAGAAGAAATCAAATTTAAAATTTGGCTATTGGTCCATGATTATTTTCCAGGTGTTTTAAATTGTTAGTTAATTTCTACATACAGCTCTGGCTATGGCCATAATTCTAGATGAAGACAATGTTAAAGAGCATCACATAATCTCTTTATTTTATTATTTATTATTATTTCAATTTCAAATGGTCACCTCATTCCCGGCCCCTACTCCATGAGCCAACCACCCCATCCTCTCTTTCCTTTGCCTCTAAGAAGGTGCTCCCCCACCCAATGACCTACTTCTTTCTCCCTCTCCTAGCATCTCCCTTGTCTGGGGCATCATGACTCCATAAGACCAAGTGCATCACCTCACACTGAGGCCAGACATGGCAGACCTCTGCTACATATGCTCTGAACATACATAGAACAGCACATGCATGCTCTTTGGTTGGTGGTTTAGTCCCTGAGAGCTCTCGAGAGGTCCTGTTAGTTGACACTGTTGTTCTTCCTATGGTGTTATAATCTCCTTCAGCTCCTTCAGTCCTCTCCCTAACTCTTCCGTAGGGGTCCCTGCGCTCAATTCAGTGGTAGGCTATAAGTATCAGCATCTGTAAGTATCTCAGTAAGGTGCTGGCAGAGCCCCTCAGAAGACAGCCATGCTGTTGGGAGCCAACTCCTAGCAGAAAGCGTCTATCATCTTTGCAGCCATCTCAGGCCATATACCCTTGAAAGAGACTTGTTTTCAACAGCCTACAACAGCTGAGCACACTCTGATAAACATCTTGTTTTTCTCACATTTCTTGCTTTGCTGTTTATTGCCTGCCTCCAGCTGCAAGATGCATGGCAAAGTGCCTTCAGTTGTGTTCCCTTGCTTGTCCACGGCGGCAAGGCATGTGAAAAAGTGTATAAATACCCAGGATTTCATGTCAATCAAGGGGAGACTTGATAAGACCCTCTGTCTTGTCTCCATTCTTCGTACTTTTTGCCCCTCCATCCCCACTCTCTCTCTTGCTAGACCCTGACCCGTGGACAAGAGCAGCAGCTCAGGCTAGGACACCATGCTAGGTACTGTCTTCCAGAATATTCTGGCATCAGTAATAATGTCAGAGTTTGGTGTCTCTGCATGGGATGGATCTCAAGTTTGGGTGGTCTCTGGATTGCCTTTCCTTCAGTCTCTACACCCTTTTAGGTTCCTGTATTTCCTTTAGACAGGAACAATTTTGAGTTAAAAATTTTGAGATGGGTGGGTGGGCCCTTCTTTCAAGTGGGGACAATTTCTCTCTACTCCAGTTGCACTCTTCAGGTTCTATCTCCCCACTGCTGGGAATTTCAGCTAATGTTATCCCCATTGGGTTCTGGAAATCTTTCACATTCCTGGTGTCTGGGATGTTCAAAGGGTTCCTGCCATTCTCTACCTCACACTGATGCATATTTCTATTCATTTTCCTGGCTCTCTTGGCTTCTCTCCTGTCTTCCCCAATATCTGATCCTGACCTCTTTTTCCACTTCCCTTCTTATCTCGCACCCTGGTCCCTCCCTCCCTCTGCCTTCAGTGATTAGTTTGTTCCCCCTTCTAAGTAGAATTGAAACAACCATACTTGGGACTTCCTTTTTCTTAAACTTCATACGGTCCTTGAGTTGTATCATGGGTATTCTGAAGTTTTTGGCTAATATCTACTTTTCAGGGAGTACATATCATTTACGTGCTTTTGAGTTTGGGTTACTTTACTCAGGATATTTTCTAGTTCCATCTAATTGCCTGCAAAATTTGTAATGTCCTTGTTTTTAATACCTGAGTAGTATTCCATTGTGTCAATGTACCACATTTTTTCTATCCATTCGTTGGTTGAGGGACATCTGGATTGTTTCCAGCTTATGACTATTATACAAATAATGGAGCCTTATCATATGGGGGAGCATCTCTTGCATATATTCCCAAGAGTAGTATAGCTGTGTCTTCAGTTAGAAATATTTCCCATTTTCTGAGGAACTGCCAGATTGATTTTCAGAGTGGTTGTACCAGTTTGCAATCCCACCACGAATAGAGAGGAGTGTTCTTCTCTCTCCACATCCTCACCAGCAATTTCTGTTGCTTGAGTTTTTGATGTTAGCCATTCTGATTGGTATAAGGTCTCAGGGTTATTTTGATTTGCAGTTCCCTGACTACTAAGAATGTTGAATATATCTTTATGTGCTTCTCAGTCATTCGAGATTCCTCAGTTGAGTATTGTTTGCTTAGCTCTGTACCCCATTTTTCATTGAGTTATTTGGTTTTATGGAATCTAACTTCTTGAGTTCTCTGTATATATTGGATATTAGCTCTCTTTTGGGTAGAACATTAGATCTTTTCCTATTGATAGTGTCCTTTACCTTATAGAAGTTTTTCAGTTTCATGAGGTCCCATTTCCCAAAAGTTGATCTTAGAGCCTGAGCCATTGATGTTCAAGAAAAGTTCCTCTGTGCCAATGTGTTTGAGGCTATTTCTCACTTTTTCTTTTATGAGATTCAGTGAATCTGGTTTTATGTGCAGGTCCTTGATCCACTTGAATTTGAGCTTTGTACAAAGAGATAAATATGGATCAATTTGCATTCTTCTGCATGCAGACCACCAGTTATGCCAGCAACATATTTTGAAGATGCTTTCTTTTTTCCACTGTATGGTTTTGGCTTCTTACTCAAAGATCAAGTGTCCATAGATATGTGGGTTTACTTCTGGGTCTTCAGTTCTATTCCACTGATTGATCTGTCTGTCATTGTGCCAATACCATGGGGTTTTAGCAGACCTTCTGTTAAGACAGAGAGGCTCGGGCATGTACTAGAGGGTCAGGAGTCCCACATTTGCTGAGAGCAGAGTTACAGACCTGAAGGAAGTTGGGGCTCCTGCAGAACAGATAGATCTTATGTCCACTGGGCTCTGTGGAGGTACTAGTTGGAGCAGGTATTAGCTTGTGGGGTCTCACCTGTGTCCCAGGTTATAACAGAACGTCTGTGAGACAGGGTGTCTCTGGGGTGTGAGAGGGTAGGTGAGAGCACTCAATTTCAATTTCTTTATTATTAAATAAAAATTACTGTAATAAAATACACTCAATGCAAGTGAAAAATAAGGTGTGCTTTGTATTTGCATGCCACAAGTAGCAATCTATAATAGTGAGTTAGGTTGAAAAAATTGATTTTGTTTACTCTAAGTGATACATCTAAATGTATTTGTCAAACTACTAGGTAGATGGCAGACTCGGAAACTCTAGGAATGTGTCTCTACTCCTTGACAACAACTGTAATGGTAGAATCCATTTGCTATAATTATTTTGGATATTGAGTCTATTAAAGCTTTGAACATTCCGGGAGAATATGTGATTAGTTTAAGTCAATTTCAGCTAATAATACTGGAGCAACCCACTATCAATTTCTTGTTGCCCTGACATATAACAGGTAATTGTGTGTGTATTTCTAGCACAAATCACATATAGTTCATACAAAGCATATTAGTCAGGAAAGAACTGTAACTCCCAGTATCAAGGGTAAGTTCTGATGGCTAATCAGACCCAGACTAACAAATACAAGATATGTATTTTCTGCTCTTCCTGTTTTGTTAGCTTTTTCTCCATGCAGTGATATAGTTTCTGGACGTGGAGTGCCAGTGTGCTCATGTTATCTTTCTTTCTATACTTTCTACTATGAGCAGCAAGAACAGGAAAATCTTCATTATTTATAAACAAATGTTTATATGAGATAAAACAGATGTAACCATATATTCCAGGAAAAAGAAAGGGCTCAGAAAAACCACAACAGAATATGACATTTATAAAATGGATTATAAAACTGCCAAAACAACTGAAAAAACAAACAAACAAATAAATGTTAAATCATCAAATCATAGGAAAGGAAGAGATTGTGATTTTTGAATCACCAGACCACTAGTCTCACACATCTTAAATTGTTCAGGTTTCAACAAGAAACTTAACCATATCAAAGACCAAAATTTATTTTTCATTTAATGAAAAGAATATAAGCCTAAAAGTTAGCCATGTAAAGACCTCTAGTCAATCAACTTTGAGACAATGTATTAAAGCAGAACACAGTTAAAATAGGCACTAAGATCAACAAGTAATAAATGAGAACTCATGAGACTAAAAATCTTCTGAATGGCAAAGGACACTATAATATACTGTATCATGAAGCTATAGCCTACAGGATGGGGAAAGATTTTTACCAACTCCACATCAGATAGAAGGCTAATATCCAAAATATATGAAGAACTCAATAAACCTGATATAAAATCAATTTCAGAAATTGGGTAAATTTGTAAACAGAGAATTCCGTGAGATTCAAATGGCTGAGAATAACTTAAAGACAACATTCTTAGTTATCAGGGAAATACAAATCAAAACTATTTTAAGATTCCATTTTCCACATGTTAGAATGGCTAAGATCAATAATACAAGTGACAGTCCATGCTACTAAGGATGTGGAGCAAGGGGGAAAAAATCCTTCATTGCTAGTGAGAGTGCAAACTTGTACAGATACTATGAAAATTCACATGGTGGTTCCTCAGATGGAAAATGATCTACCTCAAAATCCAGCTATGTCATTCTTGGGCATATACCCAAAGAATGCTTCATCCAACTACAGAGAAACTAGTCCAAGCATGTTAATTACTGGTTTATTCATAATATCCAGAATTTTTGAATATACTTCAACAGAAGAATGGATAAAGAAAATGTGGTACATTTACATAATGGAGTATTATTCAACTTTAAGAAAATGACAATGAAATTTGCATGAATGGAACTAGAAATAATAATACCAAGTAAGGTAACCCAGACCCAGAAAGCTTCAATCTGTAGACTCAGAGATGTTAGACATAGAGGAAGGGGATAGGAGAACAGGAGGAAGAGATGATGCTCCCAGAGTAAAAAATAGAATAAATTTTAATGGGTATACTGAATTGGGGTAGGGGATGAAAAATGGAGGATCAGGTGGTAAGCTGGAGGGAAGGTAGGATTCTGGGAGGGAATGAGCGGGAGAGATAGATGAAATTGAAGGACATTTGAGGGATGGTATGGAAATGTAGTCCAGTGGAACTACTGCAATGATAGTCAGATTGTAATGAAGTCTCCAAATAATGAAGACAGGATACAAAGGCCATCTCTGGTTACCAAAGGAGACTGGATTTTATCCACTTGAGCTATTGACTGAAAGGATCTCATGGAAATACCCTACTAATCCATGCCAAGGTTGCTCTCCACAACAAAGTGACAACAAGGTCCCATTGCAGATGACAACACCCATACAGTTTGTTAAACATGAAGATGGTACCTACATAGAACATTCTCTTCTGTGTTTTAGTGTTCATGATACCAAGTGATACTTTGCAGGCTGCCAAAGAGCAATGTAATCACCAACTTAAGCACAAAAGCTTTAAAGTAGAATCTTCCCTGCCTGCAAATATGCTAGGGCGATGGTAACACAACCTGAGACCCCATGTCAAATTTGACTTAAAACCCACTTCATGAGATGGAACCATACCTGATGACATTGTTTTCGTGACCAAAAACTAGAGAGTAGATATTCCAGAGACCTAAGGTAATACCAAAATCTACAAGTCTTAAAACAAACAAATAAACAAGCAAAAAGTAACAACAAAATAACTTCCATTATGAGATTCTGCTATACACATAGATCAGTGCCTTCATCAAACATCACAGAGAAGCTTCTTCCTGCAGCAGACGAGAACAAATACAGAGACACACAGCCAGACATTATGTACAGAAAGAGATACTTTGGAACACACAACTCTATACAAGATGTCTCCATTAAATTCCTACCCTCAGAGCTTAGGAAACCCTGAAGAGGAGGAGGCAGAGCTTAGGAAATCCTGAAATGGAGGAGGCAGAAGGAATAAGGGAGATAAAGAGAAAGGATAACACCAGGAGAGCAATGTCCTCTAAAACTGAACAAAGTTTAGATATAAATATAAACTTAGAGACTGAAGTAGCATGCACAGAGTCTACATAGGTCAGTACCAGGCTATCTGCATATATACAATACTTTTCAGTTTAGTAGTTTTATGGGACTCCTGAATGTGTGAACAAGTAGGTCTTGATTCTTGTGTCTTCTTCAGGGGCCCTTTTATTTTCTAGTTGGCTTGGCTTGTCCAACTTTTATATGATGCTTTTCATTTTATATTACAATATTTTACTTATTAAAAATAACTAAAGCAAAATCCTGTGTTTTAAATACAGAAAAATAATTAAAATACTGCTGGATTCTTAATGATGACTATTTCTTTGAGAATTTGTACAATATATTTTGATCATACTGTCACCATGAAATTAAAACTTAAGTGTCATGAAGGTATAGGAAATAGCACATAAATGAAATGCACATTAACTTTAAAAAATGTATTCTTCTCTCATACATCCTGACCATCATTTTCCCTCCCTTTTCTCCTCCCTGTCATCCCTTTCACATATTTCACATCTCCCCTTTCTCACTGGTCTACTCCTCCTCTCATTCTTTCCTGAAAAGGGTAAGTCTCCCAGGGATATTAAACAAACATGGCATATTAATTTGAAATAAGCCTAGGCTTGTTATAGCTGTATAAGGCAACTCAGTAGAAGGGAAACAGTGCTAAGAGCAGGCAAAAGAGTCAGAGAGAACCTCAACTCCCACTGCTAGGAGTCTCTCAAGATCACAAAACTGTACAACCATTAGATATATGCAGAGGACCTAGCTGAGAGCCATAGATGGTCCATGTTTGTCATTTCATTCTCTGTGAGCCCCTATGAGTCCTGTTCAATTTGATTCCACAGATTGTGTTCTCATGGTATCTTGTGGCTCCTATAATCCTTCTTCCCCTTTTGCAGGGTTCCCTAAGTTCCATCTAATGTTTGGTTGAGGGTCTCTGTATCTGTTCTTATCAGTTGCTGGATACAGCCTCTCTGATGACAATTATACTAGGCTCTTATTTATCAGTATAGCCAAGTGCCGTTAGGAATGATTTTATTTATTTTTTTGATGTTGTTTTTCTAGTTCTGTTTGATACTATCGTTTGTTTCTGGGCTATACAACCTCTGCTTCCTGGCCTTCCAGGCAGTGTCAAGCATGAGCTCTCTCTCATGGCAGGAGTCTCAAGTCAGACGACTCATTGGTTGGCCATTTCATTGAAGACCGCATATTTTGCAGGCATGATAGATTATATATGAATGATTTTGTTGCTGGATAGGTGTCACAATCCCTCCATTGGGAGGAAGACTTGCCTGGTAACAGAAGATAAACAATATATTGTTATAAGTATTTATAAGATGATAGAAAGCAGGGGAGGGGAGAGAGAGAGAGAGAGAGAGAGAGAGAGAGAGAGAGAGAGAGAGAG
>NW_021620995.1:4673101-4691174 GCF_004785775.1 Grammomys surdaster
GAGAGAGAGAGAGAGAGAGAGAGAGAGAGAGAGAGAGAGAGAGAGAGAGAGAGAGAAAGACTAGAAGTTCTTTTAGATGAAATGGAAACTTTATAAGGTGATCTGAAAGGAAAATTTGTGTAGTTAGAAGCAAGAACTAACGATTTGAGTATTTTGGAGAAAATTGAGTATGAGAAATGGAACAAAAATTTGAAGAAAATTCAAGACAGCCTAAAACCTTATGAGTGCCCATTAAGTGGATACAGAAAATGTGAATGTCTAAGAAAAATATGTAAGATTAGCTAATGAGAGAGTCCAAGAAAATATCAGAAGGAATATTGATGGCTAGAAATTTCACAAAAATTAAAAAATGTATTTATGTATTTATTTTATTTACTTTTTATGAGTGCGTGTGTGTGTGTGTGTGTGTGTGTGTGTGTGTGAGAGAGAGAGAGAGAGAGAGAGAGAGAGAGAGAGAGAGAGAGAGAAAGAGAGAGACAGAGAGAGAGAGAAAGAGAGAGAGACAGAGAGAGACGCAGAGAGGAAAAACTTCTCTAAAACAAATTCTCTAGAATGTTCTGAACAGTAAAATGAAAATGCTATTAATCATAAAAACAAAATTATACAGATAAAAGAAAAATCTCAATAAAGGTAAATATATAAACCGTTATTAAAGCTATTGTTTCTGTAACTAATTTGTAACTCAATATTTTGGTTTCTATAAAATTTAAGGTAGAAATAGCTTTAAAATCTATGTGGTATATAGTGTGTAAAGGTACATTTTGTAATATCAATATCTAAAAGATATAAATATTCTGTTAAATAAAAATATTCTAGCCTATTGAAATTAATAAGACATGCATTCAAGTTATAATTATATAATTTAGGAATGCTAAATGTAATCACCATAGTAATAACAAGAAAAATAAAATTAATAAGGGGTTTTACTACAAACAGGTAAACAGACAAAAAAGTAAAGGACAGCGAGAAATGATAGAGATGAAGAAATTCGAAATCTGACCTAAAAATAATGGGCTAAATCATTCATGAAAATTCTCTCAACAATGAAAAGGACTCAATAGATTCATGGGTAGAATTTTAAGTAGAGTTTACACAGTCTGAAACATTTGTAAATGGTGAAGACATGAAACACGTTCTACCTATTCAGTGGAAGAAAGACAGCCTTTCTACAAATAGAGAAACCTGTGAGTTCATGAAAATTGAATGAAGCCGACCTCTTTCCCGAATGCATCTACAATAAATAACTGAAAATATGTCTAAATCCTAAAAGCATACTCCACAAACAGTTCAAATCCTTAGAAGAAAAGAGGATAAAATTTTATTACATTGGCCTTGACAATAATTTCTTCAATGTGGCACCAAGGATAATTAACATGAATATGCAAGGAAATTAATAATGACCAAGTTGAATTTATTAGAAAATTAAAAGTGTGCCATGCATAGAAAACACAGAATTTCAAAATGACATACAGACTAGAAGAAAATTTCAAATCTTTCATTTGTGAAATGTAAAGCACATGCAGGGAATTTTAAAAATTGTACATTAAAACTAATAACCTATGCAAAAGTGAGAAGGAATTACATTTGTGGTTAAAAACCAAATAGAATTTATAGAAAAATCTCAGAAGATCATGTAATTCCATGTTCACACCAGCATGATTCATAACAGCTGATTGTGAAATAGGAGGAAAGTTCCCTTTTGTTATACTAAAAATGAGTAGTATACTATATATACCCACTATGAACAATTAATAAGAATTAGAATAGAGTGAAATCATGTTGTTTGTGACAATATACATGCAGCCTGAGGATATTGGGCTAAGTTAAATAAATACATATATACATATGTTTCATAAATACAAAGAGTGTGTAGTTCCTCTTATGTGGGTCACATGGAAAAACTCTTAGAGTCAGAGTCCAATGAGAGGCTACAGGGACAAGAGAGAAGGAGAATGAATTTTTCTCACTGAACACTGGAGGTGGTTATGTTGGTAGAAAATAGCAAACACGTTTAATGTTATTGAGCTGCACACTATAAATAGGATATGTTAGTGAATTCTCATGTATTTTGTTATAACTTAAAAGTTTTGGAGAACATTTATTCTAATACTACAATAAAATTAGTGAAACAGAGACAGAAATTCCTCTTTGCTAAGTATGACATGTAATCACACACAAAATGAGTTTCTTCAATTAATTCCGGTTCCTTAGATATTTATTGTACAGGGCAATGTAATATGAACGTTTAATATCACCAGAACTGATTCATTCAGCACTCAAAATGACTGGAGCATCCACAACATCAGGTACTGTAAACATTATCTCTGAAGCATTTGTCGACATTCACTGAGTGGATAAAAATGATAAGACAGTAAAATGATTAATATAACATCTTATATGACTTTCAGAAATTTAAAGCTAGGACAAACCTTAGAAACTAAACAGACCAGATCCCTTATTCTGCAGACATAAAATTTGGGAAACCACTATGGTACTCATGAAACGATATAACACAGATATACAGAGCTAAAATCTCATTATCCCTATCTTTCCTATTAAAGCAAGCACCAATGACAGGCAACCCTCAGTACTACGTAGTACATGTCTAAGCACTTTACATAATCATTTAATACATCATTCATTAATCTAGTCTTTATAATATAAAGGTGTTCCTAATATTTTCTTCATGCTTTACATAATAAAACTGGAGTTCAAACAGATGAAATGATTTATCCAAAGCTATGCTATCATACCTTTTGTATATTGCATATGATATGTAAAGTCTACGTACATGATTGAATAGTTCACCATAGCTGTTGTTTAGAAGCTAGTCCAATACATTATTTTGCTAAACTGTTATGAATTTATAAAATCATATAGTTTATAATAAATATATACATAAATATACATATACATATACAAATACATATACATATATATATATATACTTTTTGTGGACTCTTTTTTTAATTATTTTTATTGGATATTTTATTTACATTTCAGATGTTCTCCCCTTACCCCATTCCCCCCCAAGGACCCCCTATCCTATCCCCCCTCCTCCTGCTTCTATGAAGATGTGCCCCCACCTACTCCCCCATTCCCACCTCCCCACCCTCAAATTCCCCCACTCACAGCTTCCAGCCTTCATGGGACCAAGGATCTCCTCTCCCACCTATACCTGACAGGACCATACTCCCTCACATGTATAGCTGGAGCCATGAATTTCTCCTTAAGTGATCCCAGGGTGGTGGTTTAGACCCTGGGGGCTCTGGTAGATTGATATTGTTGCTCTCCTCATAGGGTCACAAACCCTTTTAGCTCCTTCAGTCTTCACTGTAACTCCTCCATTGGGAATCCCATGATCAGTTCAATGGTTAGCTGTGAACATCTGTCTCTGAATATGGCAGACTCTTGCAGACCTCTTAGGAGACAGCTATGTCAGGCTCCTGTCAGCATACACTTCCTGACATCCACATCAGTGTCTGCCTTTGGTGACTGAACAGGAATGTACTCTTTTGAAATTTGAAAATTCTCTGGAAACAGAAAGCAATGCACCTTCTCTTTATTTCTAATGGAAGTGCCAAGTTACACAATTTCTTCTTTCTAAAGAATTTGAAGATGCCCCACCTTGTTAAACATGGGCTAATAAGGTAAGAAGGACACACAGATCTAGAGAGTTGCTATTTTCTTTCCCGTAACAGATCCTCACATTTTATAGCTATGTTTCATAATTAAATAATTTGCATGTCTCAAATAAGTACAATAGAAATTAAGGTCCATGGACAAAAACAAAAAGCAGAACAGATTTTGGCACTGTGAACTGCATAATTTTATATGATTTGCATCATAAAATTTGGAGAGATCCGGTTTGAAAAAGCTGAAATTCGAGTACAGGAAAGTATTTGCACAAGCTCCCAACTTGTTGTTCCTGAACTACATTCCATGATGAACCTTTATTTCCTTGGCTAAGTCAACTCTCTTTCAGCATCACTGAAGCTTGACTCTCCCCCCATGATTGGGACTTTCAAATACATACAGACTTGGGTACTTTACTATATTTTTGCAAAAATATAATTGTGAGACAAGAACAAATCCACATTGAAATTCAGATTTGGTAGCTTACCCAACGAATTCAATTGCCAGTTAGATAGCATGTGTACTCAATCATCTTGAGTTATTCAAATGTTCAGTTCATCAAATGGACAAACTACTAAGCATAATGAATTGGTATTATTCTTGGAAGAAAGCACAACACTATGCATCCTAAATAACTACATTTTACAGAAAAAAAGTAAGGATGTATTGTAACTAAGATAGCATTGCACTCATATTTTATAAGATGTAGGATCATTTGGTGGTAAAATATAACACTTAGAGAGTAGGGTTTTCTTTTACTGGCACTTCAAAATGAGAGAAGGTTGACAATCAGGGTCACAGAGAAGATAACAGCAAACAAAACTGGGGAAGGACAGCATCTATATTTCAAATCAAATGTAAGCTAGTTATGTTGCCTTAGAGTCTTGTGAATAGAATTCGAATAATTATGTGGGTTCTAGGAACACACATATTGTTTCTAGTTATCAGCTACCCAGCCACAGGACAATTAGTATAGGTACTTCATATTTTAAAACGTAAGAGTCACTAATTGTGATGTATACCTGATAAAATGTTCAAAAAGTGTATTAACTGGCCTTTTGGCAAAAACAAAACAAACAAACAAAAAACAAACAATAAATTGTTATATTAATTAATGACCAAACAAAATATATTAAAATTCTCTTATCAAACATGACTAAAAACTTAGACTTAATAAAAGTTTGTTTTAGCTGTGGTAATATTCTAGGCAGATGACAGATTCAGATGATTCTGATAGATGAACAACATTCTGTAGAAATTCTGTAGCTTCTGTTTGGGATCCAAAGGCTCTTTCCATTTTCTATGATCTTTTCTGGGTTTTCTGGATCCTGTTGGAAGACAGGGGAAATATCCTTGGGACTTTATCTTGTTCTGATCTCTTCCCTATCTGAGTATACTCCTGTTTACCATGAGTTGATGATTCTGTCTCACCTCAGTTCCAAAGCAGTGTATCTGGTTGACCTTGGAAAGGAACCTCTGATATGAGAAGCCAACATCAATCTTGTAACAGGTTTGTTTCATTGAATATGGTATAATGTGCATGCATGCATGCAAGTGTACATATAGATATACAAATAGGATTTAGCAAAAAGCTTTACATAAAGATATTTGGGTTATGATAAATTTACTTTATTGTAGATGATTTCAGCTTTGACATATGAATTGATACCTAATATCACATTGGCATTCTTGTATTTCTACTTATAGATTTTGTTCATGGCTGAGATAGTATGGATTTTGTCTAAAAAGGTTTCTTTATGATTTCCACCTAGTGAATAAAATGTGTCACCAATTATTTAAGCATGCTTTAAAGAGCCTTATACACATATTTAGGTTGTACATATAATTAGAGCAAGGTTTTATGCCTAAGGGAACAAATACATTTGATTTATGTATTTAGTGTTTGGTCCATATTTGCTAACCATTAAGTAATGATTGTCAGTAAATTAAACCAGTTTTTAATATTCATCTTACTTTTCATACAAAACACTCTGTAAAATCATCAGCAGAAATAAAATAATGATGATAACATTAATAGTAATAATAACAGAATTAGAGTGGAAAACCCAGTTAATTCTACTTATACATGACCTGAATTTGTTTCACTCTTTTCTAGACCTTGTGAAAGTTAATTATAATTTCAAATTTTTATTAACCTTTTTACTTTATATTATTTTACAAATATGTGTGTTTCTGTGCTTTTTAATAGTTAAAGAATTTTATGACTACATTGAATTCACCTATCCAATATAATGTCTCTATTTTACAGAAAATTTATTTTCCAAGTTTATTAATTGTTTTTTTGAAATAATTTGAATTTTTTAAATTTACTGAATCTTTGGCTCTCAAATTCTTCTATTTGCTGAATGTCTGGAAAGGAAAACATGTTTATTGTGTCTGACCTTTAGCAAGTTTAGAGAAAAGTACAAGAATTCATGACAGTATATCAACACGCTTACCTTCCTTTTGATATACACTTCCTCTGCATCCAGTCTGGATGACATTAAATTTCTTTCCAGAGGTTAAATTGATAAGATCTTGACAACAAATTCGTGGTTCAAAGTTGGATGTTTGGATCATTATGATTTCCTTCTTTTTTTTGTCACTAAACTTGACAAGTCTGGCTTAGAAGAATTTTATTTTTTTTCTTTCTCTCCAGTAAGTTCTACAGGTTGCACTGAACATCTTAATGTTCTTTCATCCTTCATAGTCTCCCACATTAACTCATATTCTTGGCAGCTTTTCATTCTGTGACATATGAATGTAATTATATAAGAAAAATAAGCAAATAATTTTAGTGAGGAAATGTCACACAAAATAACACTTCCTTAATTCTAGAATTAATTTTATGACTGAGAAGTTTTCAGTTCATTATTCTCTCATTTATTGTCAAATAATGTTTGTTAAAGAACTTTTCACCAAATTCAAGCACTGCTTGTATTTATTGTAAAAGCAATTTATTGTATGTGTTAAAGAAGTGTTTTTCTAAAGGCAAATCCAAAGAATAATGTGAATAATTTTAACTCTAATGAGCAATTCAAGTGAGAAGGTATCAAAATAAGTTAGTTAAAAATGAGTCACAAAATATGCCACACTGGGTCAGGAAAAGCTGGAAAACATCAATCCTATATGACCAACTGCAGGCAACTGAGTAAATCTGGTAATAGGTAAAGTTGTCATCCCTAGGGAAGAGAACATTCATTGCTTGTCCAGTGCCAAACTAAGAGCCCTGAAAAGATACAATGTTACTTGATTTTATATATATATATATATATATATATATATATATATATATATATATTATATATATACCTGTATATGGGCTAAACATATTACCATTTCTTTGTATAGTGTAAGTATATGCAAATATGTTATCTTTATAAGTGTATATAAATACATCTATACATGCAATAGCAATTGATGGTAAAAGAGTACATGAATTTGAAGAGAGGCAGAAGGTAATGTGAGACAGTTTGATGGAAGAAAAGACAAGGGATTAATGTTCTAATCAAACCACAGTCTCAATAAAATGAGTCACAAAATGATACTTTAATCAGTGTTTATAACAAGTTACTTTTTGGAAGTATTACTTTTTTCAAAAATAACAAATAAGCTATCTTTAATTTTATGTTTGAAAGAATGATACTGGCTACCTAAACCCTTGCCTCTTAGTGCAGAAAATTCATTCTTTTGACTTCTATTATGCCTGGAACTACATGGATCTTAAAATCATTTCACCAAGCCTGAAATTGTGCCCAGAAATTTATAAATGTCTTCAAATAAGAATTTCTTATACCAATGAATGAAATGTGATAAAATTGAAAGAAAAAGAGAGAGATTTAATGTCACAATTCCTAGTTGGGAATTATTATTATTATAAGTACATTGCAATGCCTAAGAAGTCCAGTATAAAATACCAATAGTATTGCAATAAAGGATTTTTTTTTATACACATCCAAACACCCTTTTCACCATCTCTCTGGCAGAAGAACTATCACTTTAAAAAAAATTCCATTTACTCCATTAACTTCTAAGCAAAAGCAATAATTAAAAGGCAATTAATCTACAATACACCCGTACCCAAGGCTATTGGAACATTGTACATGAGAGACAGAAAGATTGTAAGAACCAGAGGAACAGAGAGTTTGCAGAGAGGGTTTGTCTTCCAGAAATATGAGAAGCTATCATCATAAAGTCTCTTCAACATGACTCCCCAACCCATGTGACCTGAACAAGAACGATGATGCTACTGAGTATATTAAACTGGACAGACAAAGGCATATGAGACCTGAATCCTACACAAAGAACTGTAGGCAACTGAAGAAAGCTGGGAACAGGAGAAGTAATCTTTCCCAGAGAAGACCACACCAATTGGTTGTTCTGTGCCAAAAATTCATCCTTGAAAAGACACATATATGTAACATTATATAAACTGATCATGTTATAGTTAGGAGTATAAATGTATGTATATATACATATATGCATGGAACAACTGGTAGAGAAAATGCTATGACTTTGAGAGAGAGTGGGGTGAGTTATCTAGGATAGAGGAAAAGAAAGGAAAAAACAATGCAATTAAATTATAATACCAATGATAATTTAAAAAAATCAGGGTAGCACAATTTCATTAGGCATTTTGTTTTTCCTTTCACATATCATCCAAAATGGCTAGGAGGTTTTAGTGTTGAAAAAATGATAGGATCTCATTAGAAAGGTGAAATATAATGGATGGTTATGAATGAACAGGGATGACTGGAATGAGATGATCAAGTAGGAAAGGGGAGAAATTGAGGAACAAGAGAGGGACTATGAGGCAATACAGTTAAAATTTGAAGGGCTATTTGAAGGGTAGTATGGAGACCTAATATAGTAGAACTTCCTGAAATACATACATATACAGAGGCGATCTAAACAAAATCACCAAATGATGGAGGAGATTGAACCCCAAATTAACATTAAATGAAACTTTCAGTACCAGGATGGGGTTGCATCTAATTGAGTTGTTGCGAAAGTATTTGGATGGTAATATCGAAACAACTGAGATTGTTAACAAAACTCTAGGTTGCTCTTCACTATCTGACAGCAAGATCCCATTGCTAAAGACAGCCCAGAGCACAGACATCATCATGGTCTTCTTATAATGTGGGCCATGAACATCAATCAACACAGCTTCTGGCTGCAGCAGAACCTCAGACCCTGATGTGGCCCTCCAGGAAACAGCATGGACCTGGACATCACTGTAATCTCAGATGACAGTGCAGGACACTAACATCAATATGGCCTCCAGGGCCAGCAAGATCTACAGATACTAATGTGGCTGTAGGCTGCTGTACAGACTCTGAATATCAGCATGGTTCTAGGTGATAACATGGACCACAAACATCAATGCGTGTCATGTGCACATTGACAGTCTAATTCGTTTGGTTTTTTTTTTTTGGTTTTTCGAGACAGGGTTTCTCTGTGTAGTCCTGGCTGTCCTGGAACTCACTCTGTAGACCAGGCTGGCCTCGAACTCAGAAATCCACCTGCCTCTGCCTCCCAAGTGCTGGGATTAAAGGTGTGTGCCACCACCGCCCAGCATCGTTCTTTTTTTATTTAAACCATGATGATGTCTCTGCTTTGGGCTGCCTCCAAGGGCCTTGACTGGGTCAGGGGTCCAACTGAAGCAGAGAGTTGTGTTCACCATCTGTCTGTTGTTGGCAGAAACTGTGTGGAGATGCATGATCCAGGCTCCTGTATGGATTACTGCAGATGCACAGTTGAGGAGGGGCATGGAAGGCTTCTGTGACCATCTCTTCCTTCCTCTTCTCTTCCTTCTCCCCCTTCCTTTCCCGCCTCTCCAGCCAAAAATAAAGGCCTAGAAAGTAATCCCCTGAAGAGGACTCTTAAAATGTAGTGTGGGGATGTTGAAGTATAGTTTTCCACAATTGATGCCTTCTGGCACAGCTGCAGGAGGAGAAGGACTCAGTTCGATTTAAGGGTAAAACCACAGATAGTTTCACTAAATTCCAGTGACTATATAGATAACAACACAAATTAGACTTTAAAAAATTATTTTCCCTTTTTTTGTGGGGGGGGGAGGAAGGTAACAAAGGGGAGGCAAAACATGAAAGGACTGGGAAGTGAGGGTGATCAGGTTGCCACATGATAAAAAATTCCCAGAGAATCAATAAAAATGTTGTCACAATATTACTAACTAAAACCACACTGGACTTCTCAGTTAAAATAACATTTATTAGACTTGATTGGGAAAGATTTGTCTTAGAGCCTGAATAGAAAATCACTGATATAGACAATCTTTTGTGCTTTACCAGCATGAAATTACAATAAAAGACTAAATTGTAGAGATGTCAAAAATGTCCTTGAAATGAAAGAAGATGACTCTGAACATATTATAAGAGTTAGAGTAAGTTTCTCATCACAGGAGAAAATGAAATAATTTTGTGTTCATTAACCAACTTTGAAATAATCTTTAATTAAACAGACAATGGATTCCCAAGTCCTACACAGATAAAACCTTCATCTTTCACAGAATATTTCTGTGCGTTTAGTTGTCATGCTTCAAACTGTCTCTGCTTCTAATTGTGCTCATGTTAACAAACATGTCCAGAAACGAGGGGAAATCAGGAAATAGGCTTTGTAATTTCTGAAGAGCCTATCATAATGTTATTTTGTATTAGGATTAGATATGTCAGCCATTGTTAATTAAAGAGTACAATGATTATGAGGAAATCATTTCTCTGTTGAAAATATTTCTTAACTTGAACTGAGTTACTTATTCTAGAAAAAAATAATTTCCATTGTTTTATGGAATATTTGGCATTTTGACTTGCAGATTCCAGTTTCATAAACATGTTTCATATAACATATGTTTCATATATCATGTACAATATGACACAAATATTTTTGATGGCATCTTTATAATATTGTCAAAATTTATCTAATATAAACTTTGGAAGATCATAACATAAAATGACTAATTTAGAAAAGAAAACAATCTTTGAGATGGATATTATTTTGACTGATTTTCATGTTATGGAACTGTTAATAAAATATTTTATGTTCTCAATATTTATGTATTTTTTGTATATTTTATCTATATATGCTAGGTGACATCATCATCAAAGGTACGGGAGAGTTGAATTACTGTTTGGATATGGAGAAGTGTGATTGGAGATTACAAACACACTTTACTATTTGAAGGTGCATAGGGAAAGGGTGGTAACTTCACCTCATATTTCCCTGAACTCTCTCTTTTATAGATAATTAAATGGACTCAATGGTGTTTTTATGAAGACAATATAATTATAGTATCAGCTAATTATGATTACATTCCTTTTGTTATAATCTGACATGCAAATAAATGACCGTGCTTTATATTTCCTATATAACATTTCCTTTCTATGTTAGCATATGGTGCATGTAAGGTTCCCTCTCACCCATAAGGTGGATATTAGAAGTAACATCTTCAAAATGAGTATTTCTTCAAGTGTTTTTAGGTTACAAATTTTTTTCTTAAAATTTTATTCTCCAAGTGAATGGTTAGAATTTTTTATGAAACTATTTCTAGGAACTGGTTCTAATGTTTAGCTGAAGTAGAAGTTTCTGACTGTGTCATGTGATACAGATCCAGGTGCTATTTTGCTGAGGTAAGACCCGTGGGAGGACATGTGCTATTAGCAGAGAGTATAAACAGGCGTCAATGGACAGTGATGGTATGCTTGTATAGCTAGCTTTGCTTTCTGGTCTTATGTCTTTGATGGTCTTCTCTTTACTGAGAAAGGCATAGCAGAGAACTTTTCCTGGCATCGTCTCAGCTGGTCCAAGTCACTGCTGCTGATTTGTGCCAATTTGGCAGAGACCTGGTGGTTTCTTCTGGATCATGCCACCTCTGATGATGTGTGTTTGGTATCCTGACACTACTAAACTGAATTTCTGGTATCGTGACAAATGGAGATTGGAATCACCCCAAAGAACTACTCCTAAACAGGTCCATACCCCTTGTCCTATTTACCATTTTTTTCTCCCCTACCTTTGGATGGTGTGCATAAGAGGAGTAAAAGTGAATGCTTATTTTAAAAAGTCTATGTCTATATATAACAATAGACATTAAGGTAGGGCAAGAAGAGGTAGAAAAAGCACACTAATCCAAAGCGGGAATAAGAGTCAGTGTGGATAAGTGAGTATATAAGATTACACACTGAGACATCATCTCTGGAATCCAGAAAGGTATCCTTCAAAAGGAACATCATTTATGTTCAGCATTTGTATGATTTATGCATGAAGAACAGAAGATGTATCTTGAATTCTGATAGTTTATATTCAAGGATATTGGACTTGGGAAAGAAAGAACCGTGTGCTATATGATAGGTACTGTCTGATGATAGAACCTAGTCGAAACTTAGAATAGAATAACCTTTAACCTTGGCCTGAAAGGCTTTTCTATCTAATACAGGAAGTTCATTGGTAGTATATATATGTATTTACACTTAAAATTAAACTTATGCTTTCTGGATTTTAACATGTTAACACCGTTGCAATTTAAATGGTTTCCAGACAGGCTCCACATCCATACTGAAATATGAAGAAAAGGAGCAAAACTAGTGATGTCTCAGTCAAATTTTCATTTTGAGTTTCAGAGGCTTTATAGAACAAGGGAGTGAAAGCTATGTTGGAATGTGTCAAGAGTTTAAAAACATAGAAGAAAACATTGAGTAAGCAGATTAAGGATTCATATAAAAAACTCTTATACCAAAAGGAGACAATATTAATTTATTGTATGATCGAAATAGTTGTATCCGTGCCAGCTTGGGCAAACTGAAGATTTATATGAAGTAGAAGTAAATATTCTGAAAGTCAAAATGAGAGTGTATGGTTTTATTTCCAAGTCAAGTTGTACTTTCACTGTATGCTTGTGGTTCTGACATTCGAATTCACAGGATAAATGATGAAAGCATTAACACCTGTCAGTGGGCCTGAAAATGCTGTGTTCCTTAATCTATTATCAGACTGATAGTTTTGAACCGTTAAATATAATAAAATTCATTCAGTAATTTTGGTATCTTGGTCATATTTATCTTGTGAATTTTTGTCATAAAAAACTTTTCTCTAAAAAAGATTTCTCTAAAAATAAAACAAATATATTGGTTTATTTATCGCAAAAGGAAAAGTAAAATTGAGTTGTATTGAAAATATATTGACATTACTAGAAACAAAGTAGTTATAAATTGTAGAGATTTTAAATAATAATTATCAGTAAGTCAGGCTACTTTGAAAGTTTAGCACTCAATTATAATTTAGAAACATGTGTTTTAGAGACCCAAAATGTATAATATAAGAAAATGTTAAAAATGCAAAGATTACCGCTTCCTTTTATTATAAGGCATCATTCTGACATGGTTCTCTCCTCAATAACAAAAGCTTCCAGGATGTGACTAGTAATCTGGGGTAAGAAAGATGAAAGAGGAAAGTATCAGTACTTGACAATGTATCACTAATAAAGAGTACATTTAATCAGTTTATTGTGGTTAGCTACAGACATCAGAATACCATCGTGTGGGTAGTTTTGGAGAATATTTTAGTATCATTGTCATTAACTAAAATATAAATAGGATATTAGGGACTGTGTTTGTAAGAGTCTGCCTTTTGTGAATAGTGATCAGAAATAGAGAAAGTAATCATCCTTTGGAAAATTTAAATATAACATCTATGAACCTGTCTCTTTTCTACTTCATTTCATTTTCATCTTTCTATTTAGTCTCCTCTTACATGGTATTTCTTTTCTATAGACAGTTGAATTTGAAATAAAAGGAACAGTGACACACTGTAAAGTCTAGACTTTCATCCTTGCTTGAGATTTATGTTAATGTCATCTTGACTTTTGATATCTGTTTTTTTGTTAGCGAATGAAAGGATGTCCCTACTAGCCAGTCACTCTAAAAGCTTTGTGTCTTCTAAAGCTAAGGATTTTATTTGCTTTATTTACTGCTACACTCAAACACTTAGGACAATGCCTTACATTTTAAAAAATCTTCAACAACTACTTCCTGAATTAATAAATTCTTGAAGTTAAAATTTAAATATAAATTTAGTTACAAAAATAAGCAAATATATTTAACACATGTTAACAGGTACAACATTCAATATTCAATACAAACATCATCAATTTCTGATAATACTAGTGTGTGTTTTGTTACTTAGTACAGTTCCTTACTCATTATCAGAAATATTCATTTTCTGAGCTCAAAGCCTCTATTCTTTGTCCTTCACATAAGTTAACTTCATTTCACATGATTTTTTTTCTCCTCTATATAATAATGATGTAGGGAAAGTTTTCTTGTCTGTATGCTCTTCCTACAGAAAGTGGATGAATTTCAAGTTTCTGCTAACAGTGAATAAATAGTGCTTTAGATTTCAAGTATCACCAACTTGGACAAACTCCTGACTTCACCTCAGGTATGTTATGTAACTCCCGGACTTTAAAACAGAAGGTCCCAATCACCACAGATGTTCAAAAGGCTTGCTTCTGTTCTGTCCTTCTCAACTGTCCTCCTATCTACCGGAAAAATGAATTTGATACACAGTTTTTCAGGACTAGAATCATGACTACACTATTAAGAGCATGAACAGCTCCTTCAGAGAATACAAGCTCTGCTCACAGAGTCCATATGTCCCAGCTCACAACCATGAGTAATGTCAGAACCAGAGGATGTATTGCCATCTCCTGTCTATGTGGCCACCTGAACTTACGTACATATAGGCACAAACAAGTCATATAAAAATACGTGTACTTTAAAATATCACTAAAATTAAATCAGCTAAAGCATTTTATATTTTATTTCACCTTTTAAATTATTTTCAGTAATGTAGTAATTAAAGAAATCCACTATAATTTGAAATTCATATAACCAGGGCCTATATAATTAAAATCTGACAGAGATAGTAGCAAGCCCAAAGTTATTTTCTCCAGTGTTTAACAATGCTCTATATCTGTCATATCCTGTGTCATACATGAAGAACAAAAAGGATGAGATAGAATGTGGCTACCTTAAATTCTCAATCTTCAGGCATCAGGACTGTTGGAAACAGATAATGGAAGCTGTAAAATTTAGTCAATGTTAGTATTATAGAAAACTGTGCACTTAGAATTTTGGATGGGGACAAATTTTACTAAAATTTTATAATCCGAGAAGAACATTTCTGAAGAGAATATTAAATGAGCAGGATTGTAAACAGCTCCTCTTAAAATTGGCCAGCAAAAATGCAGGCTTAGAATAATATTTCTGAATGATGAAACAATAGGATAAAATGTTCAGTTTCTGTGAAGACTAACCAGATTATGAAAAATAGAACATGACAGGGATTTAGGGAACATATTGAGCAGAGCAATGACTGCATCAGAAATGTAGATTGTTACTTGAATGCTAGGTTAGGCCTTTGAAAAGACCTTTGTGGTCCTGAAATGACAGTGTGCTAGAAATATTGCAAAGAAATTCAAGAGCATCTTAGAAGAGTTTTACATATATAGGCATATTTTTCTTGTTATAAGTTGCAAGATAACTAAGTAGTTTCTAATGTGAATAGCAAGTATTTAATATGATTTGTATAGTGTGTCACAAAATCAAGCTACTATATCTAAAATTAATCACCCTTTTACAAACACACACACACACACACACACACACACACACACAAACAGAATTCTCTAAGCCTTATTTTTTCTTTTTGTCAATTTTCTGCTGCTTCATCAAGAACTAGTCTGTACATATACTAAAATGCTCAAACTCAAACACTCAAAATGCATTATTGCAATTTTCTTATGCTGTGCATTTCCTAAGGATCTGAAGCATGGTTTTATCAGCATACACAAGTAATGAGTACTGCAGGATATAAGATGACAATAGAAGAATTAATGCATATAAAGTCTTGGTGATAAAATGCCTGACTGAAGCAGTTGCTGATTCACTGCCTGGCTGAAAGAAAAGACGTTTTTCCAACAGGTGAATTTCCTCTAGCAATGTGAGGACAATGACTGAGGGAGCATAATGAAACTTGCTGTGAGAATCAAGTGCAGTACATTTTAACAACCACAAGGCTCCAAGAAACCTTAGGGAATCCACTAGAGATGCTGAGCCAATTTATCTACTAGCATCATTGCCAAGGGCATGCTAGGAATGTGAGATTCTAGCCTTGTACCACCAGAATAGTATAAAAATATCACAAGAATCAGTTTGGAAAATAAGAGATTCTCAACATCATGACCTAAAAGAAAAACAGGATGCAAGTTACTACTAATCAGTTATGCTTTTTTGCTTATAAAAACATTAGTCATCTACTGTAGTGTTAACCTTGAAAAGAGGCAAAGAAAAGCATCCCTAGATGGCCACTACTTACCACTGAACCATAAATGTGTACATTTTAGGAATTGTTATCTACAGAACATGACATGAGCAGATTTAATGATGTGTTCATTGTATTATTAAAAAAAGATGAAAATGTACTGAAATGAGTTTGAAAAACAAGTACTCTCTATTTTTAAACAGAAATTGATTATGGTGTGTAGACAAGTCTTATTATAAGTGGTTGTACTTACCTAAAATTTTGGATGTTGACTGGAACTAATCACTACAGGCAGACATTTTGAAGGAGGTAATCATATTCTCCATAACATTAGATACTCTATATTAGATATTTGTATTACTATTGGACTTTGGAAGAATAATAACTATTAACAGGATAGTGTTTTGGTACAGAGGAACACCACATTTCAAATTTGGCATTACTAAAGTCTGTTTAACCTCCTTTTTTGTACAGAAAAGATAAAGAAAGGACATTCCTATTACAGGATAGAACACAGAAAAGATTTGACTGAGAAGTTGAATAATATGAAAAGATGGACATAAAATACTTTACAACAATTTTGGAATTTCCCAGCATATCTCACTGTAGAATTTAACACTTGCAATATCTTTTACATCTAGAAAATATGCAAGCACATATTGTTGTGAGATTTCCATGAAGAAGCAGATCCATTCTGGATTCAGTTGGAGGTGAGTGAGGAGCATCAGATTCTGTAGCAGCATCAACAATAGTAGCTATATCTTGTTGCCAGGGAAACCAGAGGCATGAATAGGCAAGGATCAAAGTTGTTAGAATTGGCATGGAAAGGAGCACTGTTGTGAGGTACAACCCAGCATTTTTATGCTACAGTTCCTCGGGATTTACTATTCAAACATAATTTGGGGCTAAGCTCATGGTGTTTTGAGATACCCATTTCAAGAACTATTAATTTTGTGTCAGTTGACTCCTGTTACTTGCAGAACACACCCAAGAGCATTCTGTTATACAGAGCATTCAATAAGTTAGCCTTGAACTGAGTTCTCAAACAAGGATAATATGGAAGAGAAATTTTAAATAATTGCAAAGTTTTAGGATTTTGTATTCTATAAGCATAAAGCCTGGGGAGATTTCAAGTGTACTGCTCTAATAAATAAGCATTACCTGACAAAAGAAGGAAGATTGATCAATGGTATATTGAGCACATTGAGTTATTCCAAAGCTTGAAATGTTTTCTCTGTGATTAGGTCACATCAAGTTAGACAGCTTCTGACAGAGACTAGAAGAAAAGAGTGGTTTCGTTTTTGTTTTTGTTTTTTTTATTTAACTTTAAAGAAAATGGCTGTCAGATCATTGAGACAGATACTCCTGGATTATAATATTTAGAAGATGTTTTGAAATTAATTACTAGTGAAAGACACAGAAAATTTATAATTACAAGTTTTGAAAAATAAGCAAGCAAACAAAACACAGGGAAGAAACTCATCTTAAATTTAGTCCAGCCAAGGAAATATTTTTACTTACTTATTTTTTCAACTTTCATTGAGTTTATTATTTAACAATTTCATACATGTATTATGTGCATTCAGATCACTATACAAATAACTAGTCCCTTAATCTTTTTGCCACATCTACTATTTCCTCTAACTACATAAAATTCTTTGTTCATCATCCAGGATTTTACCATTTTGTTGTTGTTTTTGTTCTTTTCTTTTCTTGAGATCTATAGAGTTTAACCATAGGCTTACATTCTTCAAAACCTACTTCAATAAGGGTTCTTAAGTGTTTTAACCTTCCTAGCTCACCACCCACCACAGATAGTGGAAAGGAAAGCTTCATGGGGCAAGGGATATGAGGACCTATTTAGAAATAATTTGTTGGGGGTGATTCCAATTTTCCTTGCCAATTACCAGCTTTGGCCTCTACATGGTGAGTCAACTGAGATAGGCAGCCATTGGGGTTCAGTGCTTATAACCACTGATGGGGATGGATTCAGATACCTACAAGGTCTGTTGCCAAAGTCAGCCAGTAATTAGAGAAGTTACTCAGTAGATTCTCTCTCTCTCTCTCTCTCTCTCTCTCTCTCTCTCTCTCTCTCTCT
>NW_021620995.1:4691184-4774763 GCF_004785775.1 Grammomys surdaster
TCTCTCTCTCTCTCTCTCTCTCTCTCTCTCTCTCTCTCTCTCTCTCTCTCTCTCTCTCTCTCTTTTTCTTTTTCTTTTGAGTTAACAAAGCTTAAATTACTGGAGTTGGCACTCCCTGTGGCCAGAGGAAAAGCTATAAACTCTTTGAATTTTTGGAGGAGGAGGCAGTGAGAAAGAGCAGGAAAGAGAAAATTCACACATACACACACACACACACACACACACACACACACACACACACACACTGAATGGATAAAACAAAACACAGAGTCCATTAATTTCATACACACAAATATATATGCATACATAGATAGGCACATATATACATACATTCATACAGACCTACAGACTGACATATACATATTCACACATAGAATGGTTAGAGCAAAGTTCCAGCAAAACCCACAAAGAGTGGCAAGTTGAACCAATGCCAGAGCCCCATCCACTGTCTCTTAAGTTATACCCTTTCCAAACATCATGTGTCTTCACAAGTGTGCTTTCCAGCAAAACATCACATACCACTTTTCTAGGCAGCTTCCAGACAAACACATGTCTGTTCTCAGCAATGCATCCTCTAATAAGACAGTTTGAAGACAAACATCACAACTGAGTCTTCAAAGAAACCAGAAATTTTCATGTCAGTTTAAACAGTACCGTTTGTGTGACCATGGGATTGGAACATCTATTTTAGCCTGGTGGTTTCTCATTGGTATATAACAGAAGACAATTACTATGTGTTCCCAGATTTCATCAGCATGCAACAGATTGACAGGGAGGAATAGTGCTCCACATGCTCTTTCCTAACCCGTAACTGACTGTTAATAGGCCCGGTTTTATATGGCTTCACTCATCAGCTAAAGCAGATTTGAGGACCTGACTACATTGACTATGTCAAACCCAGAAGACATTTCACAAACTTTCCCTCTATCATTTGATTTCTTTTATTTTAAAAGAAACACTTTTAGTAATTCCTCAGGAATATTAATACAATGTATTTCTATACTATTTACCTCAGCTCTTCTCTTTAACTCCTCAGACCCACTCCCCTTACCTAAACCTTACTTCCAAATTCACATTTTATTTTTATTGTTTAGTTTATATAACTATGTTTTCCAATATGTGCTGTCCATAAATTTCTGAAAAAAAAAACTTGCTCTTTTTCTCTCAAGAGCCATTCACTTTCCTCAGCTCCTCAGTCGAGAAGGAAGATTATGAACCATTTTCCCACAACATTTTAGAATGTTGACTTGTTTGATATTGAGCAGGTCTTGAGCAGGCAATCACAGCTTCTCAGTGTTCATGAGCTCATTGGCCCTCTCATGAAGTTATTGCCTTCTCTAGCCCCATCTCTGGCAAGAATTGTAATATAATTGTTTCATTTGTCAATGAACACCTCACTGTTACTTATTTTCTGCATTTTAAACAGTTTAAATTTCTGAGATAACCAGTATCCACTGAGTACACATGCATATAAAGCCAAAAAAGCCAAACAAATAAAACAATTTCTCTGAAAAAAGTCCAAGAGTATAGTAATGTATGATTAGAAAGACATGAATTTAAAGGTCCGTTTGATAATGTTCCAGTTTGCAAAATAGTAGCAGTAGGATCAATTCTGGCACTCTTCTCTTGGAGAGAATAAACTCTTCTCTCCAAGCATGTGTTATGAGTCTATAATGCTGTCTCTTGCCAGGGTAATCTTCTAGCCTTAAGGGAATTTGTATACATAAACTTTTTTGGGCTGAGCACACAACTGCCACTTATTCTCAACACCTTGAGTAGCCATGACATTCCACACCACCATCATCCATTACAAAAAGAGGCCTGTCTGAGTAAATTTGTGAGTAACCTTTATCTGTGGATATATAATATATATATTTAGAAGGTATTTTATGCCATGAGAATTTAGATGAACAACAGTGTTAGTGTTAAGTTCCCTTTAGATACTAAGGTATAGCCAATCTTCATTTCTTTTTTTCTTTCATTGTCAGTTCTCTTTGAATTTAAGATATTATTAAATAATCCCCAAATTTTTCCTTCATTTTTCAAAATTATTGTTGTAGTTGTTGTTGCCATTATAGTTGTTGTTGGCTGTGGTGGTGATGGTAGTGGTGGTGGTGGTGGTGGTGGTGTGTGTGTTGTTGTTGTTGTTGTTGTTGTTGTTGTTTTCACTTGGATTATAGAACCAAGTATGAATTTTCTGCACTTTCTCCCCCAATGTATGTAATGTGTATATATATATATATATATATATATGTATATATATATATATATATATATATATGCCTTTGCCTGGTTTATAGTATCAAATATGAATTTCAAACTGGATAGCACATATGTAATCCAATCAGAGAGAAGTTGGTTACATACATAAAAGTAATGTCACTATTGCACCAAAGAACACATCTTAAGTGAAATATTGACACTCTTGGCTGATGAAGTCACAGCTGATCAAGGTAAGTTTAATAACCATTGTTCTTAGACAACATACATCATGTTTTTTTACCACTATGAAAAGGATCTAACAAGGCCAAACTTCCAGTTCAATCCCATCTTGATTTCTCTATACTTCACAGTCAACTTGTCCAGTGTCTTCAGCACTGGGGTCTTACCAAACAGTTTTGCTGTGCAATCACGAAGAGTGGCTAGAGCCTGTATCTTTTGGAAGCCTCAGCATCCTCCCTACACGATTCATAACAAGCTATGTGAAACTTGGCCCTAGTGCTTTGGCTTAGTAATACTTCAGCTAATGTGATCTTTGGCTTAAATTCCTTAAGCTGTTTTCTGATGAACTACAGAAAGAAGATGATCCATCTGCAAATGCTGAAGTTATTTTTTTCTTCTACTAGATTATTGGAATAAATTTACAAAGTTAAATATCATCAAACAAAATATAGAACGCTTGATTTCTGGCACACCTGGTCTCTCTGTGATTCATTATTACAAATGATTAATCTACTTTTTTCTTGTTTAAACACTCCTTAGAAGTTCTTTAAAGACTTGCTATTTACAATCTTATTTCCCAAACTACGCGGACAGAGTTACAGACAAATAACCATTAATCACTACAATTGACCATTCGTTAAAAATATTTAAAGCTATCTAAATACATAAAAAAATTGTGTAGAAACAAAAATCGATAAAATACTGTAAAGGTCCCTTTTATTTCCTCAGATAATGTAATGAGAAGAGAGCTGTATCTAAGCTATGCAAATAGACTGGGCTGAGTTAAGAGTATTTCCATCTCTTCTCTAACTATTACTATGCCTAGGCCTGGATGGTTCTAGCCTCTATACAAGCTAATTTTCCAAGCTGAGTGATTCGATCCGTCTTCTCTCTGCTTCTGACTGAATTTCTCTGCTTAGCCTCATGCTAGTACTAGCAATATGTTCTAATCTTATGGCTCCTTCTCTAGACAGGTCTGTCTTCACCTATATCTAGCTTTGTTCTTGCTACAACATACTCTATAAAACTGTTCCAACAAAACTTCTAAACAAACATATCAAGCTCACACACCACATATCTTTTACTCTTCCTTGATGCTCTTAAGTAGCCTCTCTTTCCTGGGCTTTTCCTATCTCAGACTTATTTTGTTAAGTCTTTCTCTGTTTCATCACTTTGACCCTCAATTAGATATCACTTTCAAACATGGTTTTTTCCTTCAACTAACTAACTTATCTTCACTATTAGGAATTAAAGGTATATAAAAAGGATATATCTGTATTCCAACCAGATCATACTGTAATCCAGGGCATGTCTGCATTCTGACTGAATCATATCATTGGATGCGAGCCGTCACCAGAGCAGCCGTGTGGCTGGATTAAAATTCCTTTACAGAATACTGCTTTTAAATTCTATAACCATTTTGTTATTGTTGTTGTGGTGGTGGTGATGGTGGTGGTAGTGGTGTGTTTGTGTGTGTGTGTATGCTTGCTCAGTATGTCTAACTGATTTATATAGTTATTTTCTAACTAACACTGGTGTTTTCACATTCACAAGAAAGGTTTCATTTTAATAGTTCATTGAGATTGTAGATATTTTTTAACAGAAAATAAACAAAATTCAAAATAAAACCAGTTATGTATTTTGTATAAAAAATAAAGTCTATCAAGTGAATGTTCTGCATTTCAAGTTTTTTGTATTAGTTTTCATCTTGAATTTGTTTGCATCATTTTTTAGATAAAACAATCAGTACCTTAAAATTTCAAATAATATTAAAAAAACACTGAGCACAGGAAGCAAGAGAATGTTAGGCTTCATAGAATATTTTCACTAATTTTGAATTTTAACAGGCATATTTACTTGCTTTCAATATAGCCTATGGTCTTTTCTGTTCTCTTCCTCCTTTTGTACTTTGGAGTTATTCATACAGGGTGGAAATTATAGTAAGTTTCTTTTTCTCTTTGTCTTTCTTTTGTTCCCTCTTTTTTCTTCTTTCTTTTCTTCTGTTCTTTATGTTTTTGTTTACTATGCCTGTGCTTATTAAAGAAGAGTGACATGATTTTTTTCTACTAAAATTCCTTGGTTAATACACTGAATAACAAAAAAAGAATTATATGCAATACAATACAGGCTTACTTCTGCAGTAATGGTTGTTGAAGTTTTATGTAAATTACATTTCATGATTTCCAATCATGTTTAATGTGTACGGGCATGGCTAAGTACACACTGTTGTACAATAACTAAGAAATGTTTCTCTTTGGTTCTGGTCATTTCTACCTTGATCAAGGAGCAAAATTCATTTCCACCCTCTCATTTCTTTGTCCTCTACTTGAGTTTTAGTAACCCATTGTACAGATAAAAGAGTAAAATTACTGATGTCACAGAAGGTTCAGTTATTTGAGTGATTTTGTCTTTGTTTCTGATTATTGTAGACCCCTATTAGAAAGCTACAGAAAATGGATTGTTCTGATGGGTTTCATTTTTTGTTTTAGAAATGCTATATAACACGTGTAGAATAAATAGAAGATATAGAAGGTACAGTAATCTTAGTGAGTGAGTCCTCTAATTCACTCATCTAGTATATTAATTGTTCTGCAGAACCTTATTACTAACGATGACATTGAAGAAAAAGAAATGGGGATTTTGAGAAATCTAGGATATAGTGGAAATAGAAGCTGTTTCAGGTTAAGCACCCTGAGTCTTACCTTTTAATGAAACTTTTCTTATAATACTAATGACTCATATTTTTAAAGTATGCATATTCAGGAATTACCAAAAATTTTCAAATATCAATGTTTTCCAACTAAAGATCTCCAGGAAAACAACTGTGGTTGACAAATTTGAGATTATGACTCACTGTAATGAGCATGAACTCATATCATGGGGAACAGTTGGGTGTCTCAGTAAGAGGCAATTAAGCACAGCGATAGGATTTGTGTTTCTTATTCAGATTGGGTGATATTATGAAGGATTTAATGAGGCAGGACTACTTTTTTTTATTTTATGATGGCCTGCTGTCAGGAAGTTGGTATATTTCTGTGATTAGTTATGTCAGTCTTATGCAGAATGGGACCAAAACATTAACTGGAAAATAATATGTTCATCATATTAGAACTGGTTGCAAAAGTTGAATTATTTTTTGACTTATGTTGTGTTCAGGTTTTTGTCTGTATCTGAGCATTGAGAAGTGGTCTTTCTTGGTCTTGTTTTATCATGGGGACATGGTCATGTGACCTTTTTTGAAGGTAGTAATCTAAAATATTATTTGTATTTAGAGACAGAAAAACTCAATTATATTTGTTTCTACTGGATCAGAGTCACCTTGTCAGAACATTTATTATTCATATTTTTTAGCCTAGAATAGATCAAGTCTTAGAATGTTAATTCATTATATCCAAAGTTTTATATTGCTGTTATTTTCTTTTTATCAGTTTATTAGAAATTGTACTCCTCAGAGACTAACATAAGTTTCCATGCCTGCACATCCAGGAAGAATTGTTGAATTTTTTTGAACACAAAGTATACAAGCAGTGATGATAAACACATGATCATTACTTATTAAAGCATATTTTGAAATCTGGAGCTCAGAATATCAAGTGCAGGCAATATATTCCATTAGCTAAAAAGAATATCAAACATGTTGGAAAAACACCTATCTTAGTTAGGTTTCTACTTCTGTGATCAAAAGTAATAGGAAGAAAAGGGTTTATTTTATTTTCCAATGCTCAAATTTCATGACATCACCGAGAGAATTATTGCAGGAATCTAGTGCTGCAGCAGAAGCAATAGAAGAACACTGTTTACAGTCTTGTTCCTCATGGCTTACTTAGCTTGCTTTCTTTTAAAACTCATGATTACCTGCCCATGGGTGGCTCTGCCCACTGTGGAGTGCACATACCCACATTAATCAGTAATTAAGAAAATGGACTACAGACTTGCCTACAGACAATCTGATGGAAACATTTCCTCAAGTGAGTTTCTTCTGACAAATAAACTGACAAATAAACCAACCAGGATAGTATTTTAATATATATCTGTATATGTTAAACTGTAAATTTAAGTAGATCTTAAGTAAACTAATGTTTTAAGAAGATGCATTTCATCCACTTTAATGGTGTTTTAGATGCTTATGATATATGAGTAAATAAAATTTTTGGTTACCAAGCAGAAAATTAACATTTAATATATTTCTATTGAAAATTCATGGAAATGAATTTATAAAGTAGTTAAATGGAGTTTTTTGTAAGAGATTTGCTTATAGGATATTTAAAATTTATATTGCCATTTACTTATTAGTTTCTCTTCATTTTTCCATAGCAAAATGTGTTGCTTTCAGGAAAATGAAATGAAAGCAAAAGAATGTTTCTTTGCTTAATAGTATCATTTTTGATGTTTATTTTGGTGTACATGTACAATCCCAAAATATACTTGTATCAATATTAACAGAAACAAAACAAAATATAAAATGACATTGAAATGATAAGAAAATTTTTTATGTACAGAAATGGTGGTAGCCACACTCACCCAGTTGCACTATTTGATTGAACTACAGTTCCAACGGAAATATGACTGCCAGGAACACACATGTATTCTGATATGACATCAAAGAATACAACTGTTTATACAACCTGAAGAGGGATAGCAAATTTTTCTTACATATCTCTTCCTGTAGGAGTTATACTTATTGTTTTCAAAAGTAAATAAATCTACTCCAGTACTAAATAGTATTTATATCTTCCAAAATGTCTTGCTAAGGGAAGTCTAAAGAAATTTAAAGACTCAGGGATAAAAACATAATATTGTATAATCTGGAGAAGTTAAAATGTATCAGAACTTAAATATTACTTGAATATTTATCAGGGGGTATGTTTAAATAAAAAATTAAGTATTTGGCAAACATTTTTTAAAAGCATTAACTCAACATACATTATTGATTAGTCTTTGGCACTTTTGAGGCCTACAAAAGACACATGTCTGGATGCAGTAATTTACTTTGAAATTTAGAAATATCAAAGTGGCTTACTTCTAAAATTTATGTAGTTTGAAATTGTCAAAGATCAGCAAATAAAAACAAAATAATGAAATAAATATTTTAAAATTAATTAGAAGACATCTATTCACCTTACAATGGCATTTTCAGAAGCACTTAGAAGCACAAAAGAATACTTGCTACTTTGTCTGAAGATAATAAGCATTCATTTTGTAAGAAAAAACATATAGGAACAGACATTTGCATGGGTTAGTAGGTTGGGGCTAATTATCATATTAAGGAAATATACTTAAGGTAAAATATATAAATGAATATTTTAGTCATTGATAATTGTGTACCAACATTATAAGTGAGTCACTTGAAATACCATAAAAAACTAGCTTACTACTATATATTTTGTTGTTCCAAAACTGATATTTTAAGTAATTTTATCTTCCTCAAATGCATATATATGAAAATAGAGTCTCTGAATTTATTATATATGTATATATGTGAATGTATAACAAACTAAGAGATTCCATCTTTGGCATCTCATCCATACACACACACATATATAAACATATACAAAATACTTCCACATGAAGTCAACATTGTAAATATTTTAGACAAGTAAATTTGAAAAAAAGAAGGCATACACCAAAGTAGAAGTTTCTAAACTTCTACATATTACAGCCATGTATAGGAAATATATATTGAGACTTGAACCTCCTAGAAAGGACAGAGAATATACAATACCATAATATGACTTCCTAAACAAGACCCAAATATGGAGAAGACTAATTGACATATTGAAGTACACGGAGGAAATCTCAAATGGCCTCCACCTAGACAAAGAGCTACAAGTAACTACTGACTGCTGAGAGAGGGAGATTTAATCTTCTCAGGTATGAACTTCTTAATTGGTTATGCAATGAGTTGTCAGACCTGAAATCATACATATACAAGCAACACTACAGGGATGCAACAGGTTGTATTTACATGAGTACACACTTATAAATATTTGAAAGAATACAAATCGAAGGAAAAGGAGCTATAAACTTGAGAGAGAATAAGGCAGGAGTCATGAGAATGCACGGGAGGAAGAAAGGGGAGAAAAGAAATGATATAATTATATTTTAGTTAAAATAAAAACATTAACAAAAAGGACTTGAAGATGAAACCCATAGCATCAACTTTTAAAACTATAATAATGTTAAATAGTAGTAAGAAATGTATAAAAAGTATTAAGAGGAAATACTAACAATTCAGAAGTCCCTACCTAAAAACCTTTGCAAGACAATTTAACATTTAAAAACATCTATATTACGAGAATAGATAAAATAGTTGCATGCAGGTAATAAATGATAATCTGCCAAAGTGTACAATCAATAACTATACTTTGACATTTTGCATCAGGGCTAACAGCTATATTATTTTTGTGGTTGTACTGGTGACTCCAGATTATATGTTCACATTTTCCTTTCTAAGGGGTACTAATTACTTTAATATTCAGCATTGACTTCATGTGCTCTTACATGATTATTTTTAGTTAGGTGTTCTTTAGTGATAAAGAAGGGTGCCAAGAGACATCCATTCATCCATATCACCACTGGTATATATGAGAGAGATGGTGAAAAAATTTTTAGACTTTGAAAAGCAATTCATTTGCCTCAGGGCCTTTTTACCTTACCTTAAGCATCATTGCTTCCCTACCAGTCCCCAACCCCAGGAGCCTCCTCAGGAAAGTGTAGCTTTAAGCTTGTAAGAGTCTCCAAGGGTTCTGTTACCTGAAAGGAATGCTAATGCAGAGAAGCAAGGCAGTTATAAAAGAAGCTTTCATTGTTGTTACTGTATGGTCACTGTCTCCTCAGAATTCACCTTTCCTCCATTTTATAGAGACTTTCTTTTCCTCAAGAGCTGTAGATATTAGCGTTTCAGATTTTAGTAAAGGAGAACTATTATTTTCTGGTATTGGTTTGCTATTGATGTTGCTGGTTTTGTTTATGACTTTTGGATCTTTATTTTAAAAAAATTATTAAAAGTAGATTCTTCTATCATATAATACATCTGGGCCACCATTTTCTCTCCCTCTACTGTTCACAGCTCTTACCTCTCACCTCCCCTATCCTCCAGATCCACTCATCCTCCTTTTCCTCCTCACTAGGAGCAGACCTCTAAGAGGGGACAAAACAAGACAGGAATCAGATAATTAAACACCAGGAATTTTAATATTAGTGAATTTAAACATTAAAAATTATGTTTTTTTAAAAAAACTGTCTTTCATTAAGTTCTTAAAATTACATGTTAATATTTTAGGAAAGACAGTCAGTTTCAAAAGGTTTGTTGTTCATTTATTATCTTAGATTTCTTTATTTTATGTATTTTATTGGTTCTTTCCTACTTTATGTTCACTTTATGGATTATATTGGTATTGTTATTTTAGACAGTTTTAAAATAGGTATGCTCAAAGGAAATGGAGTGAAATGAGGATGTGGAGGCCTGTAATTTTTTTATTACGTATTTCAGAAAGTGTAAATACTTTGTAATTCTATTAAATTCTATTTCCATCAGAATTATTTGCAACAATTTTTGTTAAATTTAAAGAGTCAAGAAAAGTGTTATAATTTCCTTTTACTTGGGTGGCAAATATCAGTATTTTATTCTCATATCTTACACTAAATAGTTTTGGAGACAGAGAAAGAAGTATTGCTTTAAGTACTAACCCATTTTATTTATATATTTATTTTGGATAAAGGTAGATAGAATTAAAAAATACAAGGGAATTGAGGATACCCTGGTCTACAGAGTGAGTTTCATGACAGTCGGTGCTACCTAGAGAAATACTGCCTCTAAAATCCAAAAAAAGAAAAAAAATCAACACCAAAAGAAAACAACACTGTCAACAACAACAACAACAACAACAACATCAATAGCAAGGGGATCACTTAGAGAAAATCCATTATCTCATTATCATGATTTTTCTCACCCTGATCTTATAAATTAACATTTATAATTAAACTTCTCAGGGATCACACTAGCACAACTGGCCTGTCTTGTACTGATAAGCTGTTTTATGTTAAAATACAAGGTGAAAGTGTAAGTGTTAAGATACCATTATTTTACCAAACAAGACTGAGTTACATCACTATTAAATAAATACCTCATTAATTTACTATTGAAAGTAACTTTATCAAATTGAGAGTGTGCAAAACTTTTCTAAGGATTTATGTACATGCATACATGTGTATAATACACTCACATACACTCACCTGTGCACTCACACATGGACATACACACCGGTATGTTCGAAAACCTGATTAAGATGAAGGTGAATACAGGCTAAGTATGTGATTTTGATTTGCATTATTCTGGTTATACTTATTTTATCTAGCACATACACAACTTGTCTTTTACTTTCTATTAAGCAAAGTTTTCATATTTTGCTTATTAATAAATATTCATATAATTTACTTTTAATCTTCATATATATTTCCTTTCAAAATATTTTAAAACAAATTATTTTGTTTAGTTCTTATATTTCTTTTTAGTTCCTATATTTTTTAAATGCCATTATATTTAGACTTCTTTCTTAGCATCCATTCTTGACACTGACATCTAGTTCAATTTATATGAGTATTTTAACTCTTTAAAATATCAACTGTTCCCATCAGATTTTCTCCTAATAATAAAATTAAGATACTGAAAGTGTATGATATACTTGGATACCTCAAGACATATTTATTATAAATTCAATCTATAGTTATGTCTTTAAGAAAACTATGTCTGGATACACAGCTATATAAATTCATGAAGTTTATATGTAAAAAAAAATAAAGCAAATAAAATCTGAATAGCAGAGAATGTGAGAGTGCAGGAGGACACAGGAACGTGAATGGACCATCCTACTTGCCTTGAATCAGAATATCTTCTCAAATATTTGGTTCCCTATCTCCTTTATCTTCCCTTCAACAACAGCCTAGTTTTGTCTTTGCTATCATGATATTCACAATAGATAAAGTAGAGAGTCAGTAAAAGTTTTAAAGTCTCTGAATCGAAGCTGTATTATCAGTGTCCATTCTACTGTCTTTTCTAGGTTCTGAGTGGATATGGGGAATTCACTGTGACTTCTATCCTGGAGAACGTAAAGGATCTATGAAGAAGGCATTTGAGGGAAGATGGAACATCAAAAAGGCTATGGATGCATCTTAGAGAGAGTTGGAATGCTGTTTCCTGGCTATCTTAGAATGGAAGAATGGGAAGATGGTCTATGGATAATAATTAATAAAATCGTAATATCAATTTAGAAATGTGTGTTTGATGGAGTCTACCAATGCAAAGTAGCTATAGGCAACAATAGTAATGTTTTCAATGTATCTAGTCCCTGCCCATATTTTGCTCAGTGAAAAAAACAGTATATCTCAAAGCCTAGTTTCTGAGACTTTCATGTGTTGATAAATCAATGAACTTTCATACACATTATTTTCACCTTTATTTGAGAGAAATATATCTAATCACATCTGACATGTTTCTTGGTATAGTAAAAGGAACCAAAGTAAGAAACTATGTTTATAAATATTCTTTGAAGAATAAAGCTGCTCTGTCAGTCATTTCACATATAATTTGATGGAAGATACAAGCTGTTAAAGTCTGACCACAGTTTCCCTAGAGTTTAGGTAGAATAAATGTTCATAATAAAGGCTGGACCACACAAATGTAAAAGGTTAGCAGAATGCTAATCAATGCTTATTACTAGATTTGGCAGTTATTACACTAAAACCTACATTAACATTCCAAAATTACAAAAGGAAAGTATATAGTAATAGGTTTTTGGCAAGCTTAAGTTGTTTACTATTGGCTGAACATGACTATATTTCTAACAGTGTATCTCAAAAGATAAAAAAAATCTTGACTATTTTAATGAAGAATATAGCCTTTTAGACCATTAAAATTACTTAAATGAGCATAACATATGGTAGGCTGAAAACTAACACAGGAATTATTTTCTTGCAAATATGTACATCCTAATTGAGTTTAGATTAACAATAATGTCATTTTTATGTGTCTTAACATTAAATAAACTTTTAAAAGGCTGCTTTACATTGGTTCTGGATAACAAAGCAACTGGTTTGAAGCACACAGTATTATTTCGACCATTGATCTACTATAAAATATAACTAAGATAAGCTTGCATAGGATTAGTAAATAATTTCAAATCAAAAAGGAATTTCAATAATTACATAAAGGTGAAAAGTTTAATTCTTTAAGGATTTTATTATGTATAAATACTAACAAGCATGATTCTTACCTAGGTTCTTTCTTCAAGATATATACTGCATATTAAGTTGTTCTTAGTAACTATAGTGAGTAGTATGTATTTTCTGCATTGTAATTTCATTCCAGTAATAAAAGTCCTTTATTTATCAGTATGTAGACCTCTTTCTTTATATGTGTTCCCATATATGCAGATGTGTTCCCATAGCTTACCACTGCATTTTACCATTAGGCTGAATTAATTTTGAAAATACTCTCTAGAAATATATTAATTTTGAACTGAATATCAATGCTTTCTTCTGTAGACATCTTGCAAAGGTAGATGTTTTTATTTATAATTATTGTAAGATTAGGTATTCATATTCTCATTTAAGAAAATATCATACATAGTACAAGAGAATTAAGATAACTTTTCAGTAAATTGTTTGACATGAACTTTATGTTGATAGTTGTAAAATAATTAATAAAAATTAGTTACTGACAGTAATATAATATTTTACCTTAAAAATGACATAAATCTGTAGATTTCTGTATCTCTCTTATTAAGAAAAGAAATTTAGAAACTGAATCATGACAGCTAAAGTATTCAAAGAAATGATGGTAAAGGAGTTGATCTTTTCAGAATGATTTACTAAAATTATGAATATTTTTATTTTAATGTTAATCTTTATTTCTCATAGTTTTGTATCAAGTAAAAGTTATTGACTAGAAAATTATAATTTCTTTTTACATTTATTTGCTTCAACTCTTAATACCAGACTCTTACTCTGAAGTGCTTGAATTATCAGATCTCAAGTTTTTACAGATCTCTGGGACTCCTCCAGCAAGCTTAGCTGTTGTCTAGTCTCCTCATAGTCTTTGCTTTCCATAATCATCTGACTTTCCTATATTTGCCTATTTAACATTATCAGCTACTCCTTCACTGTTGAGTGGTATAAAGGCTTGAGTTCATTGACTATCATTCCCCAGCAACCTTCTATGTCTTGCTGTCATGTATGGACAGCTAGACACCAAGTTTTCTTCTGATCTTAATATTACTAGCTACTTCTACTGTACTAACAATAAATTCCAAAAGAAGATGATAGCATCCTCATCAATAGAAGCCTTTATTAATGCTTATGCTTTCAGCATAATGACAGGAAACCATTCTTTTGCACCTAATAGAAGAGAGTATTATATAGCCTCTCAAAACACTACAAAAAAATGGTGTAGTATATTTGTGAGATACTTTAAATTCCACCAATCAGAGCCTTCCTCCACATAACTTCTGTTTTCATTAATCACGATCATCAAATATACATAATTCCCCAGACTTATATATTCATCAATCACAGCTTTGAAATATGCATTACATCACATTCCTCCTATGGGTACAGATTTCTTTCTGTCAAATACAAGATTTATGTGTGTCTAAGGAAGATAACCCATCTATTCCCCCTTCTTAAAGACTGGTATTGCAAGATCCAGAGAAAATATGGGAGGAATCTGTTAGAGTAATTGCCTTCACAGTTATATGGGCGTTCACTGAAGCTTCTCTTGGCTGATGTGAGGTACCCTGCAGCTGGTACAGGTTGTCAGTAGGATCTGTCCAAAGCAGCTGGGATGGCATGAAGACAGGCCAGCTGGTCACTAAAAAGGGATATGCTTGATGGTAATTCCCAACTTCAGGCAGTCATGCACAAGTCAAAATAGCTTAGCTTATTTAAAGAAAAAGTACAACAAATAGTCTTAGAGTAAAAAGTTCTTATGATATTAACATTCTCAATTGACTGTAATAATATTTATTTCCTAGCCAAGAACCACTTAGGTAGAATTGGATTCCTCTGTTTCCTGTAGACAAAAGCAAAAGCAAATGTAAGACTACTTGGTTATAGATTGACTTTGTGGGAATAGTCAGATACATTTTTCTCTTCTAGTATTGAATAGCTCACATTTGATAAAGTACGCCTCAGAGAAGGTGTAATTGTAATTAATAATTATTATTTAGTGTGGTAGATAGTATAATATCGACTTGACACAAGTTGTGTGTGAGGGGAGGGACCTCTGTTGAGAAAATGCCTACAAAAGATCAGGCTTTAGACAAGCATGTACCACATTTTCCTAATTTGTGATGAAAATGGGAAATACCAGCCTCTTATGGGTACTTCCATCCCAGGTTAATCATCCTGAGTGCTATAAATATCAGGCTAAAGAAGCCATATGGAGCAAGCCAATAAGTGGCATGTCTCCATGACCTTGGCATCAGATCCTATCTCCATGTTACAGTCCTGTTTGTGTTCCTGACCTTAAATGATGAACAGTGATGTGGAAGCAAAAATGGAACAAACACTTTACTACACAACAATCTTTGGCTATTGTTTTTTATTACTGCTATAGTAATCCTAACTAAAAAGACATTACTTTTGAAAAATAACAAAAACATTTGTAGTCATGTTATATAAATTTTAGAAACAGAGGGTAATATTTTAAATTAAAATATGGTATAGTTATAAGGATGATGAGATAATGTGAAATTTAAATAAAGAGAAAAGACGATAAAACTGTGGGATGATATTGTCGTTTGTAGGTATCTGAACTAGTTGTAATTCTAATTCGAAGTGAGGAAGCTAAGGGTTTATTTTATTGATAAGAGGGCATATTTGTACAATTTGGAAAAAGAAACTAATAATGCATATTTACAATAATAGATTACTATCTCCGATGAGTTTAGATACTAAGAAATAGAACTTTTTATGATTTACTGTTCTTTGGCTAAGCCATTCTATCTAGGTTCACATTAGCTTTTTTTTTTGCCAGAAAGCATAAAATGTATCAGGTTTGTATGATGCAATGACAATCTTGACAGTGGAGAGTGGGAATATAGCAAAACAAATATCCCATGAATATGTAGTGTTGAGATGATTAGAATGTTTTTAAAAGGTCTGAAATAGCAAAGGTTCAGAATTTTCAATGTAACTCACAAACTATAAGCATCCCAGTATGAGAAAATGTGCTTTGTCTAACACTTAGCAGGGACCACATCATTTTCTAATGATCCACCATTTTGATAGGACTGTGACAATTAATATAACTACAGTAATTTTATTTTTCTCAACTAAATTTATTTGTTTCTCTAGTTTAATGTTTTCCCTATCCATCAACCACTATTATCACATGATTAGGAAAGGTCCTTATCAAACATCCTATATTCTTTAACTGAGCACTCAGTAATTACCTGCAGAAACAGACATCTATGGACCAACAAAAGAAAACTTTCAACCTCCCTTTCCTGTTCCATGTGGGCCTGAATTATTCTCACTGTCTCAACTTTGCTGATGTCTATTTGTCCATCAATGATATTAATAACTCATCTAATATAACTGCTATCCAGATACTGGTCTGCCTGTGTCTCTGTTGATATAGGAAATCTGCACATTGTTTCCATTTACACTTTTAAAACTTTTGCTTCAGCTGAACTTTAATGAGTTACAGTTTGACTCAGTGTGCTAATGAGGGACACATCCAGCAGGTTACATGAGAGATGACAGGTATACTCATTCCAGGCTCTCCAGTTGCTTGCTTGCAAGTAGTTGCCTACTTGTTTCAAGGTTACTTCTTCATCCTTACTGTCCTCCCATGTATTTATTCTAGCATTTGTAGTCGTGTTATATGATAGAGGAACATGAAAGAAGCTCAGTTATCTAGGACACAAAGTACTGGGAAGTTTGAGTTGAGAAACTATCTATGTCTAAATTACCTTGTCTCCTTAGATCCTACTAAATGGTTTGAAATAGATTTTAACAGTACAGGATGCTCCTGAAAAGCTTGGACAATATCTTGATATGATTTGTTTCCATTTTAAAACAAAAGCTTTCCTGGTGCTCTGGGAAGAATAGACAGAGGCAGAGGCAGAGACAATTAATTCATTTCCAATAACATCAATGATAATGATACTTGAGCATTTATTACTGCAAAATTTGGAATTATCTCAAATGACCTTAGAGCAGAATGTTTCAGAGGCTATTTTCAGTCTCATTTTACAGCCAAAGCTATAGGTACAAAGGAATAAAATAAGATGCTCTGGGTAACATGTTGTTGAGGTCAGTTTCAAGCCCAAACCATACCCTTCATATCACTGTGCTATCAACTCTAGAAGCTTATGGTTATTAGACCTTGGTTATAATCCAAGAAGCCAAATTGAATCTCTCAAATGAATAAAAATCTTATCTGGAAAGTAGTAATTGGTAAAAATTTCTGGAGATGGAAGCTATTAACAAGAGCAAACGAGAGAGAATGAGGGTGAGTATGGACCGCATCATATTCTCAGGACAACTTGTTCTCTTACAGATGAACTCTACTCTACTCTTTCCTTAAGCTACCATGTATTTTTGACTTCTATTTTCGTTGCCAATGATTATTCTGGTCTATTTTATTTTAAATTTAGAATGCTAGACACTTCTCTTAAAAAAATTGTTACTATGGAAATTCTAGTGATCTTACCTTAAAAGCTTAGATAGTCCACCTAAAGTCCCCACACAGAGACATAAAATATGTCATAATTTCAATGATTTTAGCCATTTTTTTCCTTTTTAAAGCATATCCAAAAATAAAAGACAACTTGGAGGAGGCTTACAATGCTTGGCTGATTTGGCAACATAGTTAACAAGGAGAAAAGAGTAGTGAATGACTAAGTTCATTAAAAACAGCAATATGCTAATTAGTCATGTCTCTTAAAAAAATAACGCCTCCTTACAAGATGCAAATTTCCCACAAATAGAACAGGACTCAGAAGTCCTAGGAACCAACTATACAACAAATAAACTACTGAAATTATTTATATTCATTTTGACCTTTTAAAACCAAATAAGGTAGATTCATGAACAAGTCATTTGGAACTAGAATAGTAACAGTTATGGAGGTGACTAAATTTAGTTCTATTCCTATAGCTCCCTCCAGTCCCTTCTAAGCGACTTAGGAAAAAATCAAAGATGTGCTCAACATAGTTGGTGCCATTCTCTGACTAGGATCCTGGACTCAGAAAAAAAAGCTGAAAAGCATGTATTCCCTGTTTTCTGATTCTTGATTGTAGATAAGATGTGTTCAGTAAGAACTGACTTACTCTGAAATGGTATAGATATGCAGTCATATATCCTGTGACTATAGATAAAGAAATTTTTATTATAGAGAAAAAAGCAGAAGTTTAAACTTTGTTACAATGTCCTACAATAAATAAACTAATTCCCACTTCTTTATGTTATGTCTTCACTGTAGAAGCCACAAGACAATTATAAAATATCATCAAGATCGAAGAGCCAGATACATTCCTCAGTTTGAAGGTCTGCTACTCATAGACAACAGAAATATCTCTAGATTTCTAATGGAGCATTCAGAAATTTTTATTTTGAATCATCCTATAAAATGTATTTTTAGTAGTAAAGTTTAGTGATGATTAAGGAGATGTTTTTGTTATTTTGATTAATACTGATTTTTCTGATATGTTTATTTACACACTATATAAGTGTTTAAAATAATATGTATGAAACCATGTAAATTTTTACTTTAAGGAATAGGGCTTATATTGGAGCTGACTCCAATGGTTAAAAAAAAGGTCTTGCACACATCTCCTAGTAAAATCAGAAAGTAAACCTATAATCTTACTTGCATGACTGTCTAAATAGGAATTGAACAAGGAAAACACCAATAGACATGTCAAGGTAGACAAAGGAAAGCCCATGAGGCTTCAATCGTACATAAATAACTACAGGCAACTAAGGAATGCTGAGTGTGAGATAAATTGTCTTCTCCAGGGAAGAGCCCACCAATGGTGCAGGTTATGTTTGGGAATATATGTATGTATATACATGTACACACACACACACACACACACACACATACACACACACACACACATACACACACACACACACACACACACACACATATATATATATGCAATAGCAATTAATGAAAAATAGGCCATGAATTGGAAGAAACGGGTATATGCAAATGCTTGGATGTTTGGAAGGAGGAATGGGAAGGGAGAGATGATGTAATTATGTTATCATCTCAAAAATAAAAGAAAAAAGAATGAAATTTGGATCTCTAACACATACATAGATTTGAGTAAATGTGGTTGCCTGCTTATAATTTCTGTGATCAGATGACAAAGACAGAACTCTATAGAAATCTAGCAATCTATGCTATCCTATCTAGTCTAGTCAGTGAACTCTGGGTTCCTTTGAGAGACTGAGTCTCTGTGAATACTGTGAAAGACAATCAGGGGAAGTTGAGAGAAATCTGAGTGCTTCCTTGTTGACTACTTAGAACATAAAACCATCTGGAATGAAGATAAGGATTATCTTTATTCCATTAATTGAGATGGAATGTGCCTACTGTAGGCAGAGCCAACCCCTGACCAGGATCCTAGATTGTAGAAACTGCAAACTAAACCAAACTGAAACAAATCAAACCAAACCAAGCCAAGCCAAAACAAAACAAAACAAAACAAAACAAAACAAAACAAAACAAAGCAAAACAACAAACTATCAAAACCCAAACCAAACCAAAACAATAACAAAAACTGAGGAGCAACAAGTATTCATCATTTACCTCTTCTTGGTTGTGAATGAGACTTGCTCAGGGCGTTCGGTCCCATTCAACCTTGGCATCTCTGACTTGGTGGACTCTGTTGATCTGTAAGGCTGAGTAATCTCTGCCCTGAGTTGTTTTCTCTAGGGTATTTTATCACAGCAAATGGAACAGAAACTAGGACACTAGTGTTTTCTGCACAATACTTTGGTTCATTTGCATATAATATGCTATAACAATATAATGTACAGTATAATATAATAATACATATGATACTCTTTCTACTGGACCTAGGAAAACACTGAAATTTTTTTGAAAAAAAATTAGGTTTACTTTAAAGTTTAATCTAAATTTCAGTGAAATTTAGAGAGCCTTGATGCATGTGTTCAAGTACTGTGTTAAGCACCAAGTTGTGCTCCCTGATGGAGGAATAGATTGTGGCAAGAAGCAGATTGTGAAAATCAAACCTGTTTTACTTCTGGAGTAAGGTAAACAGCTGCCAATGGCCTAAGACAGGGCTCTCACCCTCCTTTCACCCACATCAGAGTCCCTTGACGTTGCCCATCGTCGACAGCCTAAAGCCTTCGACCATCGATGTGACTCGTCTCACATCAGTGTTTTGGGGTTGTGAACTTGTCTAAGACCCCCCATAATTAGACATCCAAATTCAAAACTCACATAGTTGGGATTGAACATAAGACGCTTTCTCTAACTAAACAGAGAAGGGGGAGATGCCAGAAGCCAGGACCCTCGCCCTTACCCTTACCCCCTACCTTTCCCCACCTGCACAATGTCCTCTGAAGCTTGGCAACTGCAAGATCCTGCTTAGCAACTGCAGATATACTCAAAGCAGAGTACCATGTCTTCTTAAGAATAGCAGGGAGACCATAACTCAAGCAGTGTACCATATCTTCTGAAGAACTGCAGGTAGATCATAATTCAAAGCAGTGTACCATATAGACCATGACATGTTTCAAGGCACAGGCCAAGAAGATTTTGTACTTTTCCACCACCTGGACCCTCTTACCCCCTCCCCTTGTAAAACATGCTATAAAAAAGCATTTCATGTTCAAAAAAAAAAAAAGAAATTAAAAAAAAAATAAAATAAAAAAAAAAGTGATGTTAATATATTGGTGGTATTTTGATCAATTATGTAAAATCTGATGGCTCTAGCCAACTGCTGCTTTTTTCATCAACATATTATAATATGTTGTGATGCTAAAATGATATTTGAACACAAATTTTAAAACATAAAAAAGAGAAAAAAGTTCAACCTGGTGCCATGATTATTAGCCACCAATTCACAGCACTTTTTAGTGTGATCCTCAGTTTACAGATTCAGGTACCATCTATACCTCTGCTGTGGTAGTGTTAACCACACCTCCATATCAGAATGAAGAACTGTAGGAATGAATCGTAAATCTTCATAGCAAAAATTATTTTTGCTTTTTTTGCCTCTCTCTCTCTCTCTCTCTCTCTCTCTGTCTCTCTCTCTCTCCCTCTGTCTCTTTCTCCTTCTTCTCTTTCTCTTTCTCTTTTTCTCTTTCTCTTTCTCTGTGTGTGTGTCTGTGACCAATAATAACAATATTTTGGTTCATTTGCATATAATATAATATTCTAATAATCAATAAAGTGTTGTGGGAGATTCGCTGAGTCCCTGCTTATATACCATCAGTAAAAAGTCAAAAATTTCTATGATTAAAAAGTTTTCCCATGATTAGCAGATAACATTCTTTCTACTAGACCTAGGAAAATGCCAAAATAAATATTTCTGTCTCTATAGATACCATGTCATGTTTGTGTAATATCATATTATACATATTCAAAAATATAGACTCCATAGTTTGAACAAAATAATTAATCTTCATTTTAATTGTTCTCAAATAGTCTAGAGCAGGATAAAATGAGTTCAACATATTATTTATAATTACACTGTGTTAACATGTGGGAGATTATAATTATTTCTTTACTTTATTGGTTTTAATATTTGTTCCTGGTTTATTTTATGTTTTTTGAACTGGGCTTTTGACATTCAACTTGAAAGTGTTTCTTTAGATGTAATATTAATTTAAATTGCCTTTCTTAGAAGTTTTATAATTGAATAACTTTCTTTTGTCATTGACTGCTGCCTTTCCCAATTCAAATAAGTTTAATTAAAGAAAATGTATTTTTCTTTTTATTAATGTATCCATTGCATCACTTGTTTCCAACCCCTCTCATATGCACTCTCTCCAACTCCTTCTCTGTTCTTTAAACTCCCAAATCAATTCCCCCCATTTCTTTGATTTTCATTGTTGGTCAAAAATAAATATGTGTATAAATATAACCTTCTGAGTGTTGCTTTTGTGTGTGTAATTTCAGGGATGACCACTTCGTATTGAATAATTAGCCTCATCCCTAAAAGAGGCTAATTCCCTTTCTCTCAGCATTATAGAATTTGTTGTAGGTCTTTGTTCCATGGTAGAAAGCGGAGATTTCTCACCAGTGCATTAGCATGTCTGTTGTTATTGTCAGGTCTTATTTAGATAACTCCCTATTGTTTCTAGGAGACACAATAACTGCCCCATATTTGGGGGCCACTTTGTCCTGGCCGCAGCTGCTGTTCTGGCCCCGGGTCAGGGTCTAGAGAGAGAGAGTGGGGGTGGAGGGGAAAGAGATGCAAAGAATGGAGACAAGACAGAGAGTCTCTTCAAGTTCCCCTTATTGAAAGGAAATCATGGGTATATACAAGCACAAGCAGGGGAATGCAACTGAAGACACTTTACCATGTGGACCTTGCAGCTGGGGGCATTAAACAACAAAACAAGAAATGTGACAAAAACAAGATGTTTATCAGAGTGTGTTCAGCTGTTGTAGGCTGTTGAAAACAAGTCTCTTGTCTGGGTATATGGCCTGAGATGGCTGCAAAGATGATAGCTGCTTTCTGCTAGGAGTCGGCTCCCAACACTGGTCCCCTTCTTCCACCATGTGCCTATCTATTTCAAATTCTTTTAATCTTTTGTTGTTGTTGTTGTTCAATATGTGAATCATGACTTATCTCTATGTATATTATAGTAATATATTTTCTCATGAAAAATATTTTTTTGCTAATCCTCATCTTTTTATGTCTCCTACCTACTTGTCTGTGCTATACTATTTTATACTCTTTGTAATTTCCTACAGATCATAATAATGTTCATTTTTAATCATTATTTACCATCCTTAAGAATTTTCAACTTTTTAAAATCATTTCTTTTTTATCTTAATCCTGTTTACGGTTTTATCTGTTTTTGCTTATTATTTTTTTCAGATCTATTCTGTCCTTATCCTGTAACCAAGAAAATGTATTTCTAATGATATAACTTAGTTCTGTAATTTTTTGCTTACATTTGCAACAATTTTCATTTTGCTTTTATTTTGCAGTTAGTTATTTTTGCAGAATATTGTTTTTATAGTCCTTCATGATGTGTGTGTGTGATGCTTCTTTTTGTGGTATTTACTTCTCTATTTAATTCCTTTTATCCTTTGCACACCTCTTACTTGTTTTTTTTTTCTTTTCTTTTGTTCAAGGCCACTCACATGTGTTTATACTGGGATCTTTGTTATCCGGTGCAAATTTACCTTTCACCCAATAAGACTTATTGCTTCCATCACTGACTCTTGGTGGGGGCACTTGATTGTGTGTGTGTGTGTGTGTGTGTGTGTAGGGTAGGTGTGTGTGTGCGTGCATGTGTGTGTTGTAATTAGTCAGAAGAGCTGTGTTGAACATCATCTCAATTGAACCCTCATATTTCTTTAGTTCCAATTAGATTCCTGATAGTATATTCCACCCATCCATACCTGAAGAAACTGATACTTGCAAAGGATGCTCAGTCCTCAGTACTGTGGCATTTTCTTGATTTCCTCAAGCAGACCTTACTCCTTCCCTATGTCCTTTCAAAATGAAAACAGATGGAACGAGTTTCACTTGGTGTTCTGAGATACGGAGTAGACATATATGACTAAACCTACATTTTTTTTGGGGGGGGAATACTTCTAAGCATCAAGGTCATTGGTCTCCTAGTTGATTTCTTTTGGGTCTTACCTTCACATAGGGAGGTATATAAATTTCTAGACTCAGTCACTAAAGAAGAAATAAGTCAATCTAACAGCATGATTTAGTACAGGAAGCCCAAGTTATGCAGGTAAAGCCCTATGTCATCTTATTGAGGTTGTATCCATTCTCCTATTAATAGTAAAAATAATTTCTGTTCCTAAGCGATGCTTTTAATCCTTGACATTTTTCTAAAGTTCCGAGACTAGTTACAGAATAAAAGTTGTTACTTAGTGGCAACTTCATAATTTCCTTTTAAATCTTCGTTGGTAGCAGTATCTTGGAGCCTTTCTATGCCTCTTTTCTCAGTCAAGATCTTAAGGGGATATACAAATATTTTACCCGTGGAGCCTTTTATCATACCTGTTTCATTCATTGTTATTTATATTTTCAATTCCAATTGGTGGATAGAAGATGATACTTTTTATGTACCTTTATACAAATATTCTGTTTATGTAGAATGGGAAGAATGGAAGAAACTGGTCACTATACAAAACTTTAATATTCTACTCTATAGTTTGTTTACATATTTAGTACTTTTCAACTCATGGCTGAACTTTTATCTTGAAAATGCAGTTGATTTATTTGTACTGGATATTAAATATAATTTTTCACTTTATTAATTGATGTGTTTGGGGGATTCTAAACATTTATTCTGTACTACTAAATGCTCCTAGATATTACAAATTATGAATATACTTAATTGGCAAGATATTTATAAAGTCATTTTAATGTTTCCTAATTCTTGTGAGAATTTTCATGCCATAAGATTCTGATCACAAAGACGTTTCTTGTCTTAATACTTTGCACAAACTTTTCTTGGCCTCACTTTCTTTTATTTCAAGCAAATCATGCTTGCTTATACAAAGTGGGAGGACTAATTTCAAAAAGGCTTTTTCGAACTGTACATTAGTATTCTGAGATGCTGAAATAAGCCGAGGATCAAAGACGGTGTTAAATAATTGACAAGCAATAGCTAGAGAATAAATAACATTCTAATTAGACTCTCCTGGAAGGCTTAATTGTGTGACTCACCAAGGAATCCTATTACCTCAAAGGTAACTTATTAATGTTAATTATGATTTATTTTTATGTATCAGCAGGGATTCTGAGAACAACACAGCCACACTATACAAAGAGAACACAGGAAGTAAAGTAAGACAAATAGACTTCGGTCTGTGGTCACCTTTGTTTGACCTCCTGAATTTGGAGCCATCCATTTGGGAGTCTGGTTTTTCCATTAGTCTTGCAGAACACAAAAGTATTGTCCTTAGGTGCAAAAGAGCTTTGACTTCTAATAATTTTCTCGTGTAATTTTGAATAAGAAGAATGTGAAGGCACTGCAGGGTTCTAAAATTTTCAGCTTTAGAAGAGAAAATTTAGCAGGAAGTAAATCACCTACAATGTTTCCAGAGTGCTTGGATCAAGAATTAGAAGCTAATATAAATAATTGAATCCCAGAGACCACTAAGCAAGCTTGTTAGCAATCAAAACCACGTAACAGACTGAAAGGGAGAAATTACCTTTGGTGTTCAACTATTGCTGTTTGAAGCGTGAACATGAACCAGGTGAGCACGTAATGGCTGCATAATAAACATGTTTTCCTGCTTGGCAGAGCTTCTAGGCTTTCTTGTCTGAGACAGGTACACTGGTTAGCTTGTTGTCTAGACTGTCAGATGTCCACTTCAGGGAAGTACCATCCACCTCTTTCTTCGCATAAGAGAAAGTTCTCTTTCTCTTAGTTCATCTCTTAGACTACAAGCAATGACAGCAAAGCCCACTGACTATTACCTTCTGATCCATCTCATTCATCAGGCTTCAGCTTGACACCCTAGACTGGTTCAGTACAGCTTATTATTCCCGTTCTTGGCCTGAGTTGCCCAAAGCCAAACCCAGCCGAAAACTTATTGACACTTCCTATTTTCATAAGATTCCACTGCTTAAAATAGTAATCTTGTTCACTGCTACATTGCTGCAGCAAAATTCTTACACATAGTAGGCATTCAGAATATATATATTTGGTGAATGATAAACGTACTACAAGCAACTCATGATCACTTTTATATAGAAGTGACATATTTTGGTCTTTGCTTGAAACCATTATCTTTCCTTAATGGTGCTATGAGAAACAATTAAAATTGGTAAGTAAAATATCTTGTTAAATTCAAGAATACTAGTTTTTAAAACTCGCTAGGCTCCCATGTATGTTTTAGAGCCTGAGAAAAACTAGGTAGTACTGGATTCGATAACACTTCAAATTAAGACAGTATGCTAAAAATGTATCACCTTTACCTTCTTGTCTTATTTTAGTATCCATTTTGGAGTGTAGATTTTTTAAAGTAATCAATTGATGTAAATCAAGTCAAAGTACTTGTTCAATATTTATATACTACTTTATTTTTTCAATTTAAGTACTGTATTCAAATGATTTTTTTCAAATTCCAGACAACTATCAACAATAATGTTAATGTTTTAGTTTAATTCAGCAATCATTCTTTGTCAGAAACAGCCAATTAAAAATTACCATGCTTTAATTTCATGTCTATATTTGTGGAGTATCTCTGGAGTAAGAGAACCAGTTAGGAAAACTATTAGATTGCCTCCCACAATTGGTATCTGGGAAGTCACAGATCAATGATCTACATTCTTAATAGGTAAACAACCTCTTGCTCCTGAGGTAAGATGTTGGAAGCTTTGGAAGAAGAAGAACTGATGACACAATCACACAAAATCATTTTGTAGCTTTCCAACAGAGATATGCTTAATATAACGATAAAAAATAAACAGTAAGTAACACCCCGTAAAACAGCTTTTAAGTGTTATTTGAGATGCTCAGTTTATGAAAAACAAAGCAATACTAAAGAACTATGGTAAGATGGAGGATGAGGAGAAAGCATGAGCTGAATACAGCCTAAGGTCTTACACCAAGAAAAAGATCAATTAAGAATATATTCACAGCTAGAGTGAAACAAAGGTGATGTGTAGTTTAATGAAAATATTATATCAATTGTAATAACTGTTCATTAAATTATTTGTAGTTGTATTAAACATTAACATAAGAACAACTTTGGAGAAGTTGGGAGTTCTCTGTTTTTCATTTATATGTAAATTGAAAATTCTGTCTTAGTATAGAACTTTTAATGTCTTTTTTCAAAAGAGCAAGATACTAAAAAGTAGTTTAAGCTTAGCTAACAGATTCTCTTTTTCTATGTCTATGACACGGATATGGTTAGTGTCACGATGATTTTTCAAACCACACCACTGCTTACTGTCACTTTGTGACTTGGTGTAAGATCAATATGTTGGGAACTATTTTATTTCTCCTGTGTACTTACCGAACCATTAAATTAACTTTCCTAGTGGCAAGATTATTACTTCCTTGTTCTCTGAACCATCAGGTTACCAAGATATGCTTTTTTTATTTTGAGAACCAAACATTACTACAAATTCATAAATTTTACTCTTCAAATGAAATGTATAAACATTAACCCCAGCAGTAAATAGACTGCAAATCTAAAAGTACACTTAGTCATTAATTTTCTTCAGTTCTTCCCTTTATAGTCTTAGTCTATATTGATAGGACATTACTTTTCAAAATCTGTCATTTCTTTTCCTTGGGAAAAATCTAACATGACCATGAATCACCATGTTGTTGAAATTTTCTGGCACACCCTCAAAAGATGGGTTTGATTTGTTTTTTTTTTTCTTCATGCTAATCTGTTAGATAAATAAGTGTTTTTCTCTATTCAGTACTTCTGATTAAAAAGAACAACTTACAGAAATCTTGTGCTCATAGCATCTTTGCTCCTGCAGATATAAAAATGGAATACTCAAGTTCTATATAAGACTCAAAGCTTTATTGTTAAACTTGCCTTAGGTCACTGAGGATTTTTATAGATAGATTTTGTTAATGAAACTTTTTCTTTTGGTCCTTATCCAATAAAAATCTTGGGTATTTTCATCTTAGGTAAATCAGAGTCTGATTCTAAGTATTTGTAACTATAATTTCTTTTCATTAGAACATCACTTTTAAACCAAACTGAACTTGATAAAATCAGAAGTTTCCAGATCCTTTCACTAGTTCCTATAAAATGTTACTGCTAATAATGCCAGTTAAGTGTCAGAGTTCTCTGAAGAGCCCAGCATAAATGATCATTTTTAAAAAACGTGATGTGTGCTCATGCTGAACAATAAAAAAGAACTAGACTTTTCTGATCTACTTTTGAAACTAAATAATTCTTGCTGCAAATTCATGGCTATTATACCTCCCAAATTTCTAATGGAGTTGGAGTGGATACATTGCAGGTATTTTGAATCAGGCATCAAGAATCATTTATTAAGAATCAGACCAAGGATGGACACAGAACTCTCTAAAGAGTCACAAAGAGAATATTTAGGCAATATGCCTGGGAGTGACTGTCCTCTGAGTTTTATATCACCTAGCCACTTTTGATAATAATTGATTTTGCAATGTGTTTTGGTGATTTGCATTTATTCTTTAAATCTTATACTCTTTTGACAGAAGGAACTTTTTTATTCTTCTATAGAATGAATTGAATATATAACATATACTCTTAATATAAATGCTTGACAAATACTAATTTAAAATAAAGATACAGATGTTCTGTCACTTATTATTTAAAATAAAAATATTTCAAAACCTACCAAGATAACTTCTTTGATTTGGGTTTTGGTTGATGTTTGAAGCAAGTCATGCCAGGAAGAGAAAGCAGTTTGTGAAAGGTTCTGTGGTGAGACTGTGCTGTTTGGTAGGGCAGCATTGTGTAGGACTGGGGTCCACAATAAAAGGAAATCTGCTTCTTCAGATGGATATTTAGTAGTTCTGAGCATGTTTTTAATTGTCACAAATTGGTAGAGGCACATGCTATCGCTTATCTATTATAAGTAGAGAAGTGGTATGGCACAAAATATTCTAGAATAAACAAAGAATGATTTGACCCAACATTTAAGCAATGACAGGATTGAGAAATAATAACTGCAGATAAAAATCAAGATGGAGTCATCATTTTACTGAAGAAAGGACTTTCTGTAGTTTTTCTTCCCCTTCAATGTAAAATAATCTTACTACATATATTATTATGATGATGATTTTTTTCTCTTATTTTTCTATTGCCCACAATGTTCTCATGGAACTGACAATATTCGCCTTTAAAGTTGTAGTATAAGCAGGATGTTGTGTGGAAAACACTTGGTCTAGGAACTTGATATTATGATTTTTCTTTTCTCAGTGTCTAATCTTGAAGAGTTAGGAAAGGTTCAGTAACAGCCTTATGCCTAAAAGGATGCATAGTTTAAATCTACTTTTGTTTCCCATTTTTTCTTTCTTTGAATGTGTGTTTTTACTCCAAGACTGCAAGATAAAAGGATAAATGTTGACATAATACAAGTAAAGACTGAGAAGACAAAGTGAGAAGCAAAACATAAGAGCTAGAAGTCACTGTTACTGAAGTTGTGTAGTGTGGCCAAGTGTAACTTAGAGTTCTCAGTTAACAGTATGAGACATTATGAATTTACAGGACTATTGATCGAACAGGCTTAAGATATAAAAGTACAGTGGATCTATGATGTTTTCAGATGGCCAATCATGTAACTGTGAAGGCTACATCAGGGTTTGACTGAAGACACCTAGAGTTTGGATATTACAAGTCAGTCTACTAACTGTTTATCTCCATTTTCTTTATACTGTCTTGTTTCTAAGCTAACATGGTACAGCCTCAAAATTTTTGAACTATATGTGGTACAAATATAGTTACTCTCCTTCAAGACAACTAGCCAAAAATCAGATCACGTTTATCCCCAGACCATTCGTAACTAACAAGCACATAGATGCCTACTATGATATGATGACAACTAATTTTACTTTTACTACTGACAGCTACTTTTTATTTATTTATTTATTTATTTTATTGATGAATACACTGTAGTTGTCTTCAGACACACCAGAAGAGGGCATCCAATCTACGGATGGTTGTGAGCCACCATGTGGTTGCTAGGATTTGAACTCAGGACCTCTGTAAGAGCAGTGCTCTTAACAACTGAGCCATCTCTCCAGCCCCCCCTGACAGCTACTTTTATGCATTAAATACTTAAATAATGAGTTGACAATATTTAGGTTATAGATAACATTGGTTTTTCATCTTTGAGGTTTAGTACTATTCTCACACAATATATATTTGTTGATATAATGCTGTCTGATGCCACATATTACAAAACTTGTCAGGATACATTCCATTCAAAAATTATACAATAATTTATTAATCTTAGTTTCTCCAGTAATGAAAATAATTTACTTATGAGTTAAACATGAAGTGTGCTTTTTTAATGTGTTTATAACCATATGGCAAATCCAGTTAATTGTTATTAATGGTAATAACTTATTTGCTTCATTTTGCTTACACCTTCTGAATTTTCATTCTTTGATTTTTTCTGTGATGGAGAAAGCTCTATAACTTAGTAAAGTTTTACATTTTTTTTGTAAAATAAACAAGTCCTAAAAGGAAGCTGGATCTAGCTTAAAACATCAAGCAAGTGACCCAAGACTTGTCATTCTCCTTGTCTGTTTCATTGTAGCTATAGCAATGGGTTTTTCTTGATATATACTCAGTAATATGCAAACAGGCTCTTAAAGTGAGAGGGAGAAAAAGAAAAGATAAGCTTTTGATTCACAGAGATCCCAGCAAGTTACCTGGAGATACATTATTAATCAGCTTCTCTTGTTGATAGTACATGATCAGTTTATTGATATTCTTTATGCCTGTGGATAAAAACAAGAGAGTAGAGGAAACTGAATAATGTCAGTGCTCTTACAATACCTCTCTGTTTCTGCTTCTTGGGAATTTTAGTACAGTACATGTCTGTTTCAGTAACTGTAATACAGAAACATCTGGGGAGGATAGTTTCACGTGTTTGTCTCAACAAAGCCCCCTAGTAAATAACATGTTCATTATCAAATCTCTAATAACTCTTTGAGTTGGTCTGTAACTACTGAGCACTTATTAAGAAAACAGTGTATAATTTATTCCCTTATAACAATAACAACAAATCCTATGAAGAAAATTTAACATGTTGCAGTTTCTCATTAAATGTTGGTATTTCCAGATTTAGTCATGACAGTATTTTAATTGCTTCCATAAAGATTTTATGATTTGGGATAAAATTAGCTATATCAATTGTGTTTCACAGCAATGAAGAACAGTGAGAAGTCCCTTGTTTAAAAACTATTAAGATTATTGAAACCGTAGAAGATAAACAGTTCACTAAGCAGGACTCCTCTGTAACTGATAGGCTACAAACTCAATGGAACACAGGGGAAGATGTTATAATCACTACAGATGATGTGACCACTTAGAGAGATGATTTGCACATGGGAAGTTCTGGGGATGTGTTTTTATTAAATTCATCTTTACATTAGATGAAGGCACAGTTTTGTATGTGTGTGTATGTGTTTGTGTGTTTGTGCATGTGTGTGTGAGTTTGTGTGTGTGTATGTGTGTTTAAGATAAGAAGAATTACATATTTAGGAGATGGAAGTACAAACTGAAGAGGGAATATGGGGAGGAATAAATAACATTAAATTACCTTTAAAATGCCACAGAGTAATATACTACAGTTGAAGAGTCCTAAAATATGCACATGTAAAAAAACTTTTCCTTATAATGAGGAAACAATACATCAAATATATAAAATACACTAACGAGTAAAACCCCCAGTTAACATTTTCTAAATTCTGAGACAATGGTGTGACATATACAGACCCTCCAGAACTTGATGGTAAGATCCTATTGCTGTATACACCATATATTTGAATCGTAAAATCCCAATGAAATCAAGATGGTATGCACCTGAAAGCTTCATCTCAATTGGCTAGCTTCCATTATACTAGTTTATAGTACATAGTACACAGTACATGATACTAGAACTACTTCCATAGTAATAGTTTTATCCTCTAATAGAATGCATAACACTAGAAGCTTCTATGTATGCTTTTGGAGGAGAAAAGTAATTAATTTAACACAGATATGAGCCTTGTTGGCTATAATAATGTAATGCCTTACAAAAAATGCCCACTGATTCAATAGTGGCACAAATGTTATAGGAACAACTAACTCTGTATTTAGTCTTGTTCTAAGAAATAGAAAACATACTGAGTACAAGTACCTTTGGCTACATAGGTCATGGGACTATGTATCCGAAAACCTACTAACTTTATTCCACTACAGGAATATATCAACAAACCAAAGAATAATGACCTATATCAGTTTATAATTCAACTCTCATCAGATATTCCTCTATTTCTATTAAATAGTGACTAGCACTGTATACACCAATTGGTCAATGAACAGAGAAGGGAAAAATTCAGAGTGTTTATCCCTAAGTGGAACATCTACATCCCACCTATTCCATTACAGCACAGAGACCATCACAGAAGGGGAGGCAGAAAGATTGTAATGCCAAAGATACTGAATGACTTCCACAAAACTGTTTTTCAGACTCAACCAAGCAGATGCACATATGGACTCTCTGTGGCTATGACAGCATGTTCAAAATCTGTACAATCCCAAGCTATTTGAAAACCCAGCATGGAAAAGAAGAAGTGAGTACATAGTCCCACCATCAGCAGAAGAGCTATTGGCATTTGATAGCTGTTGATTTCTTGATTGGCATGTGTTCATCGAAGCAAGCTTGTCAGCATGTAAATGTTGACAGTTTTTATCATAGTCACCACAAAATTAATTGTGGAAGTTTGAATAAGAATGTCCCTGATAGGCTCATGTATTTGAATATTTAGCAATTCCTAGTTGGTGGACTGTTCAGGAAGAATTAGGAAATATAGGTTTGTTAGAGAAAGTGTGTCAATAAGGGTGAGCTTTGAGGTTCCAAAATCCCACATCAGGTCTAGTATTTCCCTCTGCTTGTTTCCTGTAGATTAGGATGTAAGCTTATATCCACTTCTACAATGGCATGACTGCTTATCTGCTACCTTGGCATCAGCCAAGATGAACATAGACTAACTCTCTGAAACTGAATGTAAGTCCACAATTATATGCTTCCTTCTATAAGTTGCCTTATCATAACGTCTTTTCACAGAAATAGATAATATCTGATTTGTGTGTTTTTTTCTCTATAGTATAAGATATATTTCTGAGTTTTAGCACATTCTTTCCTCTGTCTTATGTTGTTCCTGACAACTACTGTTGTTGAAGATCAATTTGAATTTTATAACCTCATTAATTTAACATCTCTTTAAAGTCCATTCCTTGTCACATACTCATTTCTTTCTATTGTGATGAGTATCCCCCCATATTATGGTGAGTATCCCTTCCTATTGTGGTGAATATCCCTTCCAAGTTTTTTCATCACGTCCTGATGATGGATGTTTAAAGAAGTTTCCATTGTTTACCTTATGTACAAAGCTGCTGTAAATACTGCGCTTGTGTGGATTTAATTTTTATTTCCTCGGGAGAAAATTTCAAAGAGGAATGATCAAACTATATAGCAATCCCATATCTAAATATTGAAGAATCTTATATGTTTTCAATAGTTACTGTATCATTGAACATTTTTTACTATGAATGTGAAAGAGACTGTATTTGCACATACTCAGAAAACAGACTGTGAATCTGTTCTTAGTTTTTTGAAGAGCAGTTTTTAGGGTACCCCCTGGTACTGGGGAAACTCTCAGCTGGAACTGGCCAGGGCAAGGGCCCAAAGCCCCATATAGATACAGAAAACAATGTCCCAACGCAAAGGCCCATGTGTCAGGAGGATATGGTGAATTAAAATCTTCCAGAAGTGAAAAAGCTTAGCCTAAACCAACAAAGTGCTTATATCACAGGGTCAGCCTCTAGAATGTCTTGGGTGTTATATGAGCTCACGATGATGCCTATGCTTGCCTAAAAGGTCTTATGAAAGATGAGTATATGTATTTAAAATTACTTTGTGATGACTTAAAGTCCATGATTTCAGAGCAAGCAATATTTTTCAAGTATAAAAATGACTTCCAATGGTCTACAATTAATACTGTGATTATTGACTGTGACCGTCCTTATTAGCAAATATTTTATACCATAACTGAAGTAGAGGTGAAACAATGATAATAGATTTTTCAAAAACAAAAGAACAAACAAACAAACGAAAAACACCAGAATCAACTAATGATATTTGAATTACATTTGTAGTATAGTATTTATATGAAATTTTATACCGCCTGTTTCTACCGTATGTATCTGATACTCATCACAAATTGTAGAGTGGATCCCTCAGAGTCATATTAAGAAACAGGAAATGAAACTTCAGGAAAGCCAGTTTGATTTATTAATAATGAGGAGGTTGAAAGTAGTGGTTAAAATTGTATTTTTAAAGCTATCAGTGGATGTAATTTAGTTCATCATACTGGTTTCCTATTTTCAACTTTACTGCAGGTAATTGAGAATTAGTCACATTTGTTATTTTTAGCATCCCTTGATTTTGAACAGAAATGAAAATGAAACTATAAAAGCAACCAAAGAAAAATTAAAAAATATTTTAAAATACTTTTTAAAAATCAGAATTCCTTAATATTAGAGAGCTTGTAAAATAAGTATTTAAGTAAAATTATTAGGCAGAGTTTGTTAGAGTTTATTATTTATATTATTTTTGTTTGAATAGCACAGATTAAACTACTGACTGCAAAAAGCTGTCCTCCATCCTAAATCAAGTCCATCGTTATTAAGAACAGGCATGTTTGTCATGTTTGTTTTATTACTAATCCTTGACTTTAATGAAGTGATATTACAGGCTCTGGAATATTTTCTATTTTATCCCTAAAATTAATATAAACTCAAATTTGCAGCAAATATCTTCTAAGAAATGCATAGTTAAGCTTCTTAAGCTCAACTAGAAAAGAATAATCATTAAAGAGGTAATGACTGCTCTTCCTGGGTACTCTGCAAGTGAAAAGAAGACTTTCCAGAGCTAGTGCTTTATAAGAATTTAAATCTATATCCAGGCTGCTCTTTTGAAGGACATTTGAAATCTGTATTATAATGCATCAGTCACCCTTGAAAACACAGGCAATTAATATACAGAAATACAAAATTCCCTAAACAGTACTTTTGTCCACAGCTCATTTATAAATGTTTATAGGATCTATTCAAGCTAAACTGCAATTTATCCAATCCCTGATAACAAAACAAACCGCCCTGTCACATTATACGTCAAGACATCAATGCTTATTTCTAACTCCTCTCCACACTTGTATCAAATTTGATTGCAAATACTTAGAGATGCCAGGGTTTTCATCTCAATAATGAGAAAGAAAGTCATTCCATTTTAGAAATCACTATGCCAGTTAATATATACCTATTTAACAAATTACTGTTTCCTTTGTTAAATTGATCTGCCAACCTCCAAAGAAATTTAACACATCTACCACCTATAATTTATTCATACAATACCACATAGATTACACTTATCACCTTAAATACACACTTGTACTTAAAATAATTGCAAACTTCTCCTATCAGCACTGCAATATTTTTTGCCTTTTGTGCAAATCAATTATGTAACAACTTTCTATCACTGGTAGAAAGGACTGACTAAATTAAGAAGTAATATCTACTGCATGTAAGCTTTCATAGGAATTTGCAAATGTAATGCCAGTGTATTTGGGGAAATCCTCAATGCTAGTATTTTGCTTATTCTACTTTTGAATCTTTATTTCAAGACTATAAAACACCTTTCATTTTCTTTTCATTACACATTGTCAGGTCTTTCAGACTGCTAGGGTAATAGTGTATATCCATCTCCAGGAAGTTCCAGAGACCTGGGATGGAAAAGGCCTCCAGAAGTCAATGCAGGTGACCTTGGCTTAAAAGCATAACAGTGGAGAGATGGAATCTGAAAAGGCCACAACCTGTAGCCAGGCAGGACTTCTAGTGGAGGGATAAGGACACTAATCCACTCACAAAACTTTTGAGCTAAAATTTATCTGTCTGAAAAAAAAATCAGGGATAAAGATAGAGCAGAGACTGAGTGAATGGCCAACCAATAATCGGCCCCACTTGAGACCAATCTCTGACAATATTTATGCTACTTTTGTGATGTTTGCAGACAGAAGCCTAGTAGAACTCTGAGAGGCTCCACCCACAGATGCAGATTCAGATACCCACAGCCAAATAGTGGATGTAAATTCAGGGAATCATGTGGAAGAGTAGGAGAAGGATTGGAGGCCCTGAATGGGCTGGGAACTCCACAGGAAGGCCAACAGAGGGAACTAGGTTGGACCTTTAGGAGCTCCCAGAGACTGAGTCACCAACCAAAGAGCATGCAGGAACCGAATCAAGGCCCCGGCACATCTGCAACTTAGTCTCTATAAGGATCTCTCAGCAATTGTAGCAGGGGCTGTTCATAAACCTGTTGCCTGTCTGTGGAATCTATTCACCAATAGGGCGGTTGGTCTGGCCCTAGTGGCAAAGGATGCACATAATCCTGCGAGGACTTGACACTCCAGTGTGGGAGGATACCCAGGGCAGGGACAGGGGCACTTCTCAGAGAAGAGGAGGAGTTTGGAAGCAGGAACTCTTTAGGGGTAAAGGAGGGGGCAGCGATTGGAAGAATGGGGAAAAAAACACATACAACAATGATAAAAAAAATAAACAACAACAACAAAAATAGCAAGTCTATGATCCCAGGACCTAGGGGGCTGTGTCAGAAGGATTGGAAATTTGAGGCCAATATAGGCTCATAGTGAAGTGCTATCGCACAAGCCCTCCCTAATTATGCAGAAAAATTTCACTCTATGAATAAAAAGTTGTTCATTTAGATAAGAATAGTAGAAAAGGATCTGACTATACAAATAACTTAAGTTTGTAAAGTTAATGATGATTTTAAGATGTTAACGCCTATAACTAAAGCAGTTATTAAGATAAAGAAGTTTTTAAGAGCCATAGTATTTTAATAATGCGATTTGGAGATGCGGAGGGATATACCCAAACTTACTATAATGATGAAGAAAATGAGGACTTTTACATTTAGAAAGGTGTTACTTGCTTTTAGAATATCAGGTGATAGGCAACATCTGGCAGTTCTCCATCACTTCTAGTTTATGCAGTATCCCAGTCTCAGTTTACCCTAGCAAACCTTCCAAGTAGTAGGGCCATTTAGAACAGTTTCTCATGTTGTGGTAACCAGCAACCATAAAAGTATCTTGCTATGAGTACAATTGCAGTTAGTAACTGTAATTTTGCTACTGTTATAAATAGTAATATAGATATTCAGGACATCTGATAGGCTATTCCCCAAAGGGTCACTTAACCACAAGTTCAAAACCCCTCCACTAATACTTCTACAAGAAATTAATTCAATTTCCCAAAAAGGTAGCAGAGGATTTGAATATGACAACCGACACTTACTTTCCTTGGACTTTCAAAGATCTTTCCTTTCATATCTTAGTAGTTTTGTGTTTATCATGTTTTTAGGAGCTTCTCCAGCTATGCAACTTGTTAACCTTGAGACATATCATTGCCTGCTTATCATTATCATTAACTCACATTTTATTTTTTATTATTGTTTATGAATTTATTTACTTCTCTTATTCAAGGAGAACACAAATCAGTGACATAAGGCATTGGATCTGCTGTGTTTGCTACTACAAAGCAGACTCTTGGGAAATAGTTGAATGACAAAATAAGTGGTTACAAATGAAGATTTCTCTAACATAACTCGTGCTACATATAAATAGGAACCACAATGAGTAAGATAGACTTTAATATGTTTTAGTCACAATGTTTACAAAAATATCAACTCTAACAATATATAAGATATACCGATCCTGTTCATATATGTTAATTATATAATTAATTTTGAAATTAATGGACTTTGTATTGAACTTTTTTATCTGCAGTTGGTATAATGTTGGTGTCACTTTGTACTTTAGTGATGCTTAAAATCTCAGGTAAATTCAATTCATGATATGATATATTTGGAGTTACGTTTGTCAGTCATGAAGCTGGTCATTGTGAGGAAGGTTGTTTTTCTTCTTCCCCAGCTGTTGCTAGATTTTTTTCCTTGGCTATGTTTTTTTCTGAACTGACACTTTTGTCTCTGTCCAGAAATCAGAAATAACATGGGACCATTACATCATCTATAAAGTTTCCACCACAACAATCTGAAATCACTTGAACTCATTTATTAAATGTTATTTCCCCAAGTCTTTCAGTTCTCACAAGTCAACAGTAACTAACTATAAGCTGACTGCCAACGGCTATGTACTAAGCACTCATTTAAAATCCAGCAAAGATGAAGTTTAATATAAAGTAGATGCTTCTTAAACACACAATCTCATTTTATTGAAGATGCATTTCCTACAACTAGGTGGTTGGGTAGTGATAATTGTTAAGTTAATATGAAGAAGACTGACGGTATAATTTGTACAGTATTTACAGTTTTTTGTGCTGTTCTCCTCTAATAGTTGCCTCAGTCATGTGCTTAATTCTAGTACTTTGTTTTTTATTGTACATTCTTTCTTAAGCTTATGTGTGATCAGTGTTTTGAATGAAGGTTCCTAATTTGTACTAAATCTATTGTCATTTCCTTTTTATCTTTACAAAGTAATTTGTTTATATACTTTCTGAAAAAATTAGAATCCCTATATTCCTGAAATTGAAAGTTTAAAGGTGCTGGTTTCTGAAACTAGTGGCTGGGTGACTTTGGCATTAGCTGGAATAACGTTTTGTCATTGTACGTTGTGAAAATTGTGCTGCCAAAGATGCACTGGGTAATATGTAGATGTATCAGGAAGTGAATGAATATACCTAATAAACAGAAACCAGAAGTATACTTAACATTTGACAATGTACAATAACTCTACCAGAGAGTATTATCCTGTCTATAATAAAAATTAATATAAAGAAACAATTTTGAAGAAAAATGAAATTTGTCCATTATTTTAAAGTCAGAAATAGATGAATACTTGAATATTTTAAATTTTTTTAAAGGAGTATTTTAAAAATCAGTAGAAACATGAATGGGTGATATCAGAAATAAAATTCTATGTAATGGAAAAGTGATTGCATAAAGTTCTGTAGACTTGTATAAGGAATCTGGTGTCTACTTTGAATAAAATAAGAATTATTATGCAATGTAGAACAGGTGAGACCTTCATTTATTTTATGTCTTTGTGAAAGCAGGCTGCTCTTGTAGGCAGGATTCTAAGGATGCTTCCTAAGATCCCTTCCCTTGGTTGTTCAATAATTCAGTAACCCATGTATATTTGTGGAAGCAATTTGCAAAGGTATTTAAGGTCATGGGTCTTGGGAGAGGAAGATCATCATGGATTATATGGCAGGATCATATATCTAGGGAAATGTCTCCATTTTGTTCAGATAGATAAAATACAATAGAGGTAAAGCAATGATAAATTGAGAAAACCGTGCCTCACACCATTTCTGGCTATAAATGGGCAAGTAAGAGGAATATGGAAGACGTCTACAAATTGAGAACCATACTCAACCAAAGGTCACTGTGAAAACTTAGAGTCTCCAATCTACACTGAGATGTTTGTATAGCACTGATGACCAGGAAGTCTTATTTCCTTAGAACTTCTAGAAAAGCATTCAGTTCTGCTGCCCCCTAGCTATTTACTTAAATACAGAATTAACTAAATCACATTTAACTTACGGAACTATAGGAAAATAAATGGTTTGAGACACTAATTTTGTGATCATTCATTTTAGTTGAAATAATAAATGAGTAAAGTTGTTGTTGGGGGGTACATAGAAGTATGATGTTTAATCTTGACTGTCAATTTGACTGGACTGAAAAATGCTCAGAGAATTAATGTAGAGTACTGTTGCAAGTATCTGGGTGTAAACCTCCGGTGAGGATTCATATGGAGCATAACATATAGGTTGAAAGAGATGTGATGAGTGTGGGTCATGACATCTAATAGTCTGGGGAGGCAATAATTGAGTTAAAGAAAATGAGAAAGCAGATATAGAATACAAGTCCCTTCTAAGCTAGTGTAACTATTACTGCTAGTAACACCTAAGATATAAGACTACAGGATTTTTTAAAATTGTTCAGTGTGGATTCACTGTAACTCTATAGAGATTCTAGGCTGAAGGTCATGGACTGGGGTTGCATCATTGGTTCCCCTTGATCTGAAGCTTCCAGTACTTGGACTGAGCAGATACAAAGTTCTCTGCAGACTGCCACTGCTGACTAACCCATGATCAAGTTATGTAAACCAATTAAAAATTCTCCAAACATTCATATATTACCTCAGTTCTGTTCTTTTAAGGAATCCCAGTCAGAAAGAGAAAGCAAAGAAACAACATTTGGTAGAAACAGTAAAAACAGCTTTGAAATCTATTAATATGGACAAGAGAAAATTGTGGCCTTAACATTGACATTTAATGATATTTGAGTTATAGACATGTTAGTGAAGTACAGCCAATAGGAATGCTGATGGGTTAGAGAAGAGATAAAGAAGGAAATAGAACAGAAGAAAACACCAAAATGTTTCTGAAATGGATAAGGGTACCAAGACTTGTTCTAGACAAGGATGTACATGCTTTGAATGAAAGATTGGGATGTTGTTGTTGAATATGTTAAGTTTATGATTTTGATAACTGTTAAGTTAGGAGGTATTTGGCACGTACATGAAAGCAGAAATTGTGGGAACAGCTAAGGTTTTGGCAGGTAACCAAGTCATATTATAATCTTTTGATGTTAGCTAAATGATAGGTTAGTCAGTCAGTAAGTGCTTCCTACACAAGCCTGGGATCTTGAGTTAGGATCCCAAATATTCATGTAAAAATATGTGTGTTAGTATGTATCTGTAATACCCAAACTTGTTCTATCAGTAAAGTGCTAGCTATACAAGCATGAGGGCTTATGTTGATATCCTCAGCATCCATAAAAAAAGCAAGTCACAGCCAGAAATACTATTATCTACAATGGTCTACTGCCTACAGGATACATCAGGGCAATGGTGGCACAAGGCTTATGGGAGTAACCAACCAATAACTGATTTGATTGAAGGCCCGCTCCATGATATGAAATCCATAACCAACATTGTTTGAATGAAAAGGAACTTGAGATTATGTAGACTAGGGACCTAGAATAAAAAAAAATACTGACTTAAAAAAAAAGAAAAAAATAGTGGGAAAATGACTCCTGATGATTATCCATGTATTATCTGCTGTACTTGAAGATCAGTGCCTTGTTCAGCTATCATCAGAGAATTTTCATCCTGAAACAGATGGGAACAAGTACAGAGAAGCACTTTAAAACAAAATACAGAGAAAAACCTTACATTACTCAGCTGTAAATAGGATTTCTCTATCAAATTTGTCCCATCAGAGTTCTGGCAAAACATGGTTGAGAAGGTAGAAAAAGGGTAAGAGCCAGGTAGGATGGAGGGCACCAAGAAAACAAAGACTCCTGAATGAACATGAGCAAAGCTCATATAAACTCACAAAACCTAAAAGAGTATGCATAGGACATGGATGTGTCTGCATCATGTTTTAGACACACACACACACACATACATATATTTATATGTATATATAAATATATATATGCACATACATACACATTATGTATATAACTATATATACATATATACAATGTATATATTCATATATACATATATATAATGTGTGTGTGCATACACATGTACATATATACATATGTAATATATACATATACAGTATATGTATATATACAATACAGTTTAGAGTTTTTATGGGATTCCTGAGCTTGCAAATGAGTGGGCCCCTGATTTTGTTTCATTTTCTGGTCGTCTTTTCCTTCTATTGGCTTGTCTTGTCCAATTCATTGTGATAGTTTTTGTTTTAACTAACTGTATTTTATTTCTTAATATTTCAAAAATAAATGAGTTAGTGAATGAATAAATAAATAAAATGAATAAATAAATAAAAATTTAGCCACTAGGGTAAAGATTAACCATTTAACTGCCACTTTTACCTGGTGAGAGAGAGAAAATTTTTTTCTCTAGTAGTGTGATACTGGGTATACCAAACCACTCTAGGACAGACAACATGTATATATAAAAACATATAACAGTTATGTTTTGTTTGTGATTTTATTGTTTACAATTTTGTGAGTTTTTAAGGAAGTATTTTATTTTCTTGGTTCGAGTGGTTTGTAACTTTTGGGATTTTTTTGTTTGTTTTGTTTTTAGAAAGAACTTAAAATTGAATGGATAGGAAATTGGAGAGGCTCAAGAAGAATTTGGGGGAGTAAAAGAATATGATCGAAATATATTTAAATTTAAATTTTGTTTTAAATAGTAAAATGTAAATTAAAGAAAAAGAAAACAGAGAAAAGGCAGGAAAGATGAAGCAACTTTTACTTGTGTTTCTTTGCAGCTCTCTTTAATCTCTGAACAAGAGGTACTCAATGTGTGAGTAGATACCACTTTGTTGAACCTTTGTCTCCAACAATATTCACAATATTGTTCATAACAATAGAAAAATTATAGTTATGAAGGAACCAACAACAAATTTTATGGTTGGGGTTTATCACAATGTGAGGAACTGTGTGAAAGGGTGGAATAATTAGGAAGGTTGAGAAGCACTTTGTTAAACTAACATGTGTTTATCAGTACAAAAAGGACAACTAAGATAGTTTCATGCAAGGTTTCTATTTTTCTTATAAAAATAAAATGTACATATGAGCTACAAAGAATAAAGAAAAGAAAGGAAGGAAGGAGGAAGAAAGAAGGAAGCTGAAAGCAAGCATGGTGGTATGCATAATTAGCCTTAGTACTGGAAAGACAGAGTCAGGATTATAATTGGAGGTTGATAGTTATCCTATTAATAATAGGATAACGATTAATAATATTAATAATAGTTAGTTATCCTGTTTAACTGATTGATGAGGTTCAAGCTCTGTGTGAGACTCAAAGACTAACAAGCAAACATGTAAAAAACAAAATCAGAAAAGAAAAACAAAAGTTAGAAGAATGTATTGAGATATATAGTATGGGCTATGCACATATGAAAACATCTATACAAATAAAGAGACCCACATAAACCACAGATAGGACCACCCTATCATATATATATATATGAAATAACTAAGGAACCAATAATTTTTACACAATACAGTAGGTGGTAGTACCAAGTGGTAGAGTAAGCAAATAGTAGGGCAGTCTACTTAGCATAAATTCAGAAAAAATAGAGGTCTAAGTCCTTGTAGTTGTTATTCTCTATAGCTTATAGATCATAGAAATCAAGATGCACCCAAAGATATCAATTATGCTGAGAAGAAATACAATAAGCTCATGAAGGCAGATTTGAATTGTTATAAAAAACACTAAAATGTATTATCTCTTATATAAAGTTTCAAAGTAATGATAAATACTATCCACGAGTGTCATCGAAACTCACACAAAACAAATGAAGCATACGTTCATTATTTTATAACTTGATGAAAATTATTAATTTAATTTTTACTTGTGAATATTTGAAATAATCTTTAGGTCACTGAAATTTTTAAAAAGTCAAGTGTTTCAGAATCTAATGAGTTTCTAAAACCACTTTTTGAATTTTATTTTTATTTAAATAACTCAATACACTAAATTCTGTTTGTCTCCATTAGTGTGAAATCCTACAATCTTGTCCAGTCAGAATAAAGGTTTATAGGTTAGCAAGAGAAACTGTCAGATTTAAGACAAATGCCAGACTTTTACTTTTAAAATGTTTCTAAATTTTTATCAACTTCTCTAATCTATCTTTAGCAAATCAAGAACAACTCATATTATTTATGTATACATGTCTTTGTTTATATATACCATATGGATATATGCTTCATCCATATATGGGTGTGTGAGGAGCAGAAGAGGCTGTCTGATCTCTTAGAATTGGCGTTACAGAGGATTGTAATCTGGCCCATTTCTTAAAAGGAAAAAGAAATTAGGAAAAGTTGGCAACACATTTTGCATTTTCCTATAATATAGTTTGTGTGTAAAGAATATTTTTTCTCTCTCTGATTTGAGTTAGACTATCTATCAAACTAAGAGACTGTCATAGTAACTTTTTAAGCAAACACTCCTTTCCCTTATGACTCAACATCTCCCGAGTTTTCACCACAGTCTTTTCATGACTTTTAAGTTTTGGTATTTGAAGAATTAGCTTCTGAATGTTGGGAAACATAGACTAGAATCAGTCTAAAGGTACCAAATAAATATCACTTCAGGAAGTTAAATTAACTAATTTAAGAACACCTTTTTCTGAAGCTAACATAGTGTCTAACAATCAGAGATCCACTCATTTTCCCTAAACTTAACCTTCAAGTCTATTCAACTCATAGGATGATTCCTGCTCTGCATAATGGACTTATAAGTTTGGTTTATCTTATTATTTCAATTTTTTAGAAGTGTGGAAAATAGAAATATATCCTTTTGTAGAAATTTTGTGAAAAGAAGTTTGCAACAAGAAATCTTCCTTTTGGCTGTTAGATTGATGGGTAATTCTTTATAAATCAAGCTAGGCAAAAGCTTATTTAATTTGAAATGCTTGGATGTTAACCAAATTAATTTATAAATGTCACTCATCCTTTTGTTAATCCTTGTTGCTGACAGGCTTTGAAAAGAACATAGGGACATTTCATCACTGGGTCACCTGTGGGCCAAACTTTGCGCTAATTGGAAAGATAGCTCTCCATGAATGAGCTACTGAAGCACAGAGAGGTGTCTTTCATTTCAAGGTATTCTCAACTGAGGTTTCTTAGCTGTGCCATTCCAAAAAGTCACCCTTTGTCTTTTAATTACACTACTTGCCACTCAGGATAGAAGGTGATAGCAACCAAAATATTTACTGAAATCAATGTAAACAGCAGCCCGAGTTTAGGATGGGTATCACTTACTTCAGAGGAAAGGAATGGGGACAATTACTGTGTTGAGACAGAAGAGAAATTACTGTGTATAGAAAGTCCAAATGCAGAAATTGTGGATGGCTTCACAATGACTGCTTACTAGTATGACAATAATGAAAGCTTTCCTTGCCTAAAGAATGAATAATTATGTCTATATTGAAACCTTTCATAAACTTTATTGGTGGGTATAGAATATATTTACCTACTGACTTTCCTAGTCATGATTCATTTTGCTGGTTCATTTGGCTGACAATGAAGTATGCCAGGAAAGAATTTATCTAGGACATAGTATGTTTGCAAGATATTCATTGCTTTAATCAAATACTTAAAGCTTTCAGCCTAGATGGCTTGATTCAATTACTCATTCTAAAATTTTTATTTTTATTTGGCTTATATATGTGCTTTTCTGCATATATGTATGCCTTTGGAGCCTGTGGATTCAGAGGTTGACATCAAATTCCATGGAACAAGAGATTGTTGTGAACCATTACATGGTTGCTGGAGCCTGAACTCTAAACACTCAAAAATATTTATTGAATGCCTACTTTATGTAGTCCTAAGGAAAAGGTCTATATTAGTTACAAAGCCATAACCTCTTGAAGAATATTGTCATTCCAGTTTGTAGTCAAAGAAGAACAAATGGAAAGAGTAACAAAATTAGTAGACTATATGATGAAAACAACTACTGTGGAGAAAAATAAAGCATGGAGCAGAAATAGAGACTATTGGAGAATATATTTTAAAATGGTTAGGAAATATATCCTTGAGAAAAATAATTTGAACATGATGGTCAAAGTACAGAACCTTCATTTGACCCTTCTATCATAGCCTGAGCACCCTTTGGAATCTTGAGCAGAATGAGCAAAGATAGGATAGAAGAACACAAAGTTGGGAGTAGAAAAAAAAAGCAAAAAGGAAAGCAAAACAACAGATCGAATGTGAAGGGGTGGCCATATTTCACACAGGGTAAAGAGTGAGGCTATTTCAGTCTTTAAAAATAAAAAAGAAAGAAGATTATGAGTTCTCAAATCTCGGTGGAATTTCAAGATGCTGTATGAAGAACAGACAAAACAGACCTGAGTAAATAGAGGGAGGCAGCCCAAGTCCCTTTGTTCACTCAGTTCTTGTTAAAACTGATGCTTCCTCTACATTGCACCTATGTATATGTATGTGTGGGATTTCTATGCAAAGAGAGGTATCTTATCCAGCTCATAGGCAAGAAAATGACATGAATTTTATGAGTACACCAGGTCTCAGAAATGATGTCTTTCTTGCATCAGAGAATTCCCTTTCTGTGTTTCCTGTTACATCAGGTCTGGAGATCTGGATTGATTGCATAGGAGAGGGAAAGGGATAAAAGCAAACAGAAGTAAAACTTCACTTAAACATAAATAGATTGTAAGTTGTTATTGTTTTCTAAAAGCAATATCACTGAAATTATTCCTTGTATACCATGATTTTGATGTTGTTATTTGCTCTTTATTTTTATTGTTTTAGAATAATGTCTTTCAGCATGTAACCCAGGCTGGCCTCAAATTCATACTCTCTTGCCTCTGCCTTCCATGTGTGATATCACAGACATGTGACCATTCTATCTCTGACTGTGTGTAATAAACACATATCTGTTAAAAGTATTACCACTTTTTCCTTTAGAATTTTGAATATATGAGTAGTGTTACTTTAGTATCTGATTGCAAAAGACAGGTGGTTTGTGTGTACAGCCTGCTAGGAGTGAATAGCCTCCATACATTGCCAGAAAGCATGACAATAATATTTAGATAACCATAAAGACTGTTACTAGTCTAAATTCCTAAGAACGTTCTGCAGCATAAAGAAATGTATTTACTCTGTTTTATTTGCCTTTAAGAGATTTTTAGGATTGATTATCTGCCATGTTAACAGTATCTCTGATTTGCAAAAAGATACTAATTGAAAATTTATTCACTTCAGTTAATTAGAAGATAATAATTTTCATGTGTGACTTTTATTAAAAATATTTGGGGTTCTCTAAACTATTCGCAATTCTTCAACTCAATTTTTGCAGGCAACACTATGCTACATTTAAATTGCTCCTTTATGAAGTCACAAAAACAGTGTCCAGTATACAACTGAGAGCAATTTGTCAAAATTCCATAGGCATAATGTGGTTTGCAAACAGGTATTTTCCATAAATATGATTTATAATGATTATATCCTAATTGATTCTATTTTACTCACATTACTTAGATATTTGTTTATTAAATAATAGACTTACGTTAAAACTAATGAAGCAAAGATTAATAGTAATTTAGTAGCATAACATGGGAAGAAGAGATTTCAACTTTAGTTGAATGAGAAAATAAATTGTTTCCATGGAAGTAAAGATCTTCAGTTAGCAATGTTTCTGATCTTTGCATTGTGCACTCAAAACGCTATTGAAAACTGATTCAATTTATCAATGTTTTAACTAACACTTTCAGCTTTTGTTCTCCACAGTACAAGAACTCTCCATGTCTTCTTCCCAGTAGCTAACTTTCACTCCAGTCCTCCACAGCTCAGAAAATGATGCTGTTGTTACTTTATGGCTGAAATAAGCAACATAGAAGTCGCTTCTTTCCTTTAAATACATTTGCTCCTCTCAAATGAATTCTTTAAGGAAAATATTCTCTTTGCTACTATAAACCTATGCATTTTGTTATTGTCGATCCTATAAGCCTTTTTTTCCCAATGACCTGGGTTCTCTTATCTGAGGTGGATAATGAAAATGTCACCTATCATTCTCTAGTTTGTTTTCCTTAGTCCTCTACTCATCCCTGTTTGAAAACAAAGCACACCAAAAAAAAAAAAAAACCCAAAAAACTAAAAATACACTCAAACAAGGACAATAAACCTTAAGTGATAATGTTTCCTGTCACACACACAACCCAATTACTTTCTGTGGAGATAAGTTTGGAGCAAAAAGTTAATCCCAAAATAATTTTATAGTACTCTTTAAATTTTTTGTGTTTTCCATTGGGCCTTTCAAACTTTGCTTTTATGGCTTCATCTGTAAAAGTTTAACTGTCCTCAGTCTTGCATACAATAAATTCTAATTATGCTTTAGAGTATCAACTTAAAGCTTAAGATCTAAATAAAATAAGACAAACAACAATGGAAAATTTAAAATTCAAAACTCTAGTCAATTTGGATATGAGTGAGAGGAAACTCAGAGAATGTGTAGGTATCTATCAATATTAAATTCCATTTTAATGTTCAGAAATAGAATTATTGTTTTATTTCTGAATATTGACCTATTGCTTACATGACCTCTTGAGCTGCTGATCTGGTACAGTATTTAAGTGTAAGGACACATTATGAATATTAACTACCTCAGCAATGTCATAGTAGTGATGTTACTGCAAGAAACCCAGTTGGGGAAAGAATGCATGGTAACCAATGTAGGGCCTTTCCAGGTACTTTGGAGAGAGCCCTGTGCATTTGGGACTCATAAGTCACTGGGCATGCTTTTGAGAGCGTAGATTTGCTCAGCAGAGGGAAGAACTGAATGTTACTGAGTCATAAAGGGAGGCCTTTCTTGCCATAGCACTGGGTTGAGATTTTATATTGAAAGCTGTAGGGAGGCATTGAAGAACTTTATTATGTCTACTGTTGATTTTCAAAGTCTGATGGGTTCAATTTTTCTTTTGAGCTTGAAAACATAACTCTCAAAAGCCACACTTGAAAATACTAATCAAATCCAATACCTTTAACTTGGTAGAGAAGAAACCTGCCTTCAAACTTTCTGAAACTAAATGAGGAAGTTTCGTCTGAATAACACTTCCTCAAATTGCTTCTCCCACACCTTCAAAGTAATCATGGAATTTCAGGTTGTGGTGAATATGGAGTGAAAATATTTAGTGATTTTTTTTCCAATCAAAAGATTAGAAAGAAGGTGTTCTCAGAAGTAGCAAACTGCACTGCCAATCAAAAATCTGGTCCAGCAATGTCTTGATTTTAAAATGTAGTATTATGTAAATAATAAATGTTTCAAAAACACCTGTAAAGATTTTGTAAACACTGGCATTAAATACTTACACTCTATTTTTAACATAGATATTATCTTAAATATGCAATAAGTAAAGCCATTATTACATTGACTAAGTTATATACATATCCCAAGAGCATCAAGATATAATGAAATAATCTCAAAACAATCCCAATGTAGTAAAGATAAATGTAGTGAAAATTTAGAAAATGCATATACACATATTTCAAAATAGAATCATAAGCTTTCCTTTAAACTCTAAGAAGAAAAATAGGGGGAAAATGCTTAAGTATCTGAAAAATGTTCCTAAGTTATCATGTGCAAAATGTACATGAATCTTTCTCCACCTAACAAAACTTTAATATAGAAAAAGAAAAAAGAAAAAAATTTTCATGTTGACAGATCTCTTATAAACACTAGTATAGCTTGAGATTAGTGATGTTTTATTACCCAAAGAGATTTAAAAAATAAGCCCACTCCAGACAGCACAAACAGCAGCATAGTCTCTCCTCTGATCAGATGATGTTAGTGTGTCAATATCACATAGAAAAAGACATTGCACAGCTAATAGTCAAATGCAAAATTCAACACAGCCATGCTTTTCCATGTCCATGGATATGAAGCCAAGATGAAATTTGGGGTATACACACACACACACACACATAAACAGAGAGAGAGAGAGAGAGAGAGAGAGAGATAGAGAGAGAGAGAGAGAAAGGGAGGGAGGGAGGGAGGGAAACAGAGACAGAGACAGACAGACAGAGACAGACAGAGAGACAGAGAGGCAGAGACAGACAGAAAGACAGAGATAGACAGAAAGACAGAGATAGACAGAGACAGAAACAGAGATAGGAGAGGGACAGGGACATACACAGAGAGAAAGACGCCATTTCAACAGCACAAATTAATTTCTGAATAGCTCCAAGATTCACACTTATGGTAAATTTGGGAAAATGAGAGCAGTACACTATAATTTGTTATAATGAACATATAACTTAATGTCAATACAAGCTTCTTTGATGAGATTCACAACTGGTCAAGAAAAAATATACAGTATGTAAAACATGCAACCCTACATGGAACATACATAACATACCTTCTTCTCCCAAACTTCAGGTGCCATTGCAGAACAGAAGGAAGAAAGTGTAAGACATAGGTTATAAATGACTGTAATTTCTTTTGAACACATCAGAGCAGATGTACAAATGAAGCTACAGTAGTGTGACAGTGTTACAAAATATGTGCAAGCTCAAGTTGTACCAAACCAGAGTTCAGAGATGAATGTTTCCCATAAATTTCTACCCCTTAGCCAAGATGTTGTTAGCAACTGTTAGCTGCTAGGAAACAAACAATCAATTTCTCTAAGGGTGTAGCCTCAGGGGAGTGAACAAGACTCCTGTAGAGGGCTATACATCCATGAATATTTTAATAACATAAGTTGGCCTGGATGGAATAAAACCCAAGCACAGAGTTAGGTATATTAGAAATAGGATATCAATCTGGGAAGGGTAGTGGGAGAATGATAAAAATATTTGTACTAAATTGTTAAGATTTAAAAAGAAAAATACAGTTGTAAATTATAAATTATTTCATTTATAGAGTAGAATTCATTAGAAAAGAAAATAAGTCAATTATTGAGCACTTTAGTTTCACAATTAACATCTGGCAAAATTTCCTTGACTCATTGGAATATTTGCAAACTAGGTCAATATAGTATACTGGAAGCAGAAAAACAAACAAACTAACAAACAAAACCAACATAAGTTTTTATTTGAATCACTACTTAACCTATAGTTTTGTGTTGGATAGTTGCTGAGTTCTATGTGTGTGGGGTGTGTGTGTGTGTGTATGTGTGTGTATGTGTGTGTGTCTGTGTGTGTCTGTGTTTATGTATGTGTGTGTACTATGTTCATCTGTAAACTTGGATATTAATGCCTCTCTTAGTTTAGTTGTAATGATTATGTGAGATAACATGATTTAACTAAATGCATTGTAGAAACAAAATGTGAATGGGTACTTATCATATTTCCATATTATTATACTTTTACTGACTTTTATAGTATATTCATTTGAAGCCTAATATTTAAGGATAAAATCAACTCTACTGCTAAAATATTAAACTACAGATTTTTTTCTGTTATTTTAAAACCTTGGGAAATAGATTAGTAAGTTAGCGGATGTATAATATCCCAACTAAGAGTATTTCATAAAATTTATAAATATATTTTAGCCAAAGAAATACTGTTCTAAGTAGTTCTTTTGTTTGTTTGTTTGTTTGGTTGGTTTGGTTATTTTGATGCTGTTGTTTCTTAATTTATTTTTTTTAACTATTCAGTTTAAATCCTGTTCACTGACCCTCTACTGTTCTCCCCTTCCCACAGTCCTTTCCTTTACCCCTCTCATTTTCCTCTCAACAGGTGAAGTACCCCTCCCCTGGGTATCTAGCACCCTGACAGTTAAAAAGTATATGATTCAAGGTGCTTTCTCTCCCACTGATGCCAGTCAAGTCAGCCCAATTAAAACATATCCCACAGACAGGCAACAATTTTTGTGAGAGCCCCCACCTATTCAGTTGTTCTGGACCCACTTGAAGACCAAGCTACACATATGCTGCATATCTGAGGAGAGGCCTAGGTCCTACTCGTGTATGGTTTTTGGGCTAATTTCCAATATTTACAAAGAATTCCAAAAAGCTGGACACCAACAACCCAAATAACTCTATTAAAATATGGGGTATAGAACTAGACTGAGAGTTCTCTACAGAGGATTTGCGAATGGGTGAAAACCACTTAAAGAAATGTTCAAAGTCTTTAGTCATCAGAGAAATGCAAATCAAAACATCTCCGAGGATCCATCTTATACCCATCAGCATGGCTAAGATCAAAGCCTCAGGAGAGCTGGCAAGTATGTAGAGCAAGCGGGACACTTCTTCATTGCTGGTGGGAGTACAAACTTATACAACTACTTTGTAAATCAATTTGGTAGTTTGTAATTGATTCTTATAGGCCCAAGACTCTTAAAACTTGAATGGGATGAGAAAAACAATAATGATATGCATTAAAAGAATTTCAGTTAAAAATCAAATTTAAACAAAACAAAAATTACTAAGCTTCCAGTGATCTATCAATTAACTGTATCTGAAAGATTTTATACAGTTCACCTGAACTTGAGAGCTTGTGTCTGAACTATGAGAAAGGCTTAGATGGGTGATATTACCATCATTTGGATCATATATAATGTTCACTTTTCTCTAATCGTTTTTTTTTAATCTATAATTGTAACTGAAAACTCTCAATGTATCACATAAAATTTAATTATTAAAGCAGTGGCTTTTAAAATTAATGTCTGAACAAACTTCTTTGCTTAATTCTTAGAATTAAGCAATGTAAATGCTAAAATTATATAAAATTCATATAAAACTAGTTAAAAGTCCTTATGATAACAACCTAATATAGATATATGTACATTAGTATCAAGTTAAATTATGTAACATTTTAACCTATAGGGCAGTGTTGACAATTTATAGGATGGGAGGTCCTATTTACATTCTCAAGAACTGTGGATAAAATACTCTGTTCCAAAGTTAGCAAAACTGAGTTCTTTTTTTTTTTTTTTTTGGATGGTTATATTATTTTTTTTTAAAGGCTTTTACAATTAAAGGGGAATCTTTATTCTTGAAGCAAATATTTTAAAATGCATATCCATTACAATTTTTATGTTTACAGTGTTAAGATCTCCTACAACTTCTTTCTTTTTTTTTTTCTTTTTTTTTTTAATGCTTTTTTATAGCATGTTTTACAAGGGGAGGGGGTAAGAAGGGCAAGGTGGTGGAAAAGTACAAAATCTTCTTGGCCTGTGCCTTGAAACATGTCATGGTCTATAAGGTACTCTGCGTTGAATATGATCTACCTGCTGTTCTAAAGAAGATATGGTACACTGCTTGAGTTATGGTCTCCCTGCTATTCTTAAGATGATATGGTACACTGCTTTGAGTCTATCTGCAGTTGCTAAGCAGGATCTTGCAGTTGCCAAGCTTCAGAGGACATTGTGCAGGTGGGGAAAGGTAGATACTCTCCATCATGCCTTGTTCACTTTTCTCTCTCTAAAGCTGAAAGCTCATGGCAAATCTCTTGCTGACCATATTGGTGACCTCGGGCACCACCAAGACCAACAAAACTTTACCACAGATATGGGGAAGGACCCTCATACCTGTAAAGGGAATGCCCCAGACCCAGTTCCCTTATGGAGCCGAGGACTGATATGCCTGTCCAATACCACAGAAGGCACAGCTAACCGGCTACCACAAATATTAATGAAAAAAATAGATACTCTCACAAAGCCAGGCCCAACCATAAATACGATGAATAACAATTTACATCCAGGGAAGAGAAATCTCCCTGAGAATCCCCTTCTTTTTTCTTTCCAGGTAAAAATGAATCACCCGTGATGCCTGCTATTAGAAGTTCTAATCCAGATGGGCCAGAAGTCAGGATCCTCGCCCTTACCCTCACCCCCTACCTTTTCCCACCTGCAAAACTGAGTTCTTAAGGTTGCATAATTTCTTTAGAAGACATTGATTATAACCCTAGGTTTCAGCTGAATGATCCACATGAACAGCTGATGTGCAGGCTATCCCTATAGGTACCTTTTAAAATGTTGTGCTTTAGATTTATTCATTGTTTTATGTGTATGACTGTACACATGTGTGTCATATGTGTCTCTAGTGTCTGCAAGGTTGGAAGATGGCGTTCAGATCATTGTGGACGACGATGTGGTTGCTGAGATCTGAACCTGGATCCTCTACAAAAGTAGCAAGATTTTCTAACCAGTAAGCCATCTCCCCAAGCCCATCCCTATAATTTAAAGAAATTTAAGTTAAAGGGATCTATCCCATATGCAGGCACTATTGCTGATGCCAAAAAGTGCTTGGTGACAGGAGCCTGATGTAGCTGTCCCCTGAGAGGTTCTGCCAAGTGCCTGATGAAAACAGATGCTGATGCTCACACACAACCATCAAACTGAGCACACGAGAACCTCAATGGAGGAGTTAGGGGAAGGACTAAGGAGCAAAAGGGGTTTGCAACCCACTTGGTAGAACAACAATATCAACCAACCAGAACTCCCAGAGTTCCCAGGGACTAAACCACCAACAAAAGAGTACACATGGAGGGACCTATGACTCCAGCTGCATATGCAGCAGAGGATGGCCTTATCTGGCATCAGTGGGAGGAGACATCCTTGGTCCTGTGGAGGCTTAATGCCCCAGCATAGGGCAATGCTAGGGTGGAGATGCGAGGCTCCAGTGAGTGGATGTGTGAGGGAGTGCCTTCATAGAAGCAGGGAGGAAGTGTACAGGGTTTGCAGAGGGGAAACCAGGAACGGGAACATTTGAAATGTAAATAAATAAAATAACCAACTTATAGAAAAAGATTAAAATTGGTAATGTTTTAAAAAAATAAAAATAGCAACCAATTTTCATGTAGTTACTAAAATATGAGCAACATACTACAATAAAATTTGTCAGTTACATAGAAGATCCTTGACAAGTTATTCTGTGGTCTAATTCCAGTTATGATGTTCATCATTTCCAGCAGAAAGGTAGAGTTAACAATTTGAGGTCTGCAGATTTTTACATGAAAGGAAATAATACATTTAAAAATAACTGTCATGATGTTTATTCCTTGAAAGTTTACTCAGTAAGTGATGATTTTCCACTCAACTATATGTCAAATTACAAATATATCTAGTATAATTAGTACTGATATGTCTTATGAAAGTAAGTACAAATACTGTATTATATTTTCCACTAGATTTTTGATAAACAAAATATATCATAAATTTTCAAAAGCAGTAATTAAAAAGAAACAGCCTTGTAAGAAACAAACTACTTTAAAAGTAGCAAACACTAGAATAGCCAATAGACATTAATAGTTATTTTCATTTTCTGAGCTCAATGAAATCAAATAAACAAAAAGTACATATTTTATAATAATGATGACAAAATTTATAATTTGGAAAATTATATTCATCAAAGTGATGAAAATCATATATCCTCATGTACAACCATCTATGAATTTATCCATTTATTCAATGATGCTTTTGATTAAACCCAGGTTGCTCTATAACTAACTCAATATCTACTGCAACACATTCCTTAAATCTGTTTGGAATCTAAAATTTTATTGTCTTATTGCATAATACACTTGGTGTACATTCTAGCTCATGTATTCTTCTACTAGCAATATATGTCGTGGTTCTGAAATAAATATATAAATTAAGACTAATATTGTGAGGTTAAAACCATATTCTGGGGATACATCAATTATATCTGGATAGATGGAAGGCTAATTTAGTTTCAAATTGTTTTTATGGAAAATTAATAAAAAAGACATTCAGTTTTTCATAAAAATACCCTCAAAATATAATACTATGCTTAATGGTTAGCTTATAAAATTCTGTATGCAGTTTAATAGCTGGGATTTTCAAAGCAATTCCATGTATTTTAAATTTATTGTAATCTCATGATTGTTAAAACAACCTAATTGGAGAATTGTGTTGGTTCTGTGAGAGGAAGGCAAAGAAAAGGGATGGTGTAGTTTATACACACAAATACACACACACACACACACACACACGCACACACACATACACACACACACACACATGCATGTGTGCATACATACACACACTGGAACACATCTTTACATGCACAGCATAATACTAATTATATCTCTAGGCAAATATTTTGACCTCTTTGGTTTTGAATAAATCCAGTATTCCAGACCACATCAGCTGTTAGTATTATTATTTCCAATTCTTTTATTCCTCTCTCATATATCAAACCTAGACTTCAGTTTCCTTTCACCTTTTCCAAATTTTCCCTTCCCCATATATTCAACTCCCTCCATCTGCTCTTAGAAAAGAACAGACCTCTCAGGGATATAGATCCAACACTGTATAACAAGCTATAAGACCTGGCACATACCTCACATCAAGGCTGGACAAAGGAGCACAGTAAGAGAAACAGGGACTCACAAGCAAGGAAAAAAGCATGGGACAGCCCCCTCTTCCATTGTTAGGAGTCCTACAGGAACTCCAAGCGAGACAACCATAACATGTATGCAGAGTACTTGAGGCCCTGCCTGGTTAGAGAATGGCTGGTTAAGGCTTTTTGTTCCCCATTACTAGGGCTACACTCATGGATTCCATGGAGTTTCTAATGCACTAGGTTTCTACTTCACCCTGAAATGCCCCACCCCAATTCCAGTTGTTCCTCTCAGTATTATCTTCTTTATCGTCATCATCCACATTATTTATTGTTATTGTTTATTATTATTATTATTAAGTAAAAAAACTTTATGAAGAGACAAGTCATGCATGTTCTCCATTTTTAGATACACTGATTTATCATAACAAAATTCAGACACATTTTAACTGTATTTTTCACGCATGATTCTTAGACTATTTACAGAAATAAAATTTCCCTTCTGATTAGTCATCTTCTCAGTGTGTCAGCATTCTCAGTAGGAATAGTAGCTATTAGTTACCTTTAGTAGAACACTCTTGAGTTAAGAATCCCTAATTTTAGTTACAGTTCATAAGATTTAGAACACTTTTCATTTTCCCATTATAAATTCATCCTATGTTCCTGACTCCATAAGACTTTGTAAAAGTTGAAGGCAATGATATGGAAAAGCATAATTGTGTATTATTGCAACTTCATCAACACTCCATTATCAGCAAGCCATTAAACAATTTAGAAGTGGTTACTATTTTTCTGGTTACTGGATTTTAAGCTTACACTTCTCTATGTGGCTTTGAAAGCCCACACTGATGATGTTGCACTTTATGGATGTTGAATTGATCTCATCAAACAATCTTAAGGCTTCTGTCTCTTGCCTGACAGCCCATTTTTGAGCTTCCTAAAAGTTCTTTCCATGTGTCTATTCTAATTCTTTTTACCTTGCATAACTAGAATCTGACTTCTGCAGTTTTACTGCATAGATTAAAGCCACACAATCTCTTTATACTATAAAAATAGTTTATACTATTTCATCAGGTAACTTAGTGGCTAATTATTTCTGGTCTTGTATTCTTCATTGGAGTTTTTTATTCATGTCTTTACCACAGAAAAAACTCTTTTCTCCATTGCTTCATCTGATTTATTCCACATTTCTAATTGAGCCTTTGTAGAAGCACAAGTGAGTAGCAGATATAGGGTACATTTTAATTGTAATTAAAAAAAATCACTTGATTTCCATAAAATGCTATTATCACTTATCAATTCAAGTGAAACCTTAAAAATCATGACTTAAGATAAAATTTATTTCACTGAATTAAATTTGCATTGACTTTTGTTTACCTTTGGTTAGTTACAAAGCAACATTTAAAACTCTGACATATAGTTATACACACATTTTGGATTTTTCTTAATAATATTATTGGTATAATTACATAAGCTCAAGAGAGTAATACAATCATGGTGGTTTTGAGGCTCTGGAAATGCAGGAGAAACAGCAAAATGGAGCTAGTTTTTATGTGCTTTTTTTGTAGTTTGGGTGATTTTTTTTGAATTTTATTTTTATTCCTGAGGCATACCTAAGACTCTGAAGAGACAAAATAGGTAAAGTGTACCAGACAATAGAAGTAGAGTCCCAAATCTAAAAGGAAATTGCTCTGACCATTGTATTAGTGAAATTACTAGGAATTATTGTGGAACTCAGCATCCTACAAGACAATCTCAGGAACATTACAGATTGTTCTTGTCAAGTCTTCCAACATTTGTAGGATGAGAATTTAGCTTAGAGTAAAAAATTCACATCAGATTATAATTTATAACTCTTTTAAAATATGGATTCTAAGAGCTATTTTAAGTTGAAAACATGTTTTAATAATGATTCTTTTGAATTCTAGGAGGTATTGAACAGTATTAAAACTTTTGTTCTCTTTTATGTTTTAGAGAATAAGAGTTGAGTTATAAAAAATTAACTTTTCCCTTCATCAATGCCTAGTCATAAAACCATAATTCTAAAAATACATTTAATTTATAATAGATGTATTTCATATATTTCTTAGATTTTAGACATGCAAATATTTTTAGTCTTTTCTATGATACATTTGCTATTTCTAAAAAAATTTAGGAAGATGATTTAGGATATCCATAATATTTTATTTCATAATCCTGCTGAACATCACATAGAAGTTTTAAATTTTTATAGTTCCAATGTCTTAAAAGAATGGCTTATTGGATAAAAACAAGTGAGCAAACCCTGTAAAGATTTTGCAATATGCTGTGACGAAAATTCAGATAAGAGAATTCCAGCTTTAATGCAATAATCTCCCAATTATGAATCTTGATTTTAATTCATTTGAGGTCTAACTTTTAATAATAATATGGTTTGATAATAACATAATATCATGGAGGAGAGGAAAAGAATAGTGAAAGACATAGTTAGGATTACTATTATGCTAGGCATAACAGTACATACCTTTAATCCAAGCACTTGGATGGCAGAGGGAGGCGGATCTCTAAGTTTGCAGCCATCCTTGTGTAGAGAGTGAGATCCAAGATAGCCATGGATACACAGAGAAATGTTGTTTCAACACACACACACACACACACACACACACACACACTTAATGTAATGTAACTTCTATTATTGCTGCTATTTAAAAACAAGGCCACATGTTGAAGAATCAAAGTGAAATTAGAAAGATGATGGTACTACTTACCATGGGCATTGGAGGAAGAATCTTGTCTCTGCTTACCAGTTCTATATAAAAATGCTCTTAACCTCTTAGTTCTTGTGTATTTGGAAACAAAATGATATAATAAATGGGAATGGCTTATTCAGCATCTGGCACATAGGAAAGGCTGGTAAAATTCAAACTCAAAAGTCTATTTCCCAAGTGTTCCAGAAATAGGGGTAGTAAACTTTCAAATGCAATAATCCTTTGGGTGTGTTCCTTCTGCAATTTGTTTTCATTTTCTTTCCTGTTTAAGTTTCATGGAATATATATACAATCCCTGATTAGGGACAACAAAGCCAGGGCCTAAATGAAGGTTATTTATTTTTCTTCTCCTGCAAAACCATTTTTACACATCTCTATTCCTCTACATTACTGAAGTATCTTCTTGGCTTATTTACATTCTAATATCATCTGAAGTAGACACATTTCGAATAATAAGCACCGAACAAGCAGAAATCTTTACATGCTAATTATATTCAAGTATATTTACCTTTACTTCTGAAAAGCAATGGCATAGATGATGTACTACACACACACACACACACACACACACACACACACACACACACACACAAAAGCTCTCTGTACCACACTTCTGTAACAGTCATTTTCACTGGAGGAATATATAAAAGTATATTGTGATAAACTCACTCACTTGGTCAGAAATGTAAGGTAAGTTTACAGTCTTCTGTTAGTGCACTCACAGTATGCACTTCTCATGTCTTCTCATTGACCATCTGTGATTTCAGATAGCAAATAGAAAGCCATGATGACTAGGTGAAAGTCAAAGAACATCTCACAATCAGACTTAGAATCTGAAATTAAAAATTCATCCTGTTGCATTCCAATACTAGTTTCTAGTTAACCTTATAGAAAGAATTTGCCCTACTTTTCAATATTAATCATGTTTTATAACTATAAGTTGAAATTCAGGTAAGAATGATGGTATGGCTTGCCATTACACTAGCTTCTGGAATCTTCACAACAAAACTTTTCTCTCTGGAGATGACTGCCAAGAAAATCCCACAGAGTGAAGCAAATATATGAGTGCCATTATTAATAAATGCCCTTGTCTATGAGAGTTTCAAGCCTAGAGTAGGAGAGGCTTTAAGAGACTATTCATATGAATTAAGTGTGCCTTTGGAAGGCACGGATAGGCAAAGCAATGCCAATGGGGTTCAACTGAAGGAGAGAAACAAGACCTAATACCATGTAAATTCTTCTGTTAACTTCATCACTATTTTAGTCAATAATCTCACTATGGGGGTGTAAATTTTAAATTAGGAAAAAACATAATGAAATAGTGTCTAATTTTCAGTATATCCTAAATTAAATGACTGCTTTCTTTCCTTTTTAGAAAGATTTTATGTATCCAGTTTGGGCTTCAAAATTGCTAGGATTCAGAGGATGATATTTTTCCTGTTTCTTCTCCTCATTGACTGCTGGGATTATAGACATGCAATACTATGGGAATCAAACAAAGGGCTTCTGCATGCATTAAAGTATTCCATCACCTGAGCTATGTCTGCAGTCTTTCACCTTGGTATCCTTTAAGTCATTCGTTCCATCAATGTGTAGAGGAGATATGAATCTGTTGACTTTTGAATTATATTTTATTCATCTTTGTCAATAATGCAATGACTACTAACATTTTGATGATCATGATTTTGAAATTCCAACATAGCAAACAGATTGAGCATAATTCAATTAAAATAATAAAATAGTAAACTAATATTTTAGTTTTTACTTAATTCTTCAATCAATTTTATGTACTTAGAAATAGGATAATCTACTCCAAATTGTTGCAACAATGGGAGCAATTCATATCTTGTACATTAAGTTGTGTGACTCATGAATTTTCAAGCATATGATTTTCAAACGAGACAGCTACTTTGTGTTCTATAATCCTTCTTAAAAATAAATAAGAGAATATACTGATTTTTCTTTTTTTTAGCAATGTCTATATTTCCTTGTTTTTATTAAAATTCTAGCATTTTTCACTCAATTTATTATAAATTAAGAAAATTTCCAAAAGTAGTAACTAAAAATCTACTACTACCATATGGACAGGATTCTTTTTTTATTGTATATTTTACTTATTTACATTTCAGATGGCATTCCCTTTCCTCATTTCTCCTCCCTAGAACTCCACTATCACATTCCCCCTCCTCCTTTTTGTTTTCATACCATTTAAATTACATGTAAGTATTAAAGATAGTTCTAGTTTGAGGAACTAGCAATAAAATAGATGCAGATAGTCAAGAACAAGCAAGACAATAAACACAAATAGTCAAAGAACAAGCAAGGCAATAAACAAAATTCCATGAACACTCCCATGATCACTGTTTCTAAGGGCTTATCAGGATGATCAACATATCTGAGCAAACTTCCCTATCCTAGCCCAAAGTCATTTTAATGTCTCAAGCCTACTTTCTTCTTCTAGCTTAAAATTTAGATTCCTGTCTGATATCACTTCTTTGTCCTATCTTAAGATTGAGATTCCTGTCTGAAATTATTTCTTGTTCTATACTAATGTCAGATTCCTACCTGAAGCTAACTTCCTTGTCCTTGGCCAATGTCATACTCCTGCCAAGCAGCCCATTTCCTTGTCCTTGGCCCATGTCAGATTCTTTCCAAGCAGCCCCAAAGGCACTCTACCTCACCCCCATTTTTATTTCATTAACAAGACTGAGCCTGTCTTAAGTCATTCTGACAAGAATGCCTTCCTTACTCATCATGGAATATGCATTATCAAATTCAAAGCACTTCTGTTTTAGGATGGTATGGCTCAGTGAAGAATGTTTCCTGCCTTTGGCTTGCCAGCCTGTTAATTTAATAATTCTGTCTGGGGGTCCATTTTCGGGTTCAAGTCATAGACTTTGGCTGCCAACATGTTGATGCTGTTAAAGACAATGTGTAACATGATGGGCCAGAATAAAAGTATTCCAAGGACAAAAATGGCTAGCATAATCAAGCTCTATATGCCATTCTTGAAGCTTGACCAAAATAGAAATACTGACCTCATGTCATGAGTAATTTTATCAGTAGTATCTACTGCATCAAAGCTCAGCAGAGCAGCATTCTTTAAATTCATAACCTCACTATACAAAGTTAAAACATCAAGATAGGTGATAAAATTATGCCAAACACACTGTCTTTAAACTTTTTCCTAATTATAATGTCTACCACTGTAAATTTTAGAAATAACATGCATCCAATGGTATTTGGCATGACACTCAAGATGGCTTCTTACTCTTAAACTCTGAATCTCCTTCCAATAATTTGAATAGGATAAAGAGCATCAATCCATTCTTCCAAATGTATATCTAAATCCAATTATATATTATTCAACACATTAGTAACAGTTTTTGCTAAATGATTAACAAAAGTAGCTGTCTTAACTTCTGTCAAAGCAATTGTAGAAGCAGTGGTGCTAGCAATTAATATAATTAAAGCTGTTATACCAGCAATAATCAAGACCACTTCCCTCTTGTATCTGCTTAAAGCCTGACTCACTTCTTTCAGTACTTGTAAGCTTTTTTTTTTTTTTCAGAAGACCAAGGTTCTGTGATACTCAGGGCAATAAAACAAAAGCTAATTGATACTTCCAAGGAAGAATCATGTATATTATCTGAGCATTCCATGTAGTTAATTGAGTCATATTAATTTTTTCATTTCTTTAAAATCAGAATGTGCTCAAATATATCCAAATGACTGAGATGGTTTAGGACAAAACTGTCAAGTCAGAGAACATGATTTAGTTTATTAATAAGTCTATACATGTAAAATACTTTATATTGTTGATAGAAATATTTTTATAGAATCTTAAAATCAATTGAAGAGAATAAGAATCTAGGCATATCAATTGCATAAGGGAATTGTTTGAGTTTTCCAAGTCACATTCTGCCAGTAAAGAGTTAGGTTATTGACATATTAAAAAAATAAATTTCTCAATGTTATTCCATAAGATGTTGATCTTTAGTGAATATATATTAAACAGATAGTTCATGAAAGGGGGACTAAGCTTTTGTGTAAAGAATGAATCCTTGAGTAAAGATTATTATTTTAGCCTTTATGTCATAAAGTGCAGGCACCAACTTAAAATGGGAAATTTAGGTCATTTTGTCACCTACATGAGGGAGAGGATTATATAGAAGATATGTCTGGTAAGAAGATTGTCTGGACTCTTTGATCTCAATTGAAAATGTCCTTTAGTATGACAGGTTATTTTGATGTCAGCTTTGAAGAAGCAAAACTTCAGAACAGGGGAATTGTCTACTTATTCCTTTAGGTTTTATATAATCTTGTACAGCATTACAATTCTGAGAGATATGCTTTTGAAACTGTGAATGAAACTAAGGAAGAATGAGAGATTTAAAGGAAGAATACGGTTTTGTCTATAAAGACTATTTCATAATGGAACTTTGCATCTGAAATGAGATATAAATATAAAATGTAAATAATTTGTGTGTGCGTGTGTGTGTGCCATGTGAACAATTATTTTCTTTGATTATTTCTTTGTATAAGTGCTTATAGTGTAAATAGCTTATTTTAAAGTATATATTAAGTATTTGGTTAATCCATATATATTTGATTAATTAGCAAGCTTTGTGATTTCTGAAAATAAAACACACTATGGTCTGAATTGTGGATTTTTTCCCAAAATCTTTTTGTTTATATCTTTACTCCCAAACTAATAATATTTGAGTTAAGACCTTTGTAAGGTGATTGTATTAGTTAGGGTTTCTGTTGGGAGCCGACTCCTAGCCGAAAGCGGCTATCTTCTTTGCAGCCATCTCAGGCCACAGACCCTGACATGAGACTTGTTTTCAACAGCCCACAACAGCTGAGCACACTCTGATAAATATCTTGTTTTTCTCACATATCTTGTTTTGCTGTTTAGTGCCACCAGCTGCAAGGTGCACGTGATATCCACGCTGCTAGGTGCACGTGGTCTCCTCACTGCTAGCTAGGTGCACGTGATATCCACGCTGCAAGGCACATGACGTAGTGCCTTCAGCTGTGCTTGTCCACGAGGGCAAGGCACGTGGTAAAGGGTATAAATACCCAGGATTTCCTTCCAATAAACGAGACTTGATCAGACTCCCTGTCTTGTCTCCATTCTTCGCGTCTCCGTCCCCACTCTCTCTCTTGCTAGGCCCTGACCCACGGACGGAGCAGCAGAACGGGTGGTTACAAAGTGGTGCCTCAAGGTTGGAGCTCCAGTAAGCGGGATACAGTGAAGAACAGAGGGAATTGGAAGCATGCATCCTCACTCCTGCGCTGGAGACCCTGCTGACTGACCCGAACAGGCTGCTACAGGTTTCTATTCCTGCAAAAAGCATCATGACCAAAAAATAAGTTGGGGAGTAAAGGGTTTATTCAGCTGACACTTCCACCAAATGAAGTCAGTACTAGAACTCATGCAGGCCAGGAATCAGGAGATGATGCAGAGACCATGCAGGAATGTTACTTACTGGCTTTCTTCTCCTGGCTTGCTCAGCTTGCTTTTTTATAGAACCCAAGACCCCCAGCCCAGGAGTGGCACCACCCACAATGGGACCTCTACCCTTGATCACTAATTGAGAAGATGCCTTAAAGCTTGATCTCATAGGGGCATTTTCTCAAGGGAGTTTCCGTTCTCTGTGATAACTCTAGCTCTCTGTGATAACTCACAAACCAGACAGTACAGTGATGATAAAGTGGTTTCTAATAAGATTTTTAACATATGCTCTACTGATAGGCTTGGTGCCCTGAAGAAATATGAGAGACAGGTGTTCAGTCTATCATATGAGAACACACCAAAAAGGCCACTGTTTGCAACCATTAGAAGCGTTTTCATGAATACCTGATTGTATTGCCACCTGTTTCTGGCATACACTCTCCAGAATTACAACACAATTCTTTCAGGTCATATATTCTACAGATTTCTGTAACACTTGTTTCACTTGATTAGCACTCTCGTGCACTTTGATTAGCAGTGGTGACAGAATTTTAGTGCTCTCAAAGTACTGAAGTTAATGTACCACTGTATTAACCACAAAAGCAGTATATTTTAAATTCAAACAAAATAAAAATAAAAAACCTTATTGAAGAATGTGAAGTATATCTTTATTACATAATATTTTATCACTTTTATTAAAGAATATAAATTTGTATAATGTAATTTTAAGGTTGTCTTTTTCTGTCAAGTTTTATACTTGAGGAACAAGCAGTATCAGTTTTGGTGGAATATCATTTCTAGAAGAAATTGGGTAAGTGATGAATGAGAAATAAGGTGTACAACACTAGACAAAAAATTCTGCTGAGCAACTAATACTATACTTATTTCAATTTTATACTTCACTCTATTAGCTCAGTGAGTCTTTTTGAGATAAGTTTCAGTGCATGATGCTAGAAAGCCAGACATGTCTTTCTTTCTGAATTATTTGGAACTACTTAATGCAATAAAGGACTTATGTGCCTCAGTACATAACTCTACACACACTAGAATGCCTACATTTGATCAATAATTTTCTATACATAATCTCATTTATTAGTCACAGAAATGTTGAAAGACTTCAAAACAAATTGAATTCATGATTTTTTCAGCTGAAGAAACAAAGAGGTAAAAAGGCATTGCTTTCCCACACACTGTCCTGACAAAGCTCTGGGCTTTTCCCCAATATATTCCCTATGCATTCATTAATGCTTCTATGTATTTGTTAGTGTTTCTATGTTATGATTCTCCTAAGATGAAAAAACATGCCAAGAAGAAAATGATGTCTCATTTCTAAAAATAGGGCATTTCTATTGACAACCTTTCTTATTATGCCAAGACTCAGGAAATATTGCAAAAGAAAAGCAAAATGACTGTAAAAAAACAGAAAATTGAGTTTAGTGAAATGCTACCATATATATATTGGGTAGCTATAGCTCTCTCTCATGAGCTCCCAGGACCACTGTCTACCTACACAAGACCAGTCCAAGATTGAACCAGCAGAAGTTCTGGCATTGATATGGCAAGTACTCTTTAGGACTCATCCATTATTTATGAGCTGATGGTAGGTCATAGATGACAGTGGAAGAAACTATTTTTAATCTATTTCTATTGTTATTTTATTCCTGTTCCAGAGTATGGCCACATATCCATGCACATGTACGCAGCAAGTGTACAATTAAAACTGCAAAAGAACATGTCTTCAGACTTTGAAAAGTACACAAAATTCATATCCTCTTATATTCTTGAATTTATAATTATTATCTATAAATATTTTAAGAACATGGAAGTAAATTTCTCCAGAAAAAAGTGAGTCAACTACAGCTGCAACATCAATAAGAATCATGTAACCCAATTTCCAGTGCCTATAACCTTTATCCTATAACCTATGACCTTTGCTGATAGCATCACACACATTGCATTTGAGTTTATCTAGAGCTTGATTGCACTCTATTGTCACCATTCCACACAAGCATGTTTCTCTTCACCCTAAGAGCATGTTCGCACTTGTCATTTCTTATTTCACCTTACATTTATGTTGTATTACCACTAACTACAGTGACCATTGGACTTCAAAAAAAACCAAGATAAATTGTTCTGTGCCATATTAAGCTTTAAGATGAGTACATGAATGAATGAATTAGTGAAGGAATAAATATTTTTAACTAAAGACAGCCTCTGATTTATAATATTTTTATTTATGCTGTACTTTATGGTGGCACCAAAACAATATAACCATTTAGTAGAAACCCTACTTGGGTTTGATTTTTTATGTTTTCGTGTGTAGCAACAAATTGAAATGTGGTATTTTCTCATGATAGTTGACCCTGAAAGTCATTGTGGTTCTAGTCAACTACACAATCACAAGGGTAAATAATTCATAGTCCACATGAAGTTCTGTATTCTGAGCATATTAGATGCATTTTTCTTCTTTTAATATGGTTTTAGTTTACAGTGAGTTTATAGATTAGAATCCAGCATTAAGTATAGAAGCATCTATCTTGAATCTACCACACACTATCCAAGTTCTATATTGACATATTTTCCACATTTAGGTATTGAGTTATTTGCAATCAGCCAATTTTCATGAACTGTATGTTGTTACTTTATGATAAACTAAGCTGTTATCTGCTTTTATTCTCATTTCCTTATAAACGTATAGCCAAGGAAAAACAACAGTGTCTTACCTGAGAATCATACTGGCAAATCCACAGGATTAGTTTAGTTTCAATTTCATGGTCTTCTAATCTACTATAAATTTCCTTTAAACCACATTTGTACCATACTTACACAATGATAAGCTGCTGTTTAATATCTTATTCAACTGTAAACTCTATAGCAATGATGAAAATGTTTTCTTTCTTTTCATACTACATATTCTAACTACAGTTTTCCCTACAGATCTCCCTCCCATCTAAATATAAACCTCTCTCTCTTGCTAGAAAGCAAACTTAAGCAATAATAATACATAAATTAAGATAAAACAAAAGCAAATAATTCACAATCAAACAAAACAAAACAAACAAACAAACAAACAGAAAGAAAGAAAGAAAGGAACTCAAGAAAAATCCAAGAAGCACATATGGACTCAGAGACACACGTAAAATTATGATAAAAATACAAAACTTGAAACTAAAATCTATATGTCAAATCCTGTAAGAAAAAGAAGAAAAACCCAGACAAAGCATTATGAGGCAAAGAAACAGTAGATGGTCAATACAAAATGACCTAAATGGTATTTTGGAGGGTCTTTTTCTCACACAAACATTTATATTAGTGAAGTACAGCTGAGGAAATGCAAACATATCAACTAGACATAAGAAACTTCAGAGAAAGGTTCACATCTTCATAAAAGCAAGACTGTAAGAACTAATAATCCTAATTTAAAGGATACGTTGTGCGACATACATACATATGATTTAATTGGCACTGATTTACAGTCATGTTAACTACATTAATGTACTCCAAGAAAATGTTAATTGCAATTTACCATTGACTATTTTCATCCATAGTACAAAAGGTTCTCAACTGGTCAATATTTGTATTGACAATCTGGGAAACTCAGATAAGTAAATTACACAGTGGACATTGATTTTCATCAGTTTTTCTGCTACTAAGTCTATGGGTTTTTTCTCACGCTTAAATCTTTTTGCATCTTTGGTTTTTGTTTATCCTGTCTTGTACAAATGTGTGTCCCAACTGCCTATTACACTTCACATTGTACAAAATTGTCTGAGTACAATTTATAGTATTTGTTCCACTGAGATGAATAGAAGTGGTTTTTTTCACTCAATTATTATTTTTAGTTTGCATTAATCAATCAATATATTCAGACAGTCTCAAAAGAGACATTACATGAAAAATGTCTTCTTCCTCTCTCAATTTAAGATTTACATCTCAAGATCAGGAAAAATAATGGCATTTCAGGTTATTTGGATTATACATGAGTATACAACTTTAATAACTTTTAATCTGGATATTCTATCTTTAAGATTCTACATAATAGATTCTAGTACACAAATTAATTCATTTTATCTTATATGGCAGTGGAAATATTAAATATATGAAATAACAATAAAATGCTATTATTATAGATTGATATGGCAAATATAAGTAGATCAATTTGCAAAACGTTAAATTACTGATCATACTGAATTGAAATTACAGACTTTCCCAATCATTGTTTATATGCTTAAGTAGGCACCGGTAAGATGCACAATATTAACTCTTGTGTAAATAATCACATTTGGAGTTTTTATCCAAATGTCTCTAGATTGTTGAGGAAAAAATATTTAGAATATTAAAACATGACAATTAGTATAAGAGAGATGGTGATTCATCTGGACCATTCTGTAGCTCTGAAACAGAAACTAAAGTCAGAAAGCTATCAGTGACAGAAATTATCATCACAGAAAATGTAAATTTTAAAAGACAAACATAAATTGATGTTTAAATATTATATATATATATATATATATATTAGGGTTTTTCCAACTCTACTATATTATAGTTTTTGCATCTATAGATTAACATATGAAAAATCATGTTTATCATAATAATCAGTCTTATTGTTCTTAAACTGATAATCTATATAAACTTTGTCTGAAAATTACATATTGTCATTTTCCTTTATGTCTGAATGTAATTCAATTGTGGTGTGTATTTTCCAATTTTTCTAATTACTCATTTGTTGGACATCTAAGCTGATTCTGCAACTTAGCTAGTTTAAATAGTGCCATACTTTGGGTAGTCTAACACTGTATGTATCATGTACCATTTTCTTTTTACTTTTTCTCCAGAAGCCTGGATACTAATATATGCAAAGGTTGTGAAAAATTACATTTACCTAAGGATTCCCTTCTGTATTCTCACAAATATTTGTTGCATTCACTTTTCTTGATGTTATTTATTTAGACTAGAATCATATGAAATCTCAATTTAGCCCTTGCTATGGGAAATGTATCTAAAGGCAGTCAATAGAGTCAGAGAGAGACCACTCTCTAATTGCTAGGGAATTCATATAAAGAACAAATTACACATCTGCTACATCTGTGTAGGGGGCCTAGCTCCAGCCCATGCATGCTTTTTGGTTGGTGCTTCAGTCTCTGTGACTCCCAGGGGTACAGATTAGTTTAGTCTGTAGGTCTTGTGTTGTCCTTCATCTCTCTGGCTTTCTCAATTATCCTTTCTCAATTATTATCTCAATTATAATTATCTCAATTATACCACTCTTGCACAGGATTCCCAAAGCTCTGCCTATTCATTGGCTATTTGTCTCTGTATCTGTTTCCATTAGCTGCTGGATGAATCCTCTCAAAAAACTTATGCTAAGATCCTGTCTGAAAGAATAGCAGAGTATCATTAATGGTGTCAGGAATTGGCTATTTCTCATGGAGTAGGTGACAAGTTGATCTATTCATTGGCTGACCATTTCTTCAATCTCTGCTTCATCTTTAACCCTGGACTTCTTGTAGGTAGGACAAATTTTGGGTTGAAGGTTTTGCGTGTTGGTGCTGTATACCCTTCCTTCCACTGGAAGCCCTGCTTGGCTACAGGAGGTGGCCTCTTCAGATAGAGGTCTCAGCTAGGGTCACCTCCAGTGATATCTAGAAGCATCCCTGATCACAAAGATGCCCCCCACTGATTTCTTTTCTCTCTCCCAACGTTCCCCCATCCCTCACTCCTCTACCACCTCATCTCCCCTTCCTTCCCTTCTCATATCCAGTTCTCTACCTCTATCTGTTTCAGATGTCTATTTTATTTCTCCTTCTGGGTAAAATTCAGGTATCTTCCCTTGGGTACCCCTTATTACTTAACATCTTTGGATCTGTGGATTGAATCCTGGTTAACTTGTACACTGTGGCTGATATTCACTTATAAGTAAGCACATATCATGTAAGACTTTGGGTCTGGGTTACCTAACTCAGGATGATATTTTCTAGCTCTATCTGTTTGCCTACAAATTCCATGATGTTCTTGTTTTTAATAGCTAAGTAGTATTCCACTGTGTAAATGAACCACATTTTCTTTATCTGTTCTTCTGTTAAGGGAAATCTAGGTTGTTTCTAATTTCTGGCTATAGTATATAAAGCTGCAATAAACATAGTTGAGCAAGAGTCTTTGTTGTAGGCATGGTGAGATGTCTTTTGAGTACATACCCAGCAGTGATATAGCTTTGTCTTGAGGTAGAACTATTCTCAATTTTATGAGAAAACACCAAATTGCTTTCCAAAAGTGTTGTAGAAGTTTTCACTCCCACCCAAAATGTAGGAATATTTCTTTTGCTCCACATCTTCTCAATCATGTGCTGTTACTTGAGTTTTTGATTTGCATTTCCCTGATGATTAAGGACTTTAATGTTTCTTTTGAGTGTTTCATGGCCATTAGAAATATATCTGTTGAAATATTTCCGTACTCTACTGCTCTGCACTGCACTGTACTACACTGGACTCACTGTACTAACTTCTAACTTACTGCAGTAAACTCAACTCCAGTCAACTGAACTGAAAAACTCAACTCCCTTGCTCTGCTCTTAAATAGCTTTTCTGTTGAGAGTTGGACATCTCTGACTCAGTTTGCCTAATCTTTCTTTGATTCTTCACTTTAATTGCCCCTCAATTAAACACCATTCTTTAGGATTAAAGGTATATATAAAAAGATTCCACCCAGAGGGATTAAAGCTGTATACTAAGGCTGTGCCTGCACTCCAGCCAGATCACACAGACCTAAAAGGTCTTTGGATGTGATCAGACAAGCCATGTTGGTGGGCTAAAATTCTTTTATAAATAACATCATGGAATTTGCAGGTAAATGATGTAACTAGAAAAGATAATCTTGAGTGAGGTAACTCAGATCAATTAAGACAAACATAGTATATTGTGGTGTTTTGAATATGCTTGGTCCATCGAGTGGCGCTTTTAGGAGGTATGGTCTTGTTGGAGTAGGTGTGGTCTTGATGGAAAAAGTTTGTCACAGCAGAAGTGGGCAATGAAATGCTCCTTCTAGCTGCCTGAAAGCCAGTCTTCTCCTGTCTACTTTTGCATGAGGATATAGAACTCTCAGCTTCTCTAGAACCATGTCTTCCAGGATGATGCATGGTCCCACTTTGATGATAATGGGCTGGACCTCTGAATATGTAAGACAGCCTCAATTTAAAAAATTTCCTTGGTCATGGTGTTTCTTCACAGCAGTATAATGCTAAGACGTATGTACTCTCTTATAAGTGAATATTATTCATAAAGTACAGGTTAATACTTTTACAAAACATAGACTCAAAGAAGCTAAGTAACATGGAGGGCCCAAGGTGGGAAACTTTAATCTCACTGAAAAAGGGGACTAGATTAGACACGAAGGTGAATGGAGGTAGGGGAACTGATAGGGGAAGGATGTGGATAGGAATGGGAGGGATGACGTATGCATAGGATGTGGGGATAGACTACTGGGAGAGACAACTAGGTAATGTGGGAATCTCTGGTACAAGCTAGAAACCTTGGACAATGAAAACTCTCAGGAATCTATGAGGGTGGCCCTAGTTAAGATTCCTAGTAATGGGAGATATGGAGTGTAAGCTAGCCATCCCCTGTAACCACGTAAGACTTCTGGTGGAAGGATTGGGACAACAAGCCAGCTACAAAAACTTACACCCACAATTTTTCTTGCCTACAAAATGTGTGGGGGTAAATGATAGAGCAAAATTTGAGGGAAGGAACAATCAGTGAGTGACCTAGCTTGAGACCCACGCCCTGAGTAGGAGCCCACAATATTAATGATATTCTGCTATATTTGCTTATCTTAACTGTTATCAGAAAGACTTCATCCAATACTTGATGAAAAAGTTATTTATTTTATGTTTTGAGATTATAATATAATTACATCAATAAGTAATGATACCCTGTTATTTCCTTCCTCCAAACTCTCCCATGATCCCCCTTCATTTATTTCATATTATAACCTTTTACTCGATTATTAAAATATTTTCCCATGCTTTTCATCAGGTTTAAACTGACCTTAATATTTTTTATAAATAGTTATTCATCATCAAGAGAATGCTATTTAATTAAGTTGTGAGTTTAGACCGCTATTTTTTTTTTCATTAAAAATAGACTCTTCTCTCATACAATATATTCCGGCCACAGCTTCCCCTCCCTCCACTCCTCCTAGTTACAATCTCCTCCTACCTTCTTTCCCAGTCCCATTCCTTTCCCAAGTCCTTCAGAAAGGAGCAGGACTCCAAGAGACAACAATCAAACATGATAAAAATGAGTTAAAATATAACAAGGAATCAGCCCTCACATAGAGGCTGGACAAGCTGGAGGAAGAGCATCCCAAGCAGAGTCAAAAGAATCAGAGACACATCAGGTCACACTGTTAGGATTCCTACACAAAACACCAAGCTAACAGCAGTAACATATACGCATAGTACCTGGTTAGACTGCTGAAAGTTTTGAAAGAAACATTAATCTTAAAGAATAAAGATGCAACCTTTGGCATTTCTTCCTCAAGATCCTCCTTACATTTTTCATGCATCTTTTCTTTTTCATCCCATATCTATAAGTCTTTTAGTCAAGGAAATCTGAAAATGAATAGAAACTTCCTCTCTTATTAGTATGATCTTTAAAAACCTTCCCTAATTTCCTCAGATTATCAAACAATTAGCTAGCAATATTTAAGAAATTTTAATTTATCAGTTGTTTAACAGATTTCATCTACCATACATTCTCATACTTCCTTATCTTACTCTTTAGGTAAAAAAAAATTTAAAAAGGAAAATGTATTATCTTTCCAAAAGCTGTATTTCTTTACATAATTTTAAAACCATATACAAAAAAATCTAAAACTTTACATTTAGCATTATGCTCTGATAAAACATTGTTAAACATCTGTTTAAAATTTGTTTTTAAACTGATATTTTTCTGTGCATTTTTCTTTGTATCACTCATTTTCAATTCTTCTGAAGAACAATTTATAGGCTTTCTTGTCTGGTATTAGATGTTTATGTGTTTTTCTTCTAATCAAAATTACATTTAGTTCTAGTTATGTATCATTATGAATTAACATTTTATGAACTATTTTACTTTATAATCATTATTTTAATGTGAGCAAACTCTTTTTTAGAAAGAAAGGAAGAAATGATAGTAATTAAAAATTTAATTTTAAATTTACATTTGAAAATAAATAAGATGAATTTTTTTTTTAGTGGGTGTGTTGAAAATCTAACTTGTTGAAGACCAAAGTGTGGGTGCTTTGGTCCTTTTTAGAAGGAGTATCAAAAGAGTCAACCAGAGCTCCCAAAGTCTAAACCTCCAGCCTGAGAGCACAAAGGGAGGGACTTATGTCTTCACCTTTATAGGTACTTAAGGGTGCCCTTATCAGACATCAGTGGAAGTGGAGGGCCATGGTTCCCAAAAATTTGCATTCCCTAGTGTTGAGGAATTCGAGAGCAGGGAAATGATAGTGGGAGGATGTTCGGAGCACACCATCATAAAAAAAGGAGGAGGGGATATGGATAAGGGGCTTTAAGGGAGAATGGGAGAGGAGATAACATTGAAAGGTAAATACATAAAATATCCAATAAAAAACAGATAAAGGGTCTGGAAAAAAGAGAGAGTCTACTTATTTCAAATTATTTTCAAAAATTTCTAGGAGATGCTAATTGGCTAAGATCTTATTTTAAGCTCTCCACAAAGAATTTAAGTCTCTGTTCAATATTCTCAAGAGGGATGTAAATCCTAATTTCCTTCAACAATTAATTGACAAAAGAGAAGTAATCTCACAAAAAGTAGAAGAAGCTATTATTAATCAATATATTATATAGTCTGATTAGTTGTTGGCTGTGCTATAACAGTCCTTTGATAAAAGAGATTATTAATATAGATTTTTATTTCTTTAAATAAGATCTTCATGACTCTCTGAGTATTGAAGGAGCAGCTGTTGGCGCTTCTGCCCCGATTTTACAAGAACTCAGAAAAGTTGGCTTTAAAAACAAAAGAGGGGGAACAGTACCCTCTCCAGAAGGAGTCCCCCTGAAATACTCTCTATCATGCCATGTTCCCTTTTAACTCTCTAAAGCTGAAAGCTCATGGCAAATCTGCTGCTGACTGCCTCTGGCATCACCGAGACCAATAAGAACTATGCTACAGCTATGTAGAAGGATCCTCTTACCCTTAAAGGGAATGGCCCAGACCCAGTTCTCTTATGTGGCTGAGGATTGATATGCTTGTTTGATATCACAGAAGGCACAGCTAAATGGCTACCAAAAAGATTAATGAAATGAATAGATACCCCCCAAAGCCAGGCCCAATCATAAATAAGATGAATAACAATTGACATCCAGGGAAGAGAAATATCCCTGAGAATTCCCTTATTTTTCCTTTCCAGGTGAAAATGAATCACCCGTGATGTCTGCTGTTAGAAGTTCTAATCCAGACACTGGCCTCTGACCTTATACTACTCAGACCTTCGACAGGCCATTGACAAGAATATCAAACAGCTAGAGATTGACATCACTAATCTGAAGAAATCCCTCGTTTCACTGTCTGAAGAGACCTCCAAATATAGCAAAGAGCTTTATTGGACTTGATTTACTCTTTTAAAATAGAAAAGGCTGTGTACAGCTCTTGACTGTGTACAACCCTTAAAGAAGAATGTTGCCTATACATAGACAAGACAGGGATCATTAAAGAGATCATGAATAAGGTCAGAGAAGGCCCTGAGAAAAGACAGAGAAAGAGAAAGATGAGTGCTGGTACAAGAATTGGTTTTCAGCCTCTCCATGGTTGTCAACCTTACTTCCTCCCATCTTGGGACCATTAATTGGGTTATTTTTACTAATTTCTTCTGGTACCTGGGTCTTAAATAGGCTGACTAACTTTGTGAAACAACAGATAATTTGGTAGCAAAACCTGTTCAAACACATTATCATAAGTTAGCTATGGAGGTCCACGAGACTCAAGATGAGGTTGTTACTCTATCCAGGGTGTTCCCAAAACTCATCTTCACCCAACCTAAAAGAGAGGACTTCTGCCCCTAGACCAAGCAGAGAGGGGCCACCCAGAACTCCCACTGACTGACTATCAGAATTCTTGCTTAGCACTGCAAGGGAATATAAATAAAAGTTAAAAATAACTCTCTGGGTTCCCTGAGGGACAAGCCTGACTGCATAGGGGTTGATGTCAAAAGTATCCCCTCTCCAGGAAAAAGACATCAGGAATGGCCTTCATGCCTCACTGGACAACGACAGGGGGACCGGAGCCATTACAAGGTCCCCTTCAATTACTGGAGGTCAGACCGCTATGCCTGCCTTCGCAAGATTAGAATCGCCACAGCCTTTCTATACTTAGAGAAGGGAGGAGATGTCTGGGGCAGCCCTGCTTATACACTGAAGGCCTAAAATCAGCAATAGGCCTGTCATACATGTATACTAACACCAAGTCTTGGGTCTCAGTGGAAAAACATTGAAACAGATGGCTATAAGCTATTGTAAACAGGCAGCTTTTGTGGAAATTTACCAGCCCGAGTAGTCATAGACCTTGTAAATAGGTATCCTTGGCAGATATTACCAACTTAGATAAGGACAACTGAATCATAGCAGAGTTATAGTGACCTGTCCCATGAACCTCCACCCAGCAGATACCCTGTTCTGAAAGATATCTATATTCCCCCTGATCACCCACACTCCAGTGCCATCCCCTTCCCCACATCCTGCCTATTTGTGTTTATAACCAGTGTGTGAATAAGTAAAAATTATGATTTGAAAATAAATAAATAAATAAATAAATAAATAAAAATAAATAAATAAAAGAAAAATTTGGAAGGAGGAAGTCAATGGTGGATATGCTGAGGACAAATTGTTCACAGGTATGGAATTTTCAAAATGAAAACTTATTCCCAATTAAATGATAATTACATTTTTTCTTTCCTTTCACCCGTTCAACTCCTTTATCCTTCTTCCATTTTCTTCTATGTTCCCTAAATCTTGGGTGCTCAAGTTGTTCCTGTAAAAGCCTTAAAGGAATTTAAGACATAAACAAAGATTAGGAGGTTTGTGACATGCTTATGGATATGTCATACATGTTACAAACAGCTGTGTGATGACCACTCCAAAACTTGTATAAGATAGGAGAAATTAAAAATTACATTAAGATTGAGAGAGGAGTTCACAAGGCCCAACTCCTAGTTGAGAAGTTCTTAGCACCTGATACTTGCAGTGGAAGGAAAATCACTTTCCTCTTATGGAAAGTTGCCACTAGAAGTTTGCTCTTGCCCGCAAGTGCTGACTGGATTCGCTGGGCTAAATCAATCTTTTTATGTGTGACATGAATTTGGAAACAATATGCTTGGGGCGAATAGGGAAATTTTAAGGGATGAAGTCAGTGATGGGTATGGTCAATATAAATTGTCCACAGGTATGGAATTTTCAAAATGAAAATTATCTTAAACACCTTACATCATGTACACATAATAACTGTCTTGTACCAATCCCATTTGTACCATGCTAGAACTTTATCCTCTCTTTCCTCTGATCCCTCTGATGTATAATCTTATGATGATCTGCTCTCCTTCATTTTTCTCAGAAGTCTATCCTAATTCTCTTCAATCAAGCTGAAGTATAACTGAATAAAGAATCTTAACCAAGAAAAAAAATCTAACTTGTTCTTCCTAACACATTATTAGTGAATGCATTCATTTAAGTGTAAGTACATATTTGTTTGAAACTTTATACATGTCTTATAGTATACTTGGCATATGTTTAAAAATAGGAAAATATGGAGAATTGCTACTTAGGAAATTTGAAATTAAATAAAAGAACTAGACAACAAGATTTTAACACAATATTTAATCAAGAGAAGCAATGTTGTTATGTGTAACAGTTATCTATTTTAGCATTAAGCAAACATTTGAGTTTCATGACTGACATTTATTAATTGTAGAACATGATTTAGTTCCTATTAAAATGAAATAAAGTTTACAATTAAATAAACTTGAGATTATATAAAAGTTCAGAGTAGTAGATAGTCTAAAAATCATAATATGATATTCCATGTGAATATGAAAGTGTGCATAGCCTGAGTAATTAAATACAAATCAGTTATATGCCAATGTAAAATATTGTAAATACACTCATCTAAGTGATAGTACTGTATTCATGTAAAAAATATAATATAAATATTATTAAATATTTTATATTTTTCAAGTAGTGTTATAAGGAACATCACATTTTTGTTTTTGGGTTTTTTTGGATATTTTATTTATTTACCTTTCCCCATTTCCTCTCCCTAGAAACCACCTATCCCATCCCCCCTCCTCCTGTTTACTTTCATACAATTTTAATTGCATGCAAGTATTAAGGTTAGTTTTAGGTTGAGGAACTAGCAATACAATAGATGCAAATAGTCAAGGAACAAGCAAGACAACAAACACAAATAGTCAAAGAATAAGTAAGGCAAGGAAATAAACAAAATTCAGTGAACACTCCTATGATAACTGTTTCTAAGGGCTTATTAGGATGACCAAAATATCTGAGCCAACTTCCCTGTACTAGCCCAAGGTAATTTTTATGTCTGAAGACTACTTCCTTGTTCAAGCTTAAAATTTAGATTTCTACCTGAAATTACTTCATTGTTCTAGCCTAGCCTAATATTTAGATTTTTGCCTGAAATTACTTCTTTGTTCTAGCCTAATGTCAAATTCCTGCCTGATACCCATTTCCTTGTCTTTGGACAATGTCATATTCCTGCAAAGCAGCCCATTTCCTTGTCTTGGGCCCATGTCAGATTCTTGCCAAGTAGCCTCAAAAGCTCTCCACCTCACCCCCTTTTTTATTTCATAAACAAGACTGAGCCTGTCTTAGGTCATTCTGACAATAATGCTTTCCTTACCAGCCATGGAATATGCATTATCAAAAGCAGTGCACTTCTGTCTTAGGTTGGTAAGGCTCTGTGCAGTATATAATACAATAATCTAGATAAAGCAAAATGTGTGAGTGAACCTGAACTGAAATAAAAACATTTTCTTTAGCTTATAACATTATTAATTTTTATTTTAGGTTTAATCCTTCCTATCTACTTTAAACTTTGGCCTTTCTACACTCCTCCTTTTTCCCTTCAGAAAAGAGCAGACCATTCTGGGATACAAACCAAACATGGAATAAAAATTTGCAATATGACTAGGTACCCTGTATCAAACACATCAACTTCCCCTATTAAAAGTCCCACAAAACTCAGGGCAAGTCCATAGGAAAACCAACAGTCTCTAACTCGGAGCCCTGGAAGCACCAAAACACTGAGCATCAGGCAGCATTCATGAGCTGGTATGAGGTCCCCAACACATATACAGCAGAGGACTTCCTGATCTGGCCTCAGCAAAGAAGATGCACCTAATCCTCTAAGGACTTGAGGCTCTAGTGCAGGGGGTGGGACTGAGGTTGGGGGAGCATCTTCTCAGAGACAGGGAGCTAGAGGAATGGAATGATGAGGGAGGGGGGCTGGGGATTAAGAGCTAGATTGTAAATAAATTTGGAAATTTCTTGTCTTCTAAAGATTTTTCTAGACATTTTTTTCCTTTTCTTTTCTTTGTTTTTTTGTTTGTTTATGGAACGTTTGTGTATGTAGAATGGTTTCCAGTGTTGTATTTTTAAGGAATCTCTATGTGTGCAAATCTATGTGGTTCTGTATGTATATATGTTTCTTGACTTTTTTGTTTTCCTCCTCAGTTGTTTGTTTGTTTTATCCAATTATAATTTATTTGTTTTTATTTTATCATTAATTTTTAGATGCCTTCTTATGTTATAATGGCGGAGCAATAGTCAGGTGAGTAGGGAGTTGAGAAACGTCTGGGAGAGTTAGGAAAAGGGAACCCTAATCAGAGTACATTGTAGAAAACATATATTATTAATTAAGATAAGAAAGAAAGAGATGGAATAGAAGTCAAGTCCATGTGAAGAGTGTCTCAGTTGAACAGAAAACAAGATTAACTAATCTGGACTTTCTGGAAGGGAAGCAGATAGGGAGCACGTAACTAACTAGATTAGGGTAGTCTTCATGATGAGTTTATTGTGGGATGCCAACATGATAACTTAGAAAATCCATTTGGTCTTTATTTTTGAAAGTGGATACATGATAATTTTAACTAAAAGAAAAATATAGGAGCACTAAACGGAAAGGTAAAGAGGGAACTCATAGAGCCTACCTCTAGCCAAAAGACAGGGCATCAAGTGACGGAGGGAGTTGCCATCCCACAGTCAAAACTCTGACCCATAATTATTCCTGTTTGAAGGAACTGCAGGGATGGAAATGGAGAGGAGCCTGAGGAAAAGAAGGCCCAGCTCAAGGGTAAGCCCCAAGGCCTGGCACTATTTTTGAGGCTTTGGACCACTCACAAAAAGAGACCTATAATGACTACCCTTTGAAAGACACAACAAGCAGCTGAAAGAGTCAGATGCAGATATTTGCACCCAACCAGTGGACAGAAGCTGCTGACTTCTGTGGTTGAATTAGGGAAAAGCTGGAAGGAGCTGAGGAGGAGGAAGACACTGTAATAGAACTAGCAGTCTCAAATAACTTGAACCCCAAGATCTCTCAGACACTGGACCACCAACCAGGCAGCATATATCAGCTGACATGAGACCCGCAACACATACATAGCAGAGGACTGCTGGGTCTGAGTTCAGTCAGAGAAGATGCATCTAACTCTTAAGAGACTGAAGGCCCCAGTAAGCTTAGAGACCTGGTGGGATGGGAGGTGGGGAGGTGGGGGCATCCTCATGGAGATAGCACAATAGGGCGGAGGTATGGGATGTTAAACAGTTGGAGGGTGGACCAGTAGGGAAGTAAAATGTGGAGTGTAAAAAAAATTTAAATAAAAAGAAGAAAGATAAAAAATGATTTTAGATATTTTAAGATTGAAAGACCTTTCAGAAATAGAAGGAATGATACATTTTCAATGTGAAATCACTAATTTACCTTCCCTTAAATACATCATTGATAATTTGTCTTCTAACTTTTTAATATTTTTCATAAATAAAATTTTTCCTGTTGAGAGTGTCACCATTGCCATATGTAACATGCTTTCATAATTCTCCAAGGTTCTTTTCTGTTAACCAATTAGCAGTTCTTCCTTAAACAAAGTAAAATTTAAACAACTGTTTAAGAACAAAATTTTTTAATAGAAGCAAGTAAATTTTAGTATGTTATTATCTCAAACTTCTTTTAAGTATAGATAGAGGTTGTTACTCTTATATATTATAGGTCATTATTAAGAAAATGAAAAAATAGTACTGTTTTTTTTTATTTTTGATAGTAACTATAGCCTTGATGAAATAATTTCAGTTCTTGCTTATAAATATACTACATAAGGATTCAAAGAAGAGAAATTGTTATTTTAAGAAATATAGAGTTTGTATAACTATTATGAAGGTACATAAATACTTACTGATTAATGAGTGTATTATATAATTTACTTTTGTACAATAATATTTATATGTTATATGTTATGACATTTCATTGACAGTCATTACTAGTAAACATAAGCTTTTAAGTTTTTTTATGCTATTATTGGCCATCATTTTTTCGTAGTTCTAAGTTTAGCATATTGGCATAACATAATAAGAGTGTAATGATCTCTAAGAAAGTTAGAATTAAAATTCGATGTTTACATGTTAAAGAACATGGTCTAATGGGCAATGGATTATGAGGAATTTAGGCAAATATAACTTCAAATATTGAAAGATACTGTTGTTTCCCTTGAAGTATGCCCCCTTGAACTTCTGAAACAGTGACTAAAGTATAAATGTCTAACCTGCGAGTATAGTAAGCTCCAATAGATATGCTATGCAATTCTGGCTTAGACATATTGCATTGAAATAACCATAATGGAGGGAGTCTTTTCACAGCGTTCAATGTTCTTTAAATGAGTGGAGCATGAGTAGGGAAATGCTATTCCTTTTCATAACTGTTGTCATCTTCTTGATAAGGAACACTCAAACACTCCAGCTGACAAAAGGGATTAAAATAAAATGATCTTTTCTAAAAATTATATGTAGGAGCCAATTGAGATTAATATAAAATGTAGGAAATTTCAACATGAAAAAAAATGAGAATTTCTCACATATAGACAGATACACACAGTGTTGAGGTAGGAAATTACAGAGAAAGGAAAAAAAACATATATATATATAGCCTTTCAGAAATGCTATCATATGCATCCCTCTCCTTTGTATCATTACAGTAAATAATTTTATGAAAACAGGCAGATTAAGCTAACATTCTTTGCTGAGTATAAAGAAAGATGATGTCAAAGCAGTTGCATGCTTCAAGTTCTTGTTCTGGCAAGAAATTCTTCATCCCTTTCAAACATCTTTATGCAATTATAATTTTGTTAAGCTGAAGTATTATCTGTGCCAGTGGAATTTGTCTTTGAATATTTGGAATTATGCCAGACTCCAGATTCCTAAAATTCAGGTCAGTTGGCCAAATTATTTATTTTATTATCTTAATAAACAGTAAATTACATTAGGAAAATGACTAACATGAGTGTGTGCTTTACTTTCTAAATGTATGTTTCATAATTAATTTGTCAAACTACTTTATTCTGCAACAAAAATTTACTGTAAAATACTAAGCTAGCAAAGCTACTTACACTATTTTTGTAACATCATCATTTATATATAATTTAGTATATCAATTACCATATAAAAATCATTTCACTGTATCAGAAAAATGTTTTTGCACTAGAGAGTTTGAAAATCCATTATATTTGCTCAGGAAGATCCTGAAGTTTGATGGCTTTCTTCACTGAATAATTAAAGTGTAGGTAGTATTAGGCTCTGATGCTCTCTGATTGCCTACAAGTTATCAAGTGCTTTTCAATTGGTACCCAGTTGATCAAATACTTATTAATGTATTAATTAGCTAATTGCTACTACCTAGTTCTGAGGACTATTCTTAGTTTGTTGGTTCATGAGCTATCATTTTGTGTAAAACCGTCTGGGTCCTCAGCCTCTGTGCCTTATCATTCTCTATCTTCCCCTCAAATATGAGCAGATGAATAAGTAAGGACAAGTTCTGGAAAATATTTCTATGTGTCTTAAAACAAAGTGAAGATTGAGGGCCTCACCTAGAGTGTGTATCTTCTTGTTGTCTCTGGAAGTCTCTTCTTGAAGAGAATTAGTCATTAGTGGTTTTTGTCTCTGCTTGCAAACTACTGAAAACTTCTTCCATCACCAAGATCTGCATCTTTCCCCTAAGGAATAATATTCTAATTATTTAGATGAAGACTGAGCAAAATTACCATAAATGGTAGTGTATGACCACCAAGTAGAAGAGAAATAAGAAATCATCTGATCTTCTGAGTGAAATCAATGTTACCTATCTAATCTAAACCTATTTTATGGATAGATCCATGTTTATATTGTAATGCAAATAAGCAGAATATATTACCAACTTAACATAAATATGTCTAAGGTATTACTTACAGCATAATTATGTTAAAATGTTTTTTACGTGAAAAAGGAAATTAAATGGAGATCCTTAGTTTTACTTAGACATACTAATATCTGTAGTATTTTAATTATGCAAACTCAATAGCTTATTCATCAGTTTCTTAAAGAGAAACAAAAAGATCTTTAGTGGTGAGTTTATGATTATAAACTTAGTTTTGACCCAATAATGATTTTCTATATTGAAATATTCTTTAATTCCACACAGCAGCATTTCCTTAAAATGGACAATTTAAAGAACAAAAGCTCTGTTTTATTTTAAATGATTCTAGTACTCCTTATTGCCTACAAAAGGGTCCTTAATTTAACATGCAAATCCTTTTATAATCCATACATTCTCAGTATATCCTGTCATAACACATAAATTCTAACCTTAAGGAATTATTTTTAGTATCTTGAATCCTACATTCAAGGAGTGCTTTGACATTTCCTCTCTGCTTTATGTGTCCATTTCCATCACTTCTCAGTGCATAATCACTTTATTCATTATGGAATATTTTTGTGTTTGTTAACATTGTTTTCTATATTTCCTCTTTTAGACATTATATTTCATAACTTTACATTCCTATACTCTAACTACATTGTGAAAAACTTATAGTAAGGAATTGAATGACATGCTCCAGTTTCTTAAGTCTTATCATGTCAAATGACATTTTCTTATTAATTACAAAACAGGAAAGAAGATATATTTAGCATTAATTGTCATAGGCGGTGTTAAGTGATAAAATCTAGCTTTCTGCTGAAGTCTGCAAAGTTGGTCATATCTTCAGAAGAAAAGAAAGCAACCATAAGAAGGGTCACTGCCACATTACTCCACCATGCTTTCTACCTTGTACAGTCAGAGCTGGAAGATGTCTGTCTTTATAGCTTTGTGAATAGAGGAATCCTTATCTGGGTATGCAATCTGTACCACTTTGAGAAATATACCTCTTTAGGAAGGTTAGTTCGCACTACTGCTCTTGTGGCAGCTTCACTGAGATATGAAATGTTGTGTGCAACGTCTGGTTATTCCATTTGTACATATTGTCAGGTTCATCAACATGTCATATGAATGGAAATGGGGAACGGCACAAAATTTATCTTTAATGCTTCATAATGTAATGTCTACATGTGTTTTACTTTTTATAGGAGTAGTCCATCACTAGATACTATACAATTTTAAAGCCCCAGGAATCTGCGAGCATGGATCAGTTGAGAAAATGCTTGAAGAAAGCAGAGAGGATGTCAGGTCTGGTCATCAGCACCTGCATAACAAACAGACAGACAGACAAACAAAGTAACTATCACAGGACATACCTGTAATGCCAGAACTAGAAGGACTGGGGAAGGAACTTCTTTAGGGCTCTATGACCAACTACCTATGATGACCCTAATCAGTGAGTTCCAGATTCAATACTACATCTTGTCTCAAAAAATCAGGCTGAGACCAGTTGTCAAAGATATACTTGTTGAACTTTGGCCTCTATATGTACACACACACACACACACACACCAGAGAGAGAGAGAGAGAGAGAGAGAGAGAGAGAGAGAGAGAGAGAGAGTCACACATACAGACACACACAAACACACACCAGAGAGAGAGCGGGAGAAAGAGAGAGAGAGAGAGAGAGAGAGAGAGAGAGAGAGAGAGAG